>NC_045442.1:83371080-83636152 GCF_002776525.5 Piliocolobus tephrosceles | reverse complement strand
TCACCTTGTTGCCCAGGTTGGAGTGCAGTGGCTCAATCTCAGTTCACTGCAACCTCTGCCCAGGTTCAAATGGTTCTCCTGCCTCAGCCTCCTAAGTAGCTAGGATTACAGGCGTCTGCCACCACACCCTGCTCATTTTTTGTATTTTTAGTAGCGATGGGGTTTCGCCATGTTGACCAGGCTGGTCTTGAACTCCTGACCTCGGGTGATCCACCCACCTCGGCCTCCCAAAGTGCTGGGATTACAAGCATGAGCCACTGCACCCAGCCTTGTTTAATTTTTCTTACACATTTTGGTAGGAGAAAAATCACTGGCTAAGTTGATCAAAGGAACCTGAGAGCAAAGCCAAAATCTGAGGTAAAAATTGGATCCTTAATTTCTGAAGTACTGAGTTCCTTCTGGCTAACACATGCATAAGTGTCAGGCCCCAGAAGCAGCATAGTCTTACAGAAACGGTGAAATCTTACTAAAGATAACTTAGAGTGGAATGTTCCAAATAAACAAAACTGCACTGCAGCGCATTTGAAAATGAGGGCTCCCAAGTTAGTCTCATCTAGGGATGTCTATTGATATTCAGAAGCCTCTAAAAAGATTTCAGTATTTTTATTTGAAGACTTTACAAAAGGCAAATAGAAAGCTTATGCGACTCATTGACTTAAAAAATTAAATCTGCTAACCTTTTAGCTTAGTTATGATCCTGATCCAAAGGAAATAGACCGCAGCACCAGTCGGCTGACTTTGGGTGAGTAGTAGGTTCATTTTACCTGGTAAAGGATGGGATTGGGTTAGAGGCCTTCCCCATCAGTTAAGTCCCTCTTGGTTAAACATGGATTTGGCACTACAGGGTTAACCACTATTCTCTTTGGAGTGATCTGCCTTGCACTCCTTGCTAACACCAGTGGGTGACAGGATTAGGCATGTACCAGGCCATAGAACGTGGGGAACCTTTTCTCCCCAAAGGGGAAAATTTGAGAGCTGATGAGACTGCTGGAAAAGATCCCTTCATGACCAACAATCAGCCGCCTGAACTTTTGATTCAGTATCCCTGCAATGGGTGGGTCTTTCTCTGGCCTCCCTGAGCTCCTCATCTTCCCCACTCTGCCACAGGCAATGCTTTTCTCCCTTTCTCTTCTTTCCCTTTCTTTTCTGTTACTCAGAGCAGCCATCTTGCCCAAATATCACATGTTGAAACTCCTTTAATCCACTTTGAATGTATTAAAGATGACAGGTACCAACTGGGGCCAAGTTTGAGCCTCACTTAAACTTCGATAGTGGGTGCTAAGCAGAGTGGTTAATGTCTATGTTTGGTCACATGTATTTTGCTCTGGCCAGAATGGAAAACGTTAATTTGGGTCCTCCATGCAGCTACTTGGGTGGCAACTTGCAAAATTGAGAGGATTTTGCCTATGGTTACAAACTTTGCTGCAGGTTCCTGAAACAAAAAACTGGATGAGGTCTCCATCTTGTTTTATGTCCTTGGGAGCTTGACCTTCTAACCATATGGCAGTACTTTCTCTTTGTTTCTGCCATTCTAGGGAAGAGGAATTTGGGGGTTCATATCACAATTAGCTCTAAAAATTATTTAGAGTAGTTAAAAGCCATGGCAAGCTCAAAATTGACTGCTCTAGACTCTTTGTGGGAAGAGGAATGGAAACTGCCCATTGTTTTAGCTCAGCAGCTAAGACTTTGCCATTTTATAATGGCAGCCTGGGTTCAATCCCAGCTTAGAGAATGAGTACATTCCGGTGGACATCTCTGTGACCTTTACCATTTGTTGATTCTCTTCCCCTCCGTTAACAACTTCTGGCTTCTCTTCTTAAATTTTCCTTTCTGTGAGCTACCTTTGAAGATTCTTAATTTTGTAAAAACTGAAAATACCTCATACACTCATGGTTAAGTCATAACCTTAGTTGAGGTTTGTTGGTTTCACTTGTAGGGTTACTTTTGGTAAAGTTTAAAAGTCAAATATATTGGCTGTTTGGCCTGCCTAAAGAAGAGTAATGAGAAATTAAAAGGACATTTTTGTTAGACAGTCAGTTTAATTAAAGCTGACTTGGATACATATATCCAAGTTATATGTATATTTAAATGGCCTTTATGGGTTTTTATTCTCTTCTTGGATCTTATTTTTCTGAAGAAAAAAGGTTTGTTTGTTTTTTCTTCTTAGCCAACTGAACTGTTTTTCTCCATTTTGTCTTCTTGCCATTCTTAATGCACGCATGAGAAGACCTAAGTAACTTCCAATAGTCTGGGACTTCTTAGGAAAAACAGAGGAAGTGCCATAGACCCGGTTTTGGGAAAAAACCTCGGTTTTCCTCATGAAATCCCAGGAATTGAAAGTAAATAGATTTTGCATTGTGTTATCTGATGGTTTTCAGTTTTGGGGATATCAAAAATTACTTGTATTGTCAGAGAACTTTTGTGTGTAATAACTAGGTAGGAAATATACTTTTAGAGATGGTTAATAGCAGCTATCGGGGGGATACTTCTCATGCTTGAATCAGAGAAGCATGCTCTTGGCCACGTAGAAGGTACGGAAAAATCCCCACCCACTACTTGGAGTCAAATTAATTGACTCCCATGGGGGACAGGCTGATTGCAAAATGAGCTGATTGGTTTTGGGTTGCCATGCAATTAAATGCATGGTAAAGCATTGCACTGTCTTCTCCTATAGCATTTTCCTCTTTTTGGGGATCTGGGATGTGATATAAAAATGGGACCCTTGATTTTGGAGATCTGTTTTTGTCATCCAGTTGTGCCTCCTTATTAAGTCCTAGAAACTGCATCCTTTCCTGGCCCTGCTCCTTGAAGGACTCCACCTGAAGCCCGTAATCCAATTAAGAAATTTAAAAACTGGCAAATGAAAAATCTTACAACTACTGGATCTTTTTCTGTCTGTGTAGTTATATACGTGTTATGTGTGTGATGTTTATATAAATGGACTCTAAGTAATTGACTTAAAGAAAAATAAGGTTTAAATAACATATTTTGAAAGAAAAAACTGTAATGCCTTGTAGTTCACGTGACTTTAGTAATCTTTGAGAAATAAAAACATTTTAAAGATTATTGGTAAAATAAAGACATTTGGTCTGAATTAGGAAGGTCAGGCTGGGTGCAGTGGCTCATGCTTGTAATCCCAGCACTTTGGGAGGCCAAAGCAGGTGGATCCCTTGAGTCAGAAGTTCAAGACCAGCCTGGCCAACATGGTAAAGCCCCATCTCTACTAAAAATACAAAAATTAGCCAGGCATGGTGGCATGTGGCTGTAATCCCAGCTACTCAGGAGGCTGAGGCAGGAGAATTGCTTGAGCCTGGGAGGTAGAGGTTGCAGTGAGCTGAGATGGCACCATTGCACTCCAGCCTGGATGACAGAGCAAGACTCCATCTCAAATAATAATAATAATAATAATAAAATAAGTGAATAAATTAGGTAGGCCAGATGTTAGGTTTACTAAATGCTTTAAGGTCATAAACTGCTTCTTTGGCATTTGAAAATTGCTCAACTTGCCTGCTTCACAGCTAGGTCAGACCCAGGGACATGTGGATTAACGACACCACTAGCTATACTGAAAAGAGTCAGATCTTATCTGTACTTCTGTCTGGTGTCCTAGGCTCCAAACCTAGTACATAATTAAAATCACTTACTTAACAGAGTTTTCACCAAAAATTAAAATTGCTAGGAATTAACATTGTAACATGTAATTAAGACTACTTAAAAAAAGTTTTACATGCAAACTGTGTAAGGAAAGTAAAATGTGCTTTTACCAAAAGATTATCACAAGGCATGGAAATGTAAATTTTTGCCTAGTTTAGAGAGCTAAAGTATTGTTTTAAATTAGATAGGATAAAGCTAAAGGTTTGAACAAGTTGTGGAACATTTGTGAAAAATTAATTGTAACAGAGATTCTGTGTATGAGCATATTGGCTAAATTTAAAGGGGTATTATTCAGTTTTTCTGTAAGTTGAACATTGGAATAAAAGCACAACAGTTTCCTTAGAGCACTGATCTGCTGTTTAACAAAAATTGTAAAGGGTTATAAAAAAGGCATGAGAATCTTATCTTATGGTCAGACATTATACATGAGCTCAACTTTTGACTAATTAATTATGATAATAAAATGTTCTTAATTTGGTTGTAAAAAAAAAAAAATCTAGATAATCCTACCTACTTTGCAAGGTTGTGAAGTAAATTAAATAAGATATATTTGAAATACCTATCATACAGCAAATATCCAATAAATGCCAACTATGAGTGTTATTACTTGTATTAGTCTGTTCTCATGCTGCTAATAAAGACATACCCAAGATTGGGTCATTTATAAAGAAAAAAAAAATGTTATTACTTGTATTAGTCTGTTCTCATGCTGCTAATAAAGACATACCCAAGATTGGGTCATTTATAAAGAAAAAAAAAAAGAACATATATGTCTATAAGGTTTTATTAAGAATGAAGTTTGACATCAATAATGCACTAATGGAATGGTATAAAATTAGCTTTCTCTCTTGAACAAGATTTTTATGCTATATTTTTTAAAATGAAACATTTTTGTTTGCCTTTTGAATAAACTACCAAAAAATGAAGGGAAAGACAAGAGACAGATTGTCTGGAAAGCTAAGTCTTCCCTCCATCAATGAGTAAAGGTTTATGCCTTCTATATTTTTGAGTCATCATTTTGGCTAAATGAATGACTTAAGATGACCTGAGATTCTATTTCATAATATCAAGTGTTTTAAACCTTAACATATTTGATAAGCTTCCCAAAATCAAATTTCACCTTCAAAATTGTCTTTTCTGACCTCTAACTTTGAGGTGCTACAGAGAGCCCCTGAAGCATCCAAAAGAGAGGTTAACAGGATTATTTGACATGTTAAGTTACATGAGAAGCATTGTCAAAATAAAAACTAATGTTTAACCTTCTTCAGGCTGTGTTTTAGTGAATGATACTAATATATGTTCCAAAATTGTATGGGATTTCTGAAATTCTAATATGTCTGAGTATATGCTATCAGTCATAATTATGGTTATGTTAAGTTATTGTAAAGCACAGAAATAACCAAATTTTCTTGTCAATCCTGTTTTAAACTATGCCTGTGTAAAGTCATTTCCACAGTTATTTGCTTACTGCTGATGCTGTAAGATCTTGGTGTGTGTATATGTGTTTAGATGTGTTTACACATATGTACATGTATTATGTTTTATGTTGTGTCTACGTGGCAAAATCGGGCATAGCTGGCCAAAAATTCCTTAAAGAATTCTATTTAGATAAATGAGCACTCCTATAAAATATACAGTAATTAATGAAAATTGTTTTCGTTCACATGACTTAAGTAAATATTGGATATATTAATTGGCTTCAAAATTGTTGAAAACATAAAATTAGAAATGTCTTCAAAATTGTCAACATATATTTTTTGCCTGGGTTTACTGATTAGACAGTGTTTTATTTGCCTCTGTTAGATCCTTTAAGGTCATAAAGCTGTGAACCCAGCCTAAAACAGAATGATTTTTGTGCAATTCTTTGATAAGTAAGATTATTTTAATATTGTTGATTCAATAAAAACAGCTATAGCTTGTGAGTTATCAACCAAATACCCATTTATTTAACATTAAGGCTCTTACTTAGGTAAACACTTGCTATTACAGGCTACCAAATTGGTTAATAGAAGAACTTCATGACTAGCTCTAATACCTCAATTTTCATAGTAAATTCTAGATATAATTGTTAAAAAAAAAATAGGTGATTATACATATAAACTCTAGATATAATTATTTTTAAACATCAGGTGATTTAAATAGAATAAATGTTTACAAATAAACTTTTCATGTAATCTAAAATCTTAAAGTTATGGTAAATTAAATAATAGGTACTCATTAAATGTCTGGTTCATATCCATATAAGAAAAAACAAACAAATTGCTAAATAAATATAAGTTTGTTCTTGGCTTCTTCAATTTTGTAATAATACTAAATATATTTAGGTCTATTAGTCAAAATATAAATAATATGAAAAAAATTTTATTTGAGAAAGAATCTTATGTGGTAAATTGTTGTCCTCAAGCAAAATGACTAGTTATTTAAGAAACAGAAAGTATAGAAAAAAGCAAAAAGTACAAGTACGTCAACTATGGTCCAAGTAAGTCATAAAAAGGTTCATAAAGGGGGAAGTTATGAAATAAATTTTGTGTATGATCACATTGTTTATAATTAGAAGGGAATTATTTATAAATGTTTCTAAAGATTGAAATTTGATACTAAAAATACACTAATACTAAACCAAAAAAATGTGGCCCTCTATTTAGAACAACAAGGTTTTTTGGAAGTATTGGTCTGCTCTTAATAAAATTGCAAGGTTTTTATTTTTAATTCTAAAATCTGTTTTTTTTTTTTTTTAACAACAATCTTCTAAACTGCAGCCAGTGTCTATATCTGCCACATTTCCTGAGAGCTAATTAATTTCCGTAGTTTTGGCTTAAAAATATGGTCCTCTTTATTTATAATGGTAATTCATTCCTTGAGGTAAAGTTTTCCTTTTGAAATTTCTCAAATTTATGTCTCAGAAGTTCATCTTCTGCGGTACCTTGCAGCACATGACTTGCAGCAAAAGATCCTTGCCTTTTGAACTTTCTCCCCTTGAAAAGGTATATGTTTTTGCTTGGCTGGGGTGATAATTCTCTCCTTCAACTTTTTTTGTCAACTCTTACATCTTTCCTTTTCCCGCCTTACATCTTTCTTTTTCCTGCCAGTTCTAACTGCTGTTATGGTCTGATGCTGAAGTGTTTCTCTTAAAAACCTAGAAAAGCAATGTTTTCCTCCAGTATAATTTGATTCTATACTGTTGGCTTTTCTCAATATTTCTGAATTGTACTGTGTAACCAGGAAACTCTTCCATGCTGTTACTAAGAGCCATGTATTTTCCTTCTCGAGGTACTAGTTTTCTTGTTTACATTCTTCTATAATATAGTGTACACTCACAATCTTGGACATATTCTTTCTGTGTATGATTAAAATCAAGTATATTTTTAATTAGGTTCAACTTCCAGGTTATATTAGTGAGATTCCGGTAAGGAGAAACAATCAATCTGCAGAAGATTTTCTTTTTAACTTTTTGGTTACTGAGCCAAAAAAAAAAAAAAAAATTATCAAGATAATTTATAGTGTTGTCTTTATTAGGTTTTTGATTACTTAGAAAAACTGATACTGAAAAAATTTAAGGTGTTTACATCCATGTAACTTTCTGTATTGCTTCTGAAGCCTTGACTATCACTTTAGTTAAGTGAATGACTATTATTTTTCAGTGATCTGTGATTCTATTTCAATAAAATTTTTTAAGCTTTTTAACATCGTTGACAAACTTCCCCAAAATCAAATCCTAACCTAAGTCTTAATGACCTAGAATTAACCTTGGGATTTTCTAGCTGGGCCCCTGGAAAGTCTCAAGAGATATACCTCTCATCTTGTAAATGGGGATATTAAATGATTACTGTTATTCGGTAAATCATACAAGAAACATTGTCAAATGGTAAGTGATACTAGATCTTCTTTTAGCTGCATTTATTGGTATGTTGTTGATATTAAAGTTTTGAAAATTCTGTAAATTTATAAAAAGTAAAAGATGAGAAAAAAAGAAAAAAGTATAAACAAATTTATAGAAATATATCTTAGTCATAATTCTGGTTATCTTAAATGCTATATATAATAGAAATAACTAAATTTCCTTGTTGATTATAAACTTTAATCAGATTTTTAACTATGGCTATTCTAAGTTTTTGTCATCCACAGTTTTGAATTCTTCTCTAAAAACATGTACAATCAAATTAATGGAAAAGATTCTAACAAATACTCTTAAATACAGGTTTCTGTTAACTTTAAGATCAATGGACTAAATAAAAATGTCCAGATCTCTAATAAATAAATTGATGGGTTCATGAAACTAGTAATCAAGATCAATCAGGTCAAAATTAATTACATGAATTAAGTAATTGATAAAGATGTTTTTGGCCAGGCACAGTGGCTTATGCCTGTAATCCCAAGACCAGTGGATCACAGGTCAGGAGATCAAGACCATCCTGGCTAACATGGTGAAACCCTGTCTCTACTGAAAATACAAAAAAATAGCTGGGCATGGTGGCAGGCATCTGTAGTCCCAGCTACTCAGGAGGCTGAGGCAGGAGAATGGCGTGAACCCAGGAGGCGGAGCTTGCAGTGAGCTGAGAGTGCGCCACTGTACTCCAGCCTAGGCAACAGAGCAAGACTCCGTCTCAAAAAAAAAAAAAAAAAAAAAAAAAAAAGATGCCTTTAATGGCCAGGCACAGTGGCTCACACTTGTAATCCCAGCACTTTGGAAGGCTGGGGCAGGTAGATCACTTGAGGTCAGGAGTTCAAGATCAGCCTAGCCAACATGGTGAAACCGCATCTCTACTAAAAGTATATAAAATTACCCAGGTGTGGTGGTGAGCACCTGTAATTCCAGTTACTCAGGAGGCTGAGGCAGGAGAATAGTTTGAACCCACGAGGTGGAAGTTATAGTGAGCTGAGATCATGCTACCGTACTTCAGCCTAGGTGACCAAACAAGACTCCATCCCCCAAAAATAATAATATTTGTATAACTTTTATTTAAAACTTTGTTGATTCTTGTCTTAAATGTTTTGTTCTTCAGACTTAAGAAAATTTTTTCTCTTTAACTATAATTTACAGCAATTTGATAAAGTATACTTTTTTAAACAAAGATAAAAGCATTTGGTTTTTTCTCCTTACTTGATTCTTCCAGAATTCAAAAACTATTTGTGAGAATTCTTATGGCAGTATGATTATTTGCCTAAGTGCAATGAAAATCCATTCTCTTCAGCGGGGAACAATGGCTCATGCCTGTAATCCCAGCACTTTGGGAGGCCAAGGCGGGTGGATCACTTGAGGTCAGGAGCTCAAGACCTCCCTGGCCAAAATGGCAAAACCCCATCTCTACTAAAAAAAATACAAAAATTAGCTGATCATGGTGACTCATACTTGTAATCCCAGCTATTCAGGAGGCTGAGGCAGAAGAATTGATTGAACCTGAGAGGCAGAGATTGCAGCGAGCCAAGATCACACCACTGTACTCTAGCCTGGGACACAGAGCGAGACCACATCTCAAAAAAAAATCCATTCTCTTTCTATAGCGGAATATAATTGATTATATTACCAAGGCTTTAACTAAAATGTCATATTTGAAGAATGCATAAAATGCCTGACTTCAAGAGTTACCAGCCTTACAATGAGTACATTAAAATTGTTATTTCCTGGCACAGGAACCTTAAAACTGTAAGCAAAATCTAAAGTCTGCCTTAGTTTGACTTCCCAGTCTGAAAGTTTTAAATCTGAGGTTCTTATGTGATCAGTGTTAAAATTTTTAAAACCTATGTTTCTAAAGTAAAGTTATAATATGCCTCTTAATAAATGATAACTTTGTACATTGTGTTTGAGTTCTTGTTGTTTACCTATAGACTAGTATAGACCTAAATTCTTCTGGGTTTCTCTAATTCAGCTTTCCCTCATAAAACTACCAAAACACAAACTGTTCTATTCCTAAAGGTGAAAGTAGACAATTTTTAAGGAACATGTCTCATGCCTGATATATGTGCCACACAGATAGCTGACCAAACGGCCTGATGCCATAACCAGAGGCATTCAAACTGCACACCAGAATGAGAAATTGATGTTATTCATGCGATAGACAGCTTTTCTCAAGATATCAGAACAAGATCTCATATCAAAATGAGACTACCTTAATGTTACCTTTTCTCCTTTGAAAAAAATAATGCTGCAATTAAAATTTCGCAATCAGTAACAATTTGAGGTAACTTAACAAAATGTGACATAAGAAATTCTTTTAGTCCACCTAATGGGCAGTTTTGACAATATTCCTAACACAACTTTTTGTTCAAATTGTACTGGTGGTCCCTTTTGTAGAGTTGGCATTCTCCATTTTAATTCAGTCTAGCCATAAATTGCTACTTGATGGCTACAACAGGTCTCACCCACCTTCCCCCATAGTCTTTTGATTTTGCATTTATTTGATTTGATTTGATTTGATTTGTCTAGTTTGTTGCCCTTAGGCTTGGGCTTTTAGTTCAAAACCATTGTACAAACTAAATTTATTATGTTCTTGATAACTTTTGTGTTATAATTTTAAGTTTTGTCCTTTTTACCTGTCTAACGTTTGTAAAGCTAGCTTTACAAACAGGATCATGTTAGCACAACCCTTTAGGATGATTTATAGTAACTATGGAACTAGTAAGATGGAGCTTGATGTTGGAGTCCAGAAGAGCCTACCATAAGAAAATTTTTATTTCTGGCTTCTTTGTTGCTCAAATGTGGTCCAGGTCCTGACCTTTCCCCTGATGTAGGACAGAGACAATGGCAACTGGTCCATCCCAGCACTACTGGACAATTAAGCCTAACTTCAATATGGTTGATCAGCAATGATTTTGAAGAAAGATCTTGATCAAAAGGAAGACACAAGAAAGAAGATTATGCAAATTGGGCCATTCCTGTTATACCCGACTAAATCCAAATTGAAGGGCACAGGGGGAAAAAATTACTTGGGGCATATAACACCTGCTCCAAGGATTACATTTTTCACAAGCCCAACTGCTGAAACCAGTTTTATCTAACAGCTACTGAAACAATCTGCTGTGATTCTACCCACCACCATCCCTCACTAATCAGAGCCACCAGCTCTCCAAAACTTTACTAGTGCAAAATAACTTTCTTTCAAAATGATGCATAACATTTATCCTTTTTGTAAAACCTCCCATCTTTTCTTTGTTCTTTGGACAGACCTAAGACTACCCACTCTGTGTGTATGCCCCAATTTGCAATTCTTGCTTCCAAATAAAATGTTTTAAATTTAGAGGTTCATCTCTAATCTTTTATCTTTTATTTGACATTGACAAGCTGAAAGTTCCCTCCATTCCATTTCTCTGACACGTCTAGTGTGCCATCCTCACCTGCTTGTAGAGCTGGCTATAGGCATTGGGAAGCGGGACAGCAGGGAGGAGGCATGCCCTTAGTTCATCAGCAGCACACAGAACCCCTACTCACATTCACTGGACAGAATTTAGTCACGTGGCCATGTCAACCTGCATGTAGTCCAGCCTTGTGCTCTGAAAGAAGAGGAAACTGGAATCTGGTCGACCACTAGCAGCCTTTCTATCTTTTTGCACTGAATTCTGGAGTATCCCCTGCCTTGTTCTTCTACATCACTAATTCTCTATGTATGTTATCATGATACTAATCCTAATCATTAAGTTATTTAGTGTATTTTGACAATCATATCTTTCATTGCCAAGATCTAATTATTTCATTTCTATAATCACTTGTTCTTGATATACTTTCATTCCTCTTGAGATATTTCCTTCTTCTAAAATCTCTTCTTCAGGCTGGGTGCAGTGGCTCACGCCTATAATCCCAGCACTTTGGGAGGCCGAGTCGGGTGGATCACTTGAGACCAGGAGTTTGAGACCAGCCTGGCCAACATGGTGAAACCCCGTCTCTATTGCAAATACAAAAATCAGCCGGGCATGGTGGTGCTGCGCCTATAATCCCAGCTACTCAGGAGGCTGAGCAGGAGAATCACTTGAACCCGGGAGACTGAGGTTGCAGTGAGCCGAGATCACGCCACTGCACACCAGCCTGGGCACCAGAACGAGACTTCATCTCAAAAAGTAAAAATAAATAAATAAATAAATAAAATCACTTCATTCAATTAACTCTATTTCCTTGGTGCCAGTATTCAATTGTGACTTTTTTCACAATTGTTTGTGTCTTGTTTGAATACCTATCTTTGACTTAAGGTTCTCTAAGCTCCTTCAGTGAGCATTATCTTTGTTACCTGCAAGCAGTGAAGGCTGTCTCCAGGGCTGGGGAGATGGAGAGAATACTACTGGGCTGTGTGTGCCAGTAGTTAGTGTTCTACCACGGGAGGTCCCCAATGCTTCTGGGGCTACCCTCACACTCCTATTCAAGTGCCCGCTCCCAAAGTTGCCTGCTGCTGGGTGAAGGAGGACAGAGTCAACAATCTCAACTCTGGTTCCTGTCAAAGAAAGAAAAAAATCAGGCTTTTTGATAATTAAAGTTAGTTTTATTCAGAAGTCTCATTGAGTATTGTAACCCAGGGGAGCCTTTCACAGAATTTCTGTTAGACTGCTCCAAAGCAATGTGGCAGCCCACAGCTTCTATACTGGTGGTGGAGTTTTTGCATATGCTCAGAAGTTATATTAGAGCAGAATCTCCTCAATGTTTGGGTGCACCTGGTTATAGGTTATAGAGGCATAATCTCTACATTATGTAATTATGTAATCTCTAATTATATAAGCTACCCTGGAGTAGAATCTCCTCAAAGTTTGGGTGCACCTGGTTATAGATTATAGTGGCATAATCTCTCTCTTGAACATTGTCTTATGTACAACAAGAGGCAAAGGCTAGGATCATTGAACTTATGTGTTTCTTAAAATGTAGTGATTTAGGCAAGAGGCATGGCAGCCTGTGCTCTATTCTACTCATCATCTTCAGGGCATTCTTCCGGAGGGCTGCACTCAGCCACTGAGTCAGGGGCTTCGTGAAATTCTGCTGGCAAGGAGAATGAGCAAAGGTGTCTTCGTATGTGTAGTATTTTGTCTCACATTCCCAAGAGGTTTGCCTGCTGTGGCTCCAGGGCCCTCTGCTCTTTCTACTTGCCTACTTGCCTCCTCTCTGCTGGAAGCACTCCATGAGCCCCCACCACTTTCTCACCGGTCCTCCCCTGCACACGGTGTGGGCTAGAGTTTCCTCCGCTCACCAAATCCCATCTTTCATCCTTCAAAGAGTCCTTGTATTTTCTGGACCATTAAGGGTAATGTGACAGGATTCTGGGGATGCAGGGAAAGAGACGAGCCATGAGTCCAGGATGCCTCTCAAGTCCATCTCACCGCCACCCCATCATATTGTTCAGAACAACATTCCTACTTCTAGCCAGATGCCGTGGCAAATATTTGGTGCGATTTTGAGAAGGAATCAGACAGAGGCAAAGAAAACAGCTCCTTGGTATCAGCTTCACTATGACTGCTGGTCAAGGCATAGCAATTGCCAGAAGCACACCTTCTGTGAGGTTAAAGCTAAGGCAGGCAAGTGTCCCATCAGAAGGACATTGTAACACTGTGCCTCTATCCAGGAGCAATAGTGCCTCCCTCTTGGAGAGAGCATCAGAAAAACAGTTTAGAAATGTGTAACACTGGCAATTCCAGTCTCCAGGCCTATTCGGAGGCTCCTTCTTTCCCCTCACTGTTCACTCCTTGTGCTGGGGTCTCTGTATTTCCCTTCCTGTGCTTAGGTCTGGTTTCTGGCACTCCAGTCCTAGATTGAGCATAGGATGGGTCTAAGGAGCACCTTTGCCGTCATACAGGGCATGGAAACCCGTTTCTTGGGGCGTTCCTCCAAGCACTCCTGGTTCTCCCCTGTTGCACCATCTCCTCCCCAGTGGCCGGTGCTCCCTGGTCACATTGTCTCCTTCCCGCAGTCCTCCATCCCCAGGAGCATCGCAGGGCTTCCAAATGCCAATTCCACGTGCGGATACGGTACTCACTTACCCTGCTGACTATGCCAAATTAAGTGTGTGTGTGTTTATGTGACATATCATGTGTGTGGCATATGTGACTATGGTGTATGTGCTGTGTGTATGTGGTATATTGTGTGGATATGTGTGTGTGTTATTGTGTTATGTGTGATGTGTAGTGTGTGTGGTATGTGTGGTGTGTGAGGTGTGTAGTGCATGCTGTGTTATGTGATGTGTGTGACGTGTGTATGCTCTGTGTGTATTGTGTGTGTGGTGTATTGTGTAGGGTATGTGAGTGGCGTGTGTTGCGAGTGTGGTGTACTGTGTGGGGTGTGTATATGCTGTGTGTTATGTGTATGTGGTGTGTGTGGTGTGCTGTGATGTGTGGTGCGTATATGTGGTGTGTTTGTGCTGTATTGTGTGGTATGTGTATAGGGTGTACTGTATGGGGTGTTAGCATGTGTGTCTGTATGTGATGTATATTCTGTGGTGTGTGTGGTGTGTGTGTGGTGCATTGTGTGATGTGCATGTGTGGTGTGTGTGGGGGGTGTATTCTGTGGTGTGTGTGTGGTGTATATGGTGTATGTGGCCTGTGTAGTGTGTGTGTGGCCCAGTGTGTGGTGCAGTGTTCGGCGTGTGTATGGTGTGTGTGGTGTATTCTGTGGTGTGTGATGTGTGTGGTGAAATGGGTGGTGTGTGTGTGTGGTGCGTGGCGTCTGTGTGTGGTGTGTGTGCTGTGTGTGTGTTTGAGTGGAGAAATCCTTCAACCTGAAGGATCCTGAGCCTTTCTCTTCAGGACAGGTGAGGACACCTTAGCTGGTGGCCGTGTTTCCTGCCCTGGGGAGTCTGCTGAGCGGAGCCCCACCATGGCTAGGTTTTACATATGTTCAATATGGCCTTTGACTTCAAAAAAGCGAGCACCCCCATTTCCAGGAATCGCCTGGGAACCATTTCAAAGGAGTTGTGCCAGCCAGGACAGAGCAGGGCCGCAGGAGCAACTCTGAACAGTCAATTGGATGCACTCTCCAATCAGCCGCTCTCCTCACCTCAAAGCAGGCACCAAGAGAGGGAGAGGCTCTGAGCCCATGCGGGTGAATCAGGGTGAGTCACGCAAATCTGCTGGACCCTGGTAGTCACGGCAGATGCTGCCAGGAGGCCTCTCTCGTTACTCAGAGTAGGCCTTGAAGTTATGCCTTCCAGCGTGAGGTGCACAAGCCAAGCAAAGGAGGAGGCCTGGTCAGGAGCGGGAAGCTCCCTGTGACAATGGAATGAAAAGGGTGCTGCAGGGCGGGGCCAGGGCATGGTGTAGGGAGGGGAATCCACAAACCAGGCGGGGCCCTCTAGCCAAGGGCATTAGTTGTGGGCCCATCTTTCCTCCCCACCACAAGACTGGGAGTCCTCATCCTCTGCACTTTGCAGTTTAGGAAGCGATCTCTAAAGAGCACAGAGCCTACTTAGCAATGATAAAACTTCAGCTTTAAAGGGGCTGATGTGGCACCCTGGCACTAGAGCCAGGACACATGAGGGAGGAGATCTCTCTTCTCCCACTCAGCGGCTAGCCTCCCTTCTGAGGGACCACCTCGGACTGACTGGAGGAGACCACTTGGAATGGCAAAGATGGGGGCAATGCAAAGGCCACAAGGACGGCTTCACAGACAGGATGTGGACTTGGCATTGGGCAGACCTGGATTTAAATCCCAGCTCTGCCTCAGTCCATTTTCCATGAAATGAAGACACTTGTGCAAGGTGCTGTGAGAATTCCAGTGGCTGAAGTGTACAACATTCCCCACTCAGAGTTGCATGGTCGGGACTGGGTGAACACTGTTACTACCCTTACCCCGTGTGCTGCAGCTGCATCAGGGCCAGCTGCCCTTCTCACAAGCGCCTATGCACAGAGACCCCCCATTTCACCCCAAAGGACAACAATTCAGAGAATTACCATCTATCAAGCCAGGGGACTCCAATCAGAGGAAGGTGTCACTTCCTGATAGGACAGCTGGAAGGGCAGGAGCTATTCACTGGGGGTAAGAGGAAGACATGGTACAGGTGGGGCATTTGTGGAGAGCAAGACAGAGAGCAGAGAAGTTTCCAGCAACCTGCTGCTCCCAGAGGAATAGGGCTGCCACACCTGGTATCAGGAAACTGGGGAAGGGCCACAGCTCAGCTGTGCCACCCAAGAACCCCACTTGCCACCTACATAAGAAAAGACAACATTGTGGCCACAGAAGGGTGAGGGGCCCCACAAAACTGTGGATGCCAGGACACTGGGTCCATGGGAAGCTGCCTTTTGCTCTGGCCTGTGCCTGGAAGCAAAACCATCATCCATAACTCCATCTAAGGATTCTTAGAGCAGATACTAGCTGGACCACAGGGGTAGCCCAAACCTTTCTGTTCCATCCCATGGCCTAGCCCTTGCTGGCCCACAGCTCACAAAATCTGCTGGGGCTCCCCAGCTCAGGCAGTATAATATTCTGTTGACCATACCCTGACAGGTCAGGCACTGCTCTTCCTAGTTGGACCTGACACTAGTCATGATTTGCTCGCCTATGCAGAAGCCTATGCATACAACAAAGCTTAGCCCTTCTCCCATGGAGGTGAACCCTTTGTTCCTCCCTCCTGCTTTCACCGCCCCCACGCTACCCAAAGGAGAGGAAGGAAACAGAGTAGCTTTGTCAACCTTTTCTACCCCTCTCCCAGGCAAGAAAAGCAAAAGAAAACCCTGAAGAGCACGGCTTCTCTCCTGTATCCATCTCGCCTTCAGCCTGTGTCCCTTCTTACTACCCTCTCTCCATTATAACTTGCTTTCTGTACATCTTAAATCAAATTAGCAAAATAAATCATGAAAACCTTATACATGTATAAATATAGTAATATGTAATGCACATAAGATGCAAGGAGATGGGTACTTTCATAGTGTTGATAGTAGGAATATAAATTGAAAATGCTTTTTTTGGTAATGTAATTTGGCCATTTATATCAAAACATTAAAAATGTTCATCCCTCAGACCCAGGTATTCAGTCTCAGCAATGTATCCTAGAGAAATCTAAAATACAAAAGTCACAAAGCTCAATGCAAGAAAATGACATCACCTTGCTAGCTACAAAGGTGGAAAATTGAAAACAATTTCAATTTACAGTATATGGAACTGGTTAAGTAAATATAGCAATGTGATACAACATTAGACCAGCTCTAAAACAGTGTTTAACCAGAATATTAAACATTCATTTTGTAGTGTGAAATGAATATAGCAATGTAATACAACATTGGGTAGACTCTAATGTGGTGTTTATTCAGAATTTGTTTTGTTTTGTTTTGAGACAGGGTCTGACCATGTTGCCCAGGCTACAGTGCAGTGGCATGATCATGGCTCACTGCAGTCTTGACTTCCGCAGGCTCAGGCAATCCTCCTGCCTCAGTCTTCTGAGTAGCTGGGACTACAGGCATACACCACCAATCCTGTCTATTTTATTTTTTTCTATTTATTTGTAGAGATGGGGTTACAGCATGTTGCTCAGGCTGGTCTTGAACTCCTGAGCTCAAGTGACCTGCCTGCCTTGGCCTCCCAAAGTGCTGAAATTACAGGCATGAGCCACTGTGACTGGCCTGTTCGAAATTCTAAATGTTTACTTTGTAGTGTAAAATACATGTGGTAAATTTATTTTAATATGGATCCTACAGAATTTCACATACAGTATAAATCTCAAAGACATTTAAAGGTTTTTTTTTTAAATAATATGAAATTGAATGAAAAGGAATAAAGCAAAATGTTGACTGGTTGTGATCAAGTAATAAGACTGTGTGTTATTTATTTTCATTCATATATTCCTAAATTTTCTAAAAGGTTTATAATGTTTTGAAATTTTTTTTAATCTTTGTTTTAAGAAAATCAACTTTTATAATTTAGAGTAGGTAAATTTGAATTAATATGTTCCTTTTGTCAGGAATATTTGCAACCTAAACACACTCTAAACTTTGGCTTTTCTCTTGTACCACCCTGTTGCCATTTACCAAACTATAGTATTCACAGCAAATATGTTTATTATTGTTTCAATCCTCATTGATTGTATCCTATGGACTATGCACCTATTTAATCCTCATACAGCGTGTACTCTGTAAAGTATGCTGTCTGACACTGAAGGTCAGAAAGTTTGAGTTGCTTGCTCAGGATACCACAGGTCATCAGCAGAGCCTGCTTGATACTGCCAGTACTTTTCAGATAGTCATTCTATCAGGGCTTTAGTCCACAGTGCTCCTGTGGATGCTAACTCTACCTGGGAATTGTTCTCCTTTTCCTTGAGTCCTCCTGTCTTAGTCTGTTTTGTGTTGCTATAACAGAATGCCATATCCTGGGTAATTTATAAAGAAAAGAAATTTATTTGGCTCACAATTTTGGAGGCTGTGAAGTCCAAGAGCATGGCACCAGCATCTCTGCTTTCATGTTGCATCATCCCATAATAGAAGGTGGAAGGGCAAGCAAGCACACAAAACAGAGAAGGGAGGGGGCCAAATCTGATCCTTTTATCAGAAACCCACTCCTACAATAACAGCATTAATCCATTCATGCAGGCGAAGCCCTCATGACCTAGTCACCCCTTAAAGCACCCTCCTCTTAATACCATCACAATGGCATTAAATTACAACATGAGTTTTGGAGGCAATGTTCAAGCCATAGCACTTCTCAAGAAGGGCACCAGCAGAACATGCCTGTGATCTCTCTGAATCTCCATCAGGTCATAGCGTGGAATGAAGGTATATGGTTTACTCAAGCATCCCTCCCAGGGCCTGAGGTCCGAAGATCGGATTTGCTGTTCCCATCATTGGAAGGTGGAGGAATCCTTATGGAAGTGCATCTGCCTTCACAGGACCACACCAGGAGCAGGAATTGTAGAATTCACCTCTGCTCTCCCAAGAGAGAAGATAAGGAGAGGGAGGGAAGGAGCACATTTGGCAACTGACATTATTCAACAGAAACTGTTCCTTGGAGACCCTATGGGGCAAGCAGTGGAAGGGACATTAATTTCCATCTGGAAAAGCTACAGGCAGACCTCTAACTTCAAACTCTGGAAGGAAGGTGGGAGCTGACTCCTATTGAGGATCTTCTTGGCACCAGATGCTGGACTGGGTACCTTGCATGGGATGCTGTATTTAATTCTAGTCAACTTATTGAGGGAATGAGACTCCAAAAGGTGAAATACCTTACCCATGGTCATGCAGCTGGTAGGTGACAGAGATGGAGCTGAACCCAGACTCTTCCTCTTATCCAGTCACAAACTGAGACCCTGCATTGCCGTTGGAAGCCATTTGCCTTTCTTCTCAGTGCTCTGGGCGTCCTTTGCGCTCGCTCTCTCTCCCTCTCTCCCTCTCTTTCTCTCAGTAACTTCAGACTAGAGAATGGGGTGCCAAGGTCACTGCTAAGGAAGACCAGGGCCTGGGGGTAAATGTTAGTGAGTCAGTAGTCCTCAATACTCAGAGCAGATCATCTTCTTCACGGACAAGCATCAGGAGCTTACCATTTGGAAAGAGAGGATGGCTTAACCCTGAATCTCTGCCTGACTGGGATCTCATACCCTGCGGATTCTATAGTGTAAGCTCAGGGAAGGGGTTCTGGTGCCTGAGGAGAAAGAATCCCCTAATTAAGAATGACAGCCAGTTTGGACAATCTCCCTGAATCCCACCACCAAAGAAACAATGGCTTCCCAATGACATATGACATGGGTCTTAAGATTGACTTGGGTAGAGCAGGCACATGCCGACGGGGTGGGGTAGTGGTCTTCCAGGAGGCAGAGATCAAGCCCCCAGCAGGAGGAAGGGCCCTCCAAGGCTCTCCTTCCTATCTCTATCTCTGGTCAGTATGAGACTGAGTCATTCACTTAGCCAAGGACCAGACAATTAAAGCACAGGAACATATTCAAGCATATGTATACATCTATTATATGGTAAAGTCATATTATAAGTCAGTGAGGAAAGGATGAGTTCCCTAAAAAACACATTGAGACATCTGGTTATCCATTTTTAAAGAAAATAAAGTTAAATTCCTATCACATACCATGTACAAAATTTCCAGATAGATTAAATATCTAAATGTAAATAAACACACACACATATATATGTAGTATTATAAGAAAATGTTGTGTAACCTTACAATGAGGATTTCTATTTAAATAAAACAGGAAACCTAGGCCAGGTGTAGTGGCTCATGCCTGTTATCCCAGCACCACTTAAGCTCACAAGTTTGAGACCAGTCTAGGCAACGTGGCAAAACTCCATCTCAAAAAAAAAAAAAATTTAGCCAGGCATGGTGGTATGCACCTGTAGTATCAGCTATTCGGGAGGCTGAGGTGGGAGATGGCTTGAGCCCAGGAGGTGAAAGTTGCAGTGAGCCAAGATCCCGCCACTGCACTCCAGCCTGGGCACTAGAGCCAGACCTTGTCTCAAAAAACAAACAAACAAAAACAAAAGAACAAAAAACAGGAACTCTAGAACCCATAAAGAGAAAAATTAACTTGATAAATTTGATTACATAAACTTTTTAAACTCCTGATTTTTTAAGCCATTAAAAAGTTTTTTAATAGACTCAAAGAAAATAATTGCAATATATAAAATAGACAAAAGGTTTATATCCCTGATATGAAAAGAGTTTATGAAATTAATAATAAAAAGACAACTGTAAAACAGATAAAGGACACAAAGGACAATTAACAGAAGAGATTATACAAATGAACAATAGCATGCTACAAGACAACAGTATTGGGATAATGTAAATTAAAATTCATCAGTTTGGCAAATGTTTAAAATGTTGGTACCAATAGTCAAATGTTGGTGACACTATAAATTGCTACAATGATTTTGAGAAATAACCTGGCAGTTACTGCTGACATTTTAATCTGGATGCCCTTGGATGCCACTTCTGGGAAAGTCCAGGGGTCATAATCAAAACACTAAGTTACTCTTACATCACAAGCATGCCTTGATCAGAACAGACACTGACCACAGTAACCAATAAGACTGTACCATACTTAAAAATAGATGTATATGAGTATGCTCCTTGTACAGTTGTTTATGTTAGCAAACAAACAAGCAAACCTGGAAACAATCCAAAGTTTCACCTATACGGAGAATAACTAAATTATGAAGGATCATCAATCTGGAGCCACTACAGCTCTTTAAAAAAGAAAAAGAAGGTAAAACTACTATGATTGACCTGGCAGGATATCCACTATCGTTGTAAAAAAAAAAAAAAAAAAAAAAATAGAAAATAAAAATGAACAAAGGAAGTAATTCAATTGCAGCTGCTTCAAACTGAGATGATAATAACAGCAATTACTTAAGTACAGTGTAATTATATCTTCCTGGGGGTTGGTTACATCTTGGCAAAGTTTATCACGGCAAGAATTGGTTTTGGCTTCTGGGGTTGGAGCCTTAGATTTGAGAAAGAAAAATCCTTAAAGGAAGCATTCCTATCCAGAAGCTAAAGTGATTCCCACCCCCCTCTTCCCTGCTACAAAAGGTCATGGCTCTGGGGGTTACTGAGGCACTGAGGTCTGGCATCAACCCGTAAGTCTCTTTTTCCCATAAGGAAAAACACAGGAGTCTCATGCTAGCACTTTAGAGAACCAAGCATGTGGATCTACAGTTCCAGGGAAGTCCCTGACTCGGGGACACCTTCCTTCTGAAATCCCCACACTCAGTCAGGGCCCTGTCATGTGTTCCCATGGCTCGCACTTCTCTTCTTGGTGGCACATACCACAAGGGTCATTTATGTTCGGATATGTATCTCTTTTTCCCTCCATGAGACTCTCAGGGGGTCACCATCATCCCCAGCACCTAGACAGTGCCCAGAGCTTTGCATATACAGGGTAAATATTTACCATGAATAAGTGAAATCGGTAAGGGGCTACAAGAACCCAAGATGACTGGAGAGATGCTCCAAGAAATTATCAAATGACAGCCAGAGTGTCGGTCGCTCAGCTGGTTACGAATGTCTAATATCACTTAACTCCCTTTGTCTTTACCACAGCCCTATGAGGTGACCACACTTATTGTGCTCACTTTATGATGGGGAAACAGAAGCATAGAGGTTGGGCAACTTTCCAAAGTCACACTATGAGTGATTCCGCAGCAAGGGGTTGAACCCAGGCTGTCTGGGTCCAGAGGTTTTGTTCTTAACCACAGTGGGCTGCTGCCTCTTCTCCCTAAGCTAGTGCACCCTGAAGGTCCTCAGAATGACTTGAACTGGCCAGAGGGTCAACCTCTGCTGAAGGAATGAATGGGCAATGAATTTCCAGGAACCTGGGGCCCTGGGGACTGGGAAGGCCATTGGTTCCCCAAGGGAATGATACAGGGTCAGTCCGCTCTCCTTCTGTGTGGGCCCCTGGGCACTGGTCTGGCATTGTCCATATACCAAAGCATATCCGCATAGCATGCATCAAACAAATGGAGACCTGCTAATGAGGAAATAGCTAAGACAGGAAGCCATGACCAGAGTACATGCTTCATGCCTCGAGCCCGCATTGGGCAATGGAAGGGCAATTGCTCCTCCTTCTCTTCACCTGTACAGGGCAGACTTGCCTAGAAGTTCCGAGGCCTTTCTGCCAGCTTGGCATCCTTTCTTCCAGAGTGTTCCCAGGCTGGGTGGGGACGGGAAGAGCCACAAGGATCACAGCAGTATGACTGAGACGTGGCCAATGGGCAATGCTGGCACTGTCACCCTGGCCAGGAGAGCTCACTGTGGAACACTTTCTCATTGTTTACTAGAGAAGAGAAGGTTGGTTTGGAGTTTATTTTGATTTGTTTTTGTAAATTCTCTTTGCTTTCCCAATTTAAACAAAAAAGAAAATGGAAAGAAGGGGAGTCTTTAATCAAATGGATTTTCACTTGGGTTTTATCATGAACACGGAAATGCTTTGAGAGGTGAAGCCAGCTGGGCTTCTGGGTTGGGTGGGGACTCCAAGAACTTTTCTGTCCAGCTAGAGGATTGTGAATGCACCAATCAGCGCTCTGTGTCTAGCTAGGGGATTGTAAATGCACCAATCAACACTCTCTAAAAATGGACCAATCAGCACTCTATAAAATGGACCAATCAGCACTCTGTGAAATGGGCCAGTCAACAGGACATGGGCGGGGCCAAATAAGGGAATAAAAGCTGGCCACCCGAGCCAGCAGCTGCCACGGGTCCGTTTTTGAGCTGTGGAAGTGTTGTTCTGTTGCTCTTCATAATAAATCTTGCTGCTGCTTAGTGTTTGGGTCCGCACCACCTTTAAGAGCTGTAACACTCACTGCGAGGGTCTGCCAGGGTCTGCCGCTTCACTCTTGACGTCGGCTAGACCACGAATCCATCTGAAGAAATAAACTCTGGACACGCCGCTTTTAAGAACTGAAACACTCACGGTGAGGTCTGTGGCTTCATTCTTGAAGTCAGCGAGATCCCAGAAGGAATAAACTCCGGACCCAGCTTGATTTTGTCTTTGATGAGAATTAAGAAGAGTCACATCCACTGATGACCAGTTGGGGGATAGATTTACACTGGCCGTGCCCAGTGGGTACCCAGAGAGCCGCAATTACTTTCACTGTGGAGCTTCCTTCAGTGGAACCAGAGACCAGGAAGGGCGCTAACTAGGAGACCTCAGCCTGTGGAAATCAGACTGTGGTGTGAGCCCTCTTGTTAGCCAGCAGCAGTGCCGGCTGCCTTCTCACAGTGCCACTTGCCAACCAGAATGCAGGGACTTCACCGTGAGTTTGAGCTAAAATTTGCTTGCTAGTGAATCTTAGCACAGGTAATTTTTGGTTAGGAGAACTTTGGTTTCTCTGATGACTTGTTTGACATCTTTAAGATTCAGCAAACCCCAATTCTGATTAGACTTAAAACCTATCAGTGCAAGTCAGATAGCAGTGGTTACTCTGTTTGTTGAGACCTAGGGACATCCTTTTGAATTCAGTCCACACCCCATGGAGGAACCCAACTCAGTGCCAGGAAGTTTGAATTCCTGGGGCCTTCTAGTTTCATGGTTACATCTGCTGCCAAAAACCAGATCCTATGAAGTTAGTTCAGTTTAGTGATGTTCTCATCAAGCTTCAGGGGCCATCCTGTTCTGTACCCTGGTGATAAGGCACAGAGCACACCCTCTTTTTACCTTCAAAGAAAGAAGCCAGCCATTCATACAGGATACTGTGTATGCAGCAGACTTTCCTGAAGGTTTTGGGAGACAGAGCATTGATATCTCAGATTCACAAACTTAACAGAACAGCCCCTTGAGGATCACTATGACCCAGGCAGAAGGCAGAATTTGTTTTTTAATCAAATCACGAATTAATGACCGAAAGCAGTATCTCCTGGCACAAGAAATTATGATTCCTCTATGCTTGAAACAATATGAAACAGAGGAAAATTATTTACAAAAATTGGCTGAATGTGCAAATTATGCTTCCATATGAATAGCAAAGTAATTAAAACCATTTTCAGAAAGTGAACTGCTTTATTAAAACAGCATGCCAAAGCGGTCCAGAGTTCAAGATTTTGAAAACAAAAACAAAGTTGATACTTGAATTCACAGTTTTAAGCTAACTAGAAGTCAAAGAAAAGACACACTGAATTGTGAGAAGGAGCAGGGATCACAGCCAGGTGCAGGACGAAGTCTGAGCGTGCCTGACCTTCCCTGGAGGTCCCGCCCATGTCACCTGCCCACTGGGTGTTTCCTCTTTTGACCATGCGTTCCTTTGACCTTCTGTTGTTCAGATTTTTTCTCCTGGAGAACTTTAACTGGCCAGAATTAAGAATCCAATTATGAAAAGACTAAGCTACTTTCATTATGACACTGCAATTAAACAAATATTACCCAAATTTGGACAGCCTTGTCCAAAGTTGTTTCATGTTGTTTTATATTTAACAATATAAAACAAAGTGTCCCATTTAAAAATTGGTAAAACCTTACAATCAATATGAATTAAAATTTTTTAGTATCACATCATTATTAATGGCAAAAGTGTCCATTTATAAAAAACAGAACTTTTGTTGATTGCATTTATTCTTTCATCCTGGGATTTGGGGTTTTTTCAATTTTGTTTTTTAAGTTTGTTTTTAATTTTTGTTTTTTATTTTAAGTTCAGAAAGAAACCTGTTGCCGCCCTCTGCATACTCAGTCAAGGAACCCCAGACCGTGCAGAAAGGGGCCACAGACAGTGGCTGCCCACCCAGGATGGGCCCAGCAAAGGAGTCGATTTCCTGAAACAGTCCCTGCCCCTTTCCTGAGTGTCTGGGGATGGTGGGGATGACGACCATGTCTCTCCTAACAAAGAGCGTCTGCCTCTGGGGGTGTCCTGGGGCATGGCTTACTGAGGGCTCACAGTTTTAAAAATTCAGATTTCAGCTGGGTGCAGTGGCTCACGCCTGTAATCCCAGCACTTTGGGAGGCCGAGGCAGGGGCATCACCTGAGGTCAGGAGTTCGAAACCAGCCTGGTCAACATGGTGAAACCCCATCTCTACTAAAAATACAAAAAAATTAGCTCGGCCGGGCGCGGTGGCTCAAGCCTGTAATCCCAGCACTTTGGGAGGCCGAGACAGGCGGATCATGAGGTCAGGAATTCGAGGCCATCCTGGCTAACACGGTGAAACCCCGTCTCTACTAAAAAATACAAAAAGCTAGCCGGGCGAGGTGGCTGGCGCCTGTAGTCCCAGCTACTCGGGAGGCTGAGGTAGGAGAATGGCGTGAACCCGGGAGGCGGAGCTTGCAGTGAGCTGAGATCCAGCCACCGCACTCCAGTCCGGGCGACAGCGAGACTCGGTCTCAAAAAAAAAAAAAACACACACACACACAAAAATTAGCTGGGTGTGGTGACATGTAATCGCTGTAATCCCAGCTACTCTGGAGGCTGAGGTGGGAGAATTGCTTGAACCTAGAAGGCAGAGGTTGCAGTGAGCTGAGCTTGCATCATTGCACTTCAGCCTGGGCAACAAGAGCAAGACTCTGTCTCAAAAAAAAAAAAAAAAAAAAAAAAAAAATTATTCAGATGTCCAGCTTCTTGTGAAAGAATCCAAAGTCTGGCCACATGCTGGACAACAATAGCTGTAGCTGAGCACCTGCTGCCCTGGGAACAGGCACGTGCCCTCCAGGTGGTGAATGACCCACTTCTCCCTAGAGGGACACAGCTTCAATTGTGTCCATCTAGGACACTTGGAACTCTTCCAGGCTGCTGCACTCACCAATGGCACCTTCCTGACCCCATGGGCATTTGAGTTCGTACTCCTGGCCAGGACCTAACACTGCAGACCGGATAACTTCCTGGGTTCTTGCCCTAAAGGAGGAGCTGAAGCCATAAGCGCAGACCTCTAATGTGGCTCAGAGACACCGTGGAGAGAGGGCAACCCAGGCCCAGGGTCTTGATGGCCCTGCCCCTGGACTTATTAGGCCCCCTATGCATAGTTCATAGCGGCAGTGATAACTAGTGGCAGTGATACCAGATGTCACCTAAACCTTCCCATTCATGCCACACTCACTGCCATTCAGCCTCAGGGTCATCCTGACCTTAGCTCCAGGCTCCTGTCTCATGTGGGACTCTTCCACCTCTGACTTTAGCTTCCATGAAGAACTGGCTCCTGAGTCCTGGCTCCCCATCCAGGACCCAGGTTCCAGCCCTCTCAATGGGCTCTCCCTAATAGAGGTTACCTTGGGTCTGGTGCTTACCCCGTTTCTTACACACCCCACACCAGCCATGGGCCAGCCACTTCCTTTGTGCCACAGAATGACTGTCAGGGAAGACCCTGCCTCTGTGCCCCAACCTATAGGCAAGGCAAGGCCTAGAGCTCTGCCCACCGGGAACAGCAGACCCAGCTAGGGAAAGGCAGGCTTTGAGATGCCCATGTGATGCTGACCCTCCCCCCAAGTCACCCCAGCACCCATCTGCCTGATCCTCCTCTGTTGCCCCACAGGGCCCCAGAGGGTGCTGACCTGCACATTTGACAGGCTGTGTGTCCATGGATGACCTGAATTCCAGGGCCATCAGGAAAGGCCTGTTGTACTGAGCCCCCAGGAAGCCAAGCTAGGCTGGCTACCCTGGGATCTTCAAGGGAGAGCAGCCTAGCTGATACAGATCCCCTGAATTTCAGTTTCCCTTTTTTACAGCAACTCATGAGAGTGAACATGACGATACCATTTTACAGATGAGTAAACCAAGACTGAAGGAGGTGATGCAACTAATGAGTGACAGACCATGAACATGAAACACGTCTTGGCAACTCCAGTACCCAAGATTTCTCCGTGCCAGCAGCCAGCAATCAGCCTGCCTGGCTCACAAAACCTTCATCCCCAGTGTAGGAAGGACTGAGGCAAGTCAGGGGCTTCTCTCTCACAGGGCCCTTATGTGTGCCCACCCTTCACACACACAGAGCGATTCACACATACATACATACACCTGCACACACAAACACCTATAGGGGTCCACACACATGTACACAAATACACACACAAACACCCTGCATATCCACACATACACACAAGCATATTCACACA
Source organism: Piliocolobus tephrosceles (assembly GCF_002776525.5). Classification (NCBI taxonomy): domain Eukaryota; kingdom Metazoa; phylum Chordata; class Mammalia; order Primates; family Cercopithecidae; genus Piliocolobus; species Piliocolobus tephrosceles. Next base: position 83,609,080 of record NC_045442.1, on the reverse strand, counting down.
TATATACATGCACCCACATACAAACACACACATAGACACAAACACCCATATACACACACACACACAAACGTGCACATACACACAAATACTCATACCAAAACATTCCTACATATTCACACGTACAAACACCTGCACTCACACAAACACCCTCCATATCCACACATCCATACGTATATATTCACACATACACACACACACACACACGAGCAGAGTACAGGGAAAGGAGCACTGGACCAGGAGCAGGAGCTGGGACTCTCATCCCAGATATACCATCACACCTCTCAAGCATTGGCTTCCTCATCTGTGATATGGGGTTGTGCCGCCTGCTTCCCAGAATGTTGCACAAGCAAACACGCATGACAGCCCAGGAAGTAAGAAGGGTGTACAGGAGAAGAGCATCCTGACTTTTGGCAGAAGTTGCCCAGGGAGTAGTGCATGCTCCACACCTTTGCATGTCGTGTACATTCTCTCTGGAGTTCTTTTCTTCTCTGGCTGGTGAACTCATCCTCACCTTCCAGCTCCAACAACCACACCTTGTGTTCCTGGTGTCTCCCTGTAGTGGAATTCTTCCACCAACCTCAGTGTCCCCAGCTTCTGTGTGAGACAGGGCTTCCTACACTGGAGTAGGACACGTGAATGAGGCTCTTGGGAGCCTGGATGAGTCCTGACTTCTTCTACCAGAATCCAAGTCCCCTTACAGACCCACAGCACAGTCTCTCAGAGGTATCTTCTAAGGCCAGATCCTGGCCTTCCCTTTGACAGCACTGATGCAAAGCTCCTGATGTGACCAGGGATTTAAGAACCCCATAAATCCCCCTAGCTGTCTGGCACAGACCTGCCAGCCTCTGCCCATCCTGCTTCATCTGCTCTCTGGTGGAGTCCTTGCCGTGATGGCCTGGGCCCAGTCTGTTCTGGCCTAGAGAGGCACTTTTCTGCCCAGGCATCAGGGCCTGTCCTCACGCAGAGTTCAGGACACAAGCAGGCACCCCATCACCCTCGAGGTAGGCCTCACACCTCCTAAGACAGCCTCAAAAAAGCAAGTATGAGGTAGGTCCCCTTTCTGGCTTTGGGTAGGGGCTGCAGTTCCTCTTGCCATGTGGAAGCTTCTTAAATATTGTAATTCAATCCTTAAAAATATTCCCTTTGTTCTACATACCATTAATAGATCAACTCTCCTACAGCTCTGCAATCACTTCTGACTTGGCAAAGCTGAGCCTGACCTCAGGGAAGAGCTCTGGCTTCAGCCTGGTGAAGCGGAAAGATCGTGGACCCTTGCACAGGATCCCTGTTTACATTTCTCTCCAGCACAGCCTCACCTTCCCAATCCTGCTCCAAAAACACCACACAATTTCCAGTTCTGAGAATGCACCCTGTTCTCTCAGCTCTGGGCTTTTCACATGCTAGCCCCTTCTTAGAACCTCCCTTCCTTCAGTTCAATACCTACCTGATTTCTATTGTCCTTCAAAACCCCATTCTAACTTCACCTCTTCTGGGAAGCTTCTGTGAGGCCCTCCCAGGCTATCATGTCCTTCCTGATAATGGCTCCTTATAGCACTGACCACTTATATGGAAGCGGTGCATTTGAGTCTCTCCCACTGTACCATGAGTCTTCAGTGGAAGAGTGTGTGTATCATTCATCTTTGTAATCCCAGCTCTGTCATCACAAGATGGAATTTAGGCATGTACCTGGTAGTTGATCAAGCTCTATATTCATAGAACCCAAACCCAAACCTAAACCATGCAGAAAGAAGGAAATAATAGATGCTAGTCTAGAAATAATATAGACCAGACTAATTAATTAATAATAAATAAAGACAATAGAGAAAATACTCCCCCAACCCATACTAATGCCAATGGGAAAAAAATAGAGAAATCTTTAAAAACCAAAATTGGTTATTTGAAAAGATTAACAAAATTGACAAATCTTTAACTATACTGACCAGAAAAAAAGAAAGGATTAAAGTCAGAAATCAAAAAGAAGACATTACCACTAACCTCGCAAAAATAAAAAATTATAAGTGAATACTATGAACAATTATATGTCAATAAATTAAATGACTTAGATGAACTGGAAAAATTCCTAGAAAAACACAGAAACTAAACCTGACTAAAGTAGAAATAGAAAGTCTAAAGAAACCTTTAACAACTAAAGAGATTAAATTAGTAATGCAACAACTAACTGCAAAGAGAAAGCCAAGCCCCAATAGCTTCACTGATGAAATTAAACATTTAAAGAATAATTTGCATTTAAAGAATATTTGCATTTAAAGGAATATTTTCATTTAAAGGAATTTTAAAGAAAAATTATTATCAATTCTTTGCAAACTTGAAAAGCTAGGAGTAAACACTTCCCAACTCATTCTATGGAGCCAGTATTATCCTGATACTGAAATTAGACACAGACATCACAAAAAAGAGAACACTACGAATACCTCTTATGTATATGGATACAATGATAACAAAATACTAGCAAACTAAATTCAGCAACATATAAAAAGGATTATACACAATGATCAAGTGCAGTTTATCCCAGGAATGTAGGGTTGGTTTAACATCCAAAAAATCATCAACATAATACCATATTATTAATTGTTCTATTAATACTGTATTAATAGAATAAAGGAACAAAACCTCATAATCATCTCAATAGATACAGAAAAAAATGACAAAATACAAAACTACTTCATAATAAAAACACTCAGAATGAATAAAAGAGAATTTCCTCAACCTAATAAAGGATATATACTAAAAAGCAGCAACAACAACAAAAACATACATAACGTCATGTTTAATGGTGAAAGACTACATGCTTTCCCCCTAAGATCACAAAGGAAACAAGGATGTCTACTCACCACTTCCATTCAACATCATGCTGAAGGTTCCAGCTATTGCAATTAGATAAGGGGAAAAAGGCACCCAGATAGGAAAGAAAGATGTAAAATGGTCTCAATTGGCAGGTGACACGATTTTCTTTGTAGAAAATCCTAAGCAATTCACAAAAAATTAAAATATGTAAATGAATTCAGCAAGATTTTAGTACATGAGATGAGTTTACAAAAATCAATTCTGTTTCTATGCACTCTCAATGAACAAGAAAAAAATGGAATTAGAAAAATAATTCCATTTACAATAACATCAAAAAAATACTTAGGAATAAAGATAACAAAAGAAATCCAAATGGCATACTCTGAAAAATATGAAACATTGTTGAAAGAGGTCTTAAAAGATCAAAATAAATGAAAATACATATCATGTTTTTGGACCAGAAGACTTATTATTGTTAAAGATGGAAATATCCTAAAGTTAATCTATAAGTTCAATGCAATCTCTATTAAAATCCCAGATGGCAGCTGGGCACGGTGGCTCATGCCTGTAATCCCAGCACTTTGGGAGGCCAAGACGGGCGGATCACGAGGTCAGAAGATCGAGACCATCCTGGCTAACACGGTGAAACCCTGTCTTTACTGAAGATACAAAAAATTAGCCAGGCATGGTGGCGGGCGCCTGTAGTCCCAGCTACTCGGGAGGCTGAGGCAGGAGAAAGGCGGGAACCCAGGAGCCGGAGCTTGCAGTGAGCCTAGATCGCACCACTGCACTCCAGCCTGGGCAACAGAGCACAACTCCGTCTCAAAAAAAATAAAAAATAAAAATAAAATAAAATAAAATCCCAGATGGCTTCTTTGCAGAAATTGACAAGACAGTCCTCAAATTTATATGGAAAATCAAGGAACACAGAATAGCCAAAATAATCTTGAAAAAAGAAGAACAAAGCTGGAGGACTCACACTTTCCACATTCAAAACTTACTAGAAAGCTACAGTAATCTAAACAGTGTGATACTAGCACTAAGAACAGATCAATGAAATAGAACTGAGAGTCCAGAAATAAATTCATAATCTATCTATATACATCTATTGTCAATTAACTTTTTTTTTTTTTTGAGATGGAGTCTTGCTCTGTTGCCCAGGCTGGAGTGCAGTGGTGCTATTTCAGCTCACTGCAACATCTGCCTCCCTGGTTCAAGCAATTCTCCTGCCTCAGCCACCTGAGTAGCTGGGATTACATACATACACCACCACACCTGGCTAATTTTTGTATTTTTAGTAGATACAGGGTTTTACCATGTTGCCCTGGCTGGTCTCTAACTCCTGAGCTAAAAGTGATCCGCCCATCTTGGCCTCCCAACGTGCTGGGATTACATGTGTGAGCCACCATGCCCAACTGCATTGTCAATTAATTTTTAACAGGAGTGCAAAGACCATTCAATGGGGGAAATAATAATCAATAATCTCTTCAACAAATGGTGCTGGAACAACTGGATATCCACGTGCAAAAGAATGAAGGTGGACTCCCATCTTACACCATATAGAAAAATTAACTCAAAGTGGATCAACAACCTACATATAAGAGCTAATGCCATAAAACTCTTAGAAGAAAACATAGGAGTATATCTTCATAATTTTAGATTTAGCAATAGAGTCTTAGATATGATACCAGAAGCATGAACAACAAAAGAAAAACTAATAAATTAGACTACATAAAAATAGTAAACTTTTGTACATCAAAGGAAATTACCAACAAAGTAAAGAGACAGCGTACATAATAGGTTGCAAATCATACATCTGTTAAAGGGTCTGGTATCCAAAGTATTCAAAGAATTCTTACAACTCATCAGCAAAAACACACAACTCAATTTTAAAATGGGCAAAGAACTTGAATAGACATTTCTCCAAAGAAAATATACAAAGGCCAACAAGCACATGAAGATGTTCAACATCATTAGTAATTAGGGAAATGCAAATCAAAATTGCAATGACACACCAACTCACATCCACTGTATATATATATGTAATAGGTGGATGGATATATATAATATTTTTATATAATTATTTATAATATGTATATGTAATAAAGTTATTATATAATAAATTATATAACACATATGTAATTTATTGATTTTTTTTTAGAAGGATCTTGCTCTGTTATCCAGGCCTGAGTGCAGTGGCACCATCACAGCTCACTGCAGCCTCAACCTCCCAGGCTCAAGTGATCCTCCACCTCAGCTTCCTGAGCAGCTAGGAGGTACTACAGGCAGGCACAACCATGCCCTGCTAATTTCTTAATTTTTTTGTATAGACAGGATCTCGCTATGTTGCCTAGGCTGGTCTCAAATTCCTGGCCTCAATCTATTCTCCCAAAATGCTGGCATTACACGCATGAGCCACTGCACCTGACTTAGGATGGATATAATTTTTTTAATGGAAAATAACAAGGGCTAACAAGAATGTAGAAAAATTGGAACCCTCAAACATTGTTGGTGAGAATGTAAAATGGTGCAACTGCTGAGAAAAGTTTAGTGATTTCTCAAAAACTGAAATATAGAATTACAGTATGATCAGGCAATTCCACTCCTAGGTATATACCCAGAAGAATTGACAATGAGTACTCAAACAAGTACATGTATCTTTATAGCAGCACTATGCATAATAGCCAAAGGTGGAAACAACCCAAATTTCCATAACAAGTGAATGGATAAACAAACTGTGATATGCCATGGAATAATAGTCATAAAAAGGAATGATGTACTGATGCATGCTGGAACATGGATGAGCTACCAATTTACAGGAAACACAGAGGACAGGGGACATGGTGAATAGCACCATGAGAGTGCAGTCAGCAAAATCCAGACTATTGGAAACTCTACAGATCAAATGACCTGGGTCTTGAGAGGCGGTAGGAGAACCTGTGTATTAACCAACTTTTAAAAGATGTATTTTTATAAAATAGATGAGATTTAATTATAGGGTATAGGGATACATATGTGGGTAATAATTAGACTATAAAGCAAAGGAAGGGAGTGTCTACTGTAAGTCAAGGTAATGATGACTTTGGAGAAGAGAGTGGGGAGGTGCCTCTGGGCAAAGTTCTGTTTCTTGGTCTGGGTGGTGGTTACAAAGCTTTACTCTTGTAAAAATCCATTAAGCCATGCAGTTGTTTTATGTGGCTTCTTATAGCTTTGTTTATTTGCAAATAATAACCTGGTTCAGAGATTCTGATTCACAGGGTGTGGGGCAGAGTTCAGGAATGCTTTTAAATTTTCCCATGTTGTGTGTATGAGCACGCACGCGCGCGCACACACACACACATATATACATGCATACATATATATCTGTCTTCCACACTAGGCTGGTGCCTGTTTGAGGAAGGTCCGTGGCTTGCCTCAATTAGGACTTCCCAGCCTCCAGAACTATGAGAAATAAATTTCTGTTCTTTATAAATTACCTAGCCTCAGGTATTATTTTATAGCAACACAAAACAAACCAAGACAGTTGCTATCTCTCTCCTACTGATGGATGAGCAGGGCATGCTTTGTTTCTCTCTTTGCATTCAGCACCTAGTACACAGTAAGTGCTCTGTAAATGCTGGTGAGGCTGGGCTGATGCACAGGTGGACTGACAGTGGGCATGCCAGACAAGATCCAGTGGCTCCTGAAGCAGCCAACTTACCCACAGCAATGCTGGGGGGCTGTGAACTTCCCGATCTCATTGAGGACCACAGGCACATTCCACCTCTACTGGGCAGTAAAATCCAGAACGCCGGCTGCAGATATTCCACTTGGAGCCATGCCAACATCCTCTCTGGGCCCCACTAGCTTAAGACAGAGCCACAGACACAGGCTTCCAGAATTAAGAGACTATCTCAGCCCTGAGGCTGATTTCTCACTACACGATGACCCTGAGAGAAACTTCCAGGACTGCAAAAGGCAGCCAGAAACACTGGGAGAAGGGAGGGAAGAAAGTGCCTCTGAAACAGACAGAAACATTAACACACCACCAGTGCCTCTTTCAGACATAAGCCGGTCCAGCTGCCCATGGGCTGGCCCAGAATCATACAGGACACTACAGACCAGGTCTCTGCCCAAGAACCAGTCTGTAGGGGCCACCAGAGCCCCACTGGAACAGGTTAATGCAGAATATAGTCATGTAAGTCCAAACGGAGCTACAGGCCTTCCCCGGTTAAAGAAGACAGTGCCCTCTGGGGTAGAAAGGAAAACAATACTCCTTATCAGCATGACCATCCTATGTTGAGTCTTGCAATGCATGTTTGCAAGTAACTCGAAGTAACTGTGGATCTTGTCTGCAACTCAGGCCAGCCAGCTGAGAGGCCCTGAAGTCAGCAGCTGCAGTTGGCTGATTCTGAACCCAGTGATGCCTGCTGTTTGCAGGGAATGAGTTATTTACTTAATTATCCCAAATTTAAACACTCTTATATATTTCCTTAATTTAAAAATCATACACACACAGAAGTGAGGACTTCTAAAAATGGGATCTGCATTACTGATGTGTAAACCAGAGAAAAAGAGGAGTTCTCAAATACATTCTGAGCTGGACTTCACAGCTCTTAGCGGAGCTGTTCCTTAAGTGGCTCGTGGAGGTGAGCAGCAGATGCAGGCCAGTTTTACAAGGTGAAATATCTGAGAGCTATAAGACAATTCAAAAACAGACAATAAGTCAAATCCCATTGAATTATGTTATTTTGAATATAAAGAAAGAAATGTACAAACGTTTAACAGAAAGTTAGGTTCCCCCTGCCCCCACAAATTAAATACAAAATTACCCATGTGAAGGCTTCACGGCATTATCCACTTTCCCCCAAGGCCCCCACCTGCTTGTTCTCTGGCCAGGCCTTGGTAGTGTGGACTGGTCACCATGTGAGGACAGTCCTCTGTGAGCTGCAGACCAAGGGAGGTGGCCCGGCAGCCTGCTGGAGGCCAGGCAAGGATAAAATCTACTATGAATCTGCTTTTTTTTTTTTTTTTTGGAGATGGAGTCTTGCTCTGTTGCCCAGGCCAGAGTGCAGAGGTGTGATCTCGGCTCACTGCAACCTCCCTCCGCCTCCTGGGTTCAAGCAGTTCTGCCTCAGCCTCCCAAGTAGCTGGGACTACAAGCGCATGCCACCACACCCAGCTAATTTTTTTGTATTTTTAGTAGAGACGGGGTTTCACCATGTTGGCCAGGATGTCTCAATCTCTTGACCTCATGATCCGCCCACCTAGGCCTCCCAAAGTGCTGGGATTACAGGCGTGAGCCATCATGCCCAGCCATCAGTCCCTTTTTATGCATAATAGGCTCAGAGAGGTCAGATGGCATGGCCCAGTTTGCACAGTAAGGTGATTGCCTGTCATGGCCAAATAACCACCACGTCCGGATAATCCATGGCCACTGGTTTCTGTGAGATGGTGAAGAGGCGGCCTCAGCCTGAGCCCTCTGGATTGTGGGCAAGGGGTGGTGCAGAGAAACAGATAGTGATCTGCTATCCCTGCATTCCCACACTGCAGGGCCAGGGATGCATCTGCATCCCACCCGGGGAATGCCTGGGCATGGGGCCTCAAGACGCACTTAGCAGGAAGGCCCCAGGTGCTCGGAGGAGCCGCTGTCCTGGCAGGCTTTGCTGTCCACATTTGCCCCTTTTCACGGAGCCTGCTGTCCCTAAAGTGCTCTGACCTGTCCACAGGAAACCAGGTCAGGCACAAAATAACCACCCTTGTCTCAAAGCAAGGGCCCAACTGCCTCCATTCCTTCAACACCTCTTCCTTCAGCCAAGGTCCCCTGAAGTCTTGTCCTGGGCACTGAATTGGGTGCTGGGGATGGGTTGGATGATGAGGAAGGAAGGAAGGTCTCTGCTCTCAAGAAGAGGTGGGTCCCCCATCCTAGGGCAGAAGGCACTGCCGTCCTGAGTCAGCTTAGCTCAGATTTCACTCCCTCTGTGCTGAGCCCTGGGAACAGGGAGATGACCCTGCCATGGCCCTGCCCTCAGGGGCTCCCCATCACATGGGGAAGCCAGACACAAAGGTGAATTTGGGCGGAAGGCCCCAATGCCTCATAAGGTATCAAAAACCAGAGTCCACAGCAATGGGAAGAAACAAGGCAGGGAAGGCAACCTGCAAAGAAACGAGGGCTGGGGAGGCAACATGCAAACAGCCAGAGGAGACTGTGAGGAGACACCTCACAGACTCATCACCTCGAAGCGGAGCCCCAGGAATGAACAATCAGCTCTAGGATGTGCTAAATGCCCCAGGAGAGGTACGATCCAGGGGGCCACTGACCCCACTCAGCCTCTAGAGGAAGGCATATTGGCTGAGCAGGATTTCCTCAGGTAGACACGGGGAAACCAAGCATCGCAACTGAAGGCCAGGTACCACAGATCTGCTGAATGAGACCTCGTGATTTTCAAACAAGCAGACAAAAGGGATTCATTCTATTCTGCAACTGTCAGGCATACTCAGACCGAGAGTAATCTTTCAAATAAACCTCAGAAAATGAAATCACGTATGCCATGTTCTAGCCCTGCAGTGGAAAGTGGTTCAGCCTCTGGTCCCGGAGTCCTGCCTGTCTCTTCTCCCACCCACCTCCCCTGCCTCTCTCCTCCTCCCAACTGCCCAGAAGGTGCCTAACTGCACATTCACCTTTTTTCTGCTGATTCTTCCCATTTCTGATATTAAGTAGCACTTTCTCTGCAAGCAAAGCTACACTAATGTAATACAGATGAAACAGGGAAAGTCCAGGCTAAATTTTAGGATACATACACAGAAATGCCTTGAGATACAGTACCTCACTCAGAAACCATGCCTTATGGCTAGTGCTAATAAGCTTCAATCGCATCACAGAACTTTCTACCCTGTATGAGTTCTCTGACCTGGCTGTGAGCTTCTTGTGGGTGGGGTCTCAGTCATTCCCAAGCAGCCAGATGTGTCTCCGTGCCTGGCACACAGAAGGCATATATAAATGTTTGCTGAATGAGTAATTCACAAGTAGGTCAATTGTTATAAATGAATGTTTTGGAAACACAAGCTGTCACTGACTTCCACATGTTGTGTTCTGCTTTCAAACAACCTGCCCTGAATATATCTCATACACAGTCTTGCATATGCCTGATTCAGACTTTCGCTCACAGCTACGGGGAGGTGTTGAGCTCTGCATGGGCCTGCGGATCCAGGCAGAAAGACTTCCGTGTCTGTACAGAAGCATTTGTTCGTTGATCCAGTGGTTTATTTTCCCCTGGTTTTATTAAAATAGTGAAAAACACTAGCATGGAAAGGCTTACACTCAAGAGCAACACAATTGGAATGAGAGCATGGGTTTTCAGGGGTGCCCAAAGAAGTCCTTCCCCTGTGTTGTATGTCCATATGTCTTAAGCCACTAGACTGAATTCACGTGTGAAGGAAAGGAACAAAATTCAAGAGTGTGTATGAAATGCTAGCAATATAGCCTTGAATGCTGTATCTGGATGTAAAGCAGGAAGCAAGGATTGTACTGTCTCTTCCTTACCTCTCTGAGAAGGGGCCCCACCCCAAATCGATCTACTCTGGCCCCAACACACCCCCTACATACAACCCACTCTGTGGAAGTAATAGGGAAGTCCTGCTCTGTGTCTGAAAATGAAAAAGGACAGCTTATTCCATTTGATGGCTTATGGGAAGCCATCAAATATGCCCCGCTGTGCCGTATATGTTATTCAATTTCTCAGTAAATCCTTTGTTTCTGGAGGGCAAAGGTCACTGGCAGCCCAACCTCTGCCCAGACAAGGAGGGGACAGGCAGGGAGCTGGCAAGCGCACACAAGATCATGGCCAGAGGGTGATTTCAGAGCCCAGAATCTGTCCCCTTAGGAGCATAGGGTCCCCAGGCTTTCAGTTCTCCAGACTTTGTTTCCCAACCTATAAAATGGGTACAAACTGACATCCTCTCAGGATGTTATAAAGATTCAATGATATTACAAATGCGAAAGCACTTTGGAACCCATAAAGTGCTGTATCAATACTGGTTGATCATGCTCTTATTAAGATTATTCTACTAATAACTCATCTACAATTACGTATTCATAGATGTGCGTTTGTGCATCTATTGGGCCAGCTGCTCTCCAGCCTGGGAAGCCAGAAAGATCTCATGGAGGAGCTGGTCCTCCTACTACCTTCCCTTGCTAGGGCCAAACCTGCCCAAGTGAGCTTCATCTAGAGGGCACCTCTCAGGCTCAGCGCCTGGAGCAGCCCTCCACGTGGACAGCCGGGCCTGTCCCGCCCAACCAGAGGGGGCCGTGGACTTTGTCCATGGCAGTTTCCCAGACTCCATGGCAGTGATTTAGCTGCCCCTGCCCCTAGCTGCACACTGGAACATGCGCACCTGGTTTCTCCCAGCACTGACCTACTTATCCATCAGTTACTCAACTGTCTACCGACACGTGTTTATTAAGGGTGTCCCAGAGGCCAGGTACCAGACCACTTGCTGCATGTGACATGCACACGTGGAACCAGGCCAGCTCTTGAACAGTCACGACAAGTGTCCCAAGTGCTACCAAAGAGAAGGAAGGGATGATGTTGCAGAAAGTGGGGAGGGAGGGGGCAGTGCTAACCTGCTCTGGGGTCTCTCTCGAAATTTTTTTTTATTTGTCCTACTCAACTTTCTATGCATGATTTTACTCTGAAGTCACACCTTCTTTTAACCTGTAGAAAATTCTCAGTCATGTCATTCCACCACTCCTACTGTATCTTCTCTACCATTCTCTCCACATTTTCTCCTCCAGGACATTGGTTGTTAAAAACTCAGCCGTTTCTTAAGTTCTCTTCCATAGTTCCATCTCCTTCTATCTGTGAGCTGCTTTTAGCTTTGGGCGCAAATTCTATCTTTGACTAGCTCATCTATTGATTTAATTATCATAGCTTTTATACCTAGATTTCTACTCAGTTTTTTTTCAGAGCCAATCTGTTCTTACCTTATACCTTCCTGGGTTTATTTTATAATTACTTTTTATGAATGCTATTTCTTCTTTTTTGTAGGTCTCAAGATGCTTAAGGCTTTTTGGTTTTGAGATTTTTCTATTTCCATTTCTTTGGCAGTGAATTCGTATCCTATTATTAATTTTGTCACCTTTCTTAGAATTGGTTTTTTCACATGCTTCAAAATGTTCACTTGCAGTAGGAATTATGTGTTTTGTTCTTCCCACTGCATTAACCTCCCAGACTCACCTGCACCCTCCCAGGATTTTGTCGTTGCTCCCATCTGGCCTTCTAGAGTACCCAGTCCCAAACAAGGCTTGCTCTGACAGCTCTGAGCTCCTGAAATGCCAAAACGGAGGAGTCAGCCAGTCCAGTCATTGGCCCAGGGCCTGGCCCAGGAACTACCTTTGAGGCTTCCGCTGCCCCCTCTTGCCCTCTTAGGCATGCAGATCTTGCAAGTCTTACCCCTGGTAGCAGTTCCAATATTTTCCAGCCACCTGTCACAGGTGGCTGGATCTGCCCTGACTCCCAGTTCCCACAGCCCCTGACACAAGTGAGATGCTTTGGGCTCTCAGGTCCTTTGCCCATGTCAGAGCCCAGAGGTGTGGCCTCACTATGCTGTGGAACCCCAGCTGACAGAACCACTCACTGCCCAGGGATCCTCGGGGAGGTTGAGAAGGGAAGGCAGGTAGCTTTAAAGGCCCCTGTTATAAAGCCCTGGCCAAAGCAGCTGTGGCCTATGAAATGGACCTACAAGAAACACAGCAAGAGAGAAGGTATGAAAACCAGGAGTGCCTCTCAGTTCCTGCATGAGGAAGCAATGTGACTGTTTGATGGCCCTGAGTTATATGGGGGGGTCATACAGGCCCCTTAGCTACATCATCGTTCCAATAGCACGAAGACATGAAAAAAACCTGTAGTTTGCAAGCAGTTGTGCCAGAGACAGACTGACAACACCATGAGGCCAAATCATACAATTGCACAGAGAAGGCAGCCCTTCTGTGTGCCTGTGCAGCCTTCCTCCCTCAACTGGCATTGCACCTAGGGCAGGCCCTGCGTCCAAGGTGAGCAGTGATATCAGGGTTACTTTCCCAGGTCACTGACAGTAAACGACATGTGTGTGTCACTGGTCAGTTGCTATTGGTATAAACACTTTTCCTGTAATATATATGGGCTAGTATCCATTTGAGATAGTTCCAAAGTATAAGTTGGGGTTCTCCAGGTTTGGAATGGTGCATTTCAGAGGTAAAAACACCAGAAATTAGAGTACAAGAAAATGATGGGTTAGAGAGGAGTGTGGGGTAAGGAGACTAACAGCAGAGAGGCAGGCAAGATTTAACATTTTGAGATTTATTCTGTGTTATTGGCAGGCCTTCATAGGCTTTTTAGCAGGATAGTAACAAGGAAATATTTAGGAAGAAAACTGGCAGCCACATGGACGAGCTGTTGGAGAGGAAGAGACTAGAGACAGTGTCTGGAGTCAGGCCAGCCCCAGGTTCCAGGTTTATACCCTTCTGTAGGTGCTTTTGTTCCAACCTTGGTCCAGGTCCACTCCTTAAATTCATCAGGGTTTCCACTCCTTGAAGTCGGAGAGTTCTAATGAACACAGCACTTTATGCATATTACCTTTCTCAGCCATCAAATCATCACAAATTAGAACTTGGAACTAGAGACAGCTAGTTACTTGCCTAAGTACACAGTTATCAGACAGGTGTATGGGCTTCCCAAGTGATGCACCAGTCCTCCCTCTCCCCAAGCAGGATGCAGAGGGCAGCAAGAGAGGGATTCCGAATGGGTGATGTGGCACTCTCGCAGCAACCCAAGGCTCAGGTTCAGCTCTAGCCCTCAGTACTGAGCTAAAACTGGCCAGGTGCAGTGGCTCATGCCTGTAATCCCAGCACTTTGGGAAGCCAAGCCGGGCAGATCACTTTAAAGGTCAGGAATTTGAGACCAGCCTGGCCCCCATAGTGAAACCCCATCTCTACTAAAAATACAAGAAGAAAAAAAAATTAGCCAGGCGTGGTGGTGTGCACCTGTAGTCCCCAGCTACTCAGGAGGCTGAGGTGGGAGAATTGCTTGAACCTGGGAGGCGGAGGTTGCAGTGAGCCAAGATCACGCCATTGCACTCCAGCCTGGGTAACAAAGCGAGACCTTGTCTCAAAAAAAAAAGAAAGAAAGAAAGAAGGAAGGAAGGAAAGAAGGAAGGAAGGAAGGAAGGAAGGAAGGAAGGAAGGAAGGAAGGAAGGAAGGAAGGAAGGAAGGAAGGAAGAGAGAGAGAACAAACAAACGAACAAACTGAACTAAAACTGAAGACAGTGATGGAGACCCTGGTCAGCCTCTCATCCCCTCTCCTTTCATGTCCATTCACCTCCAGCCCCAAGCCCAGCCAGCGGTCACTGGGGCCACATGTCCCCATCTTTGTGCTTTGCACATGGGTCCTCTGACCCAGCTGCCTTCCACCTTGATCTGCCTGAAGAACTCTTCGATATACAGCTTCTGTTATCAGACTCATTTCGGGGACACAGCTGCCACAAGTGTGGCTTCTGCAGCTAGAGATCCAAGTTCAAATCCTGGTTCTGCCTCTAGTGAGTTGTGTGATCACAGTCGAGTTATTTCACTTCTCTGAACCTCAGCTTTTTATCTGCAAAAGCTGTCCTAAGGTCATTTTAATAAATGCACACAATAGCTGCTGCAAAGCGCTCAGTATTTGCTGAAAACTACTGGCATCTAGAAAGTTCTGAGTCAGGGTTAAACCACTGTGGCATGTATGGTAATTGTTTGCTCGAGAACCATCCCTCCCCTCAGCCGCCTGTGAGCTCCTCAGGGAGAGGAACCATCTTTGATTCATGGCTATGTTCCAGTGCCTGGAACAAGGCATACTTCGGAAATGCTTTTTAAACAAAGGAAGGAATGTGAGAATGAATGATGAAAACTCTCTTTGCCAAACATTCTACCAGTGACTCCTTTGGGAAAACTGGCTGCAGGATGGTGATTTTGATTTGCTGTAAACCTACTGCCAATTGCTTCCATCTGAGCTTTAGACAGGTGAAGAGCCTGCCCTCTCCCCAGGAGTGTTACATCTGTAGCCAGGGCACCGTGGATAATCCATTTACATGGATTCCCTCTCTGCAACCTCAATGACTCTGTCAGCTCCCAGCTGCTAAAAGGCTGCTTCAGCCATGACCTGGGACTATGACCATCATACCTGATTCACCTGGAACTCCCACCCGGACACCCCACCTGGATCTCCCACCTGGATCTCCCACCCGGACACCCCACCTGGGAGTCCTACCTGGACATCCCACCTGGACATTCCATCTGGGTATTCCACCTTTTGCCTTCCACACCTTTTGCCTTCCTGGCTTCAGAAGACCTAAAGCCAAACCTGGCCACACCCTGGGAGTAGCAGAGCTTGGGCCTCACAGAAGCTGCAGATGTGGAGCCAAACTTTACTGTGGCCTGAGGACCTGGCTTTGAACCTAGCTCTGCTAACTGGCTTTATAACCTTGGGCAACTTACTTAGCCTTTGGAGGCTTGATGTCCATTTATCTAAAATGGAAATAGTGCTAGCTACCGCTTCTTAAGCACTCATCAAATTGCAGGGAAAAGCCTCACTGTTATTTCTATTCAGCATCGCCTTCTCAGGAGCATGGGTCTAGGTTTCTGGAGGATCCCTGAGGACCAAGAGCTCTGATGTGTGGAAAGAGCTGCAGAGAGAAATGGGAAGAATGAGAGAGTGAGGAGTGAGGGGCAGGGGATACGGGGCCTTTGAGGAAGAAACTGGACCACAGCACCCTGACTTTGCTGCTGCAGTTACAGTACTTTACTTCCCAAGGCCCATAAAGAAATCAGAGAAGCTAAGCGAGGTCTGAAGACAGGCATAATTTTTTGGATTCCAAATCAGCTGGTAAGTGAATCCCAGCAAACAAGATTACATCACCAATAGCCCGGCTATTCCTGAAGGTGGGAGTTGGGGTAGGGTGGAGAGGACTAGAACGCTGAATCACAGCTGCACCCTGAAGACTGCGGCTCCCAGGCCAGGTGGCCAGGGGCATGGAGCAGTCAGCAGTGATGCCTGGTGCCCCCCGCAGCATCCCACAGAGCAGGTGGTGCTAGGCCTGTGCGTCACACAGCAGAAGCAGGTCCTCATATTGAAGATAGCCGTGCAAGCCAGCGTGTCATAGCTGGGGGCCTCAGAGAAGCTGCAGGGAGGGACAAGGGCTGCACCAGGGCTCAGAGGGTACCCACTCCTCATCGTGCCTTGCAGCTGGGCTGGCTCCTGAAGATGGAGGAGTTGAGATGGTGTACCCCATATGGGGGGTTCCATGGGACCATAACAAACCTCAGGGTAGGGCCTGGGCTGGCAGGGAGAGTTGGGGGGGGGGTGGTCAGGAGGGACCTGGGAAAGTAGTCGGTTGTGGGCAGAGGCTGATGGAAGTTGCCCTGAGAAAACACTGATTCTGGTGTGTGTGGTCCTTGGGCCCCTCACAGCAGGCGCTACTCTCCTTCCTGCATAGGACTCCACATGCAGGGACTACATTGTCCACAACAAGGATCTTGGGACCCAAAGTGGCTCAGTGCAGCAAAGGGCTGCTGATATGCTCACCTAGGCTCCTGATGGGCATCCGTTTCCTACGGAACTGTGTGCTCGCAGCTGTGCTCAGTGGGCCACATGGCCCTGCCTGTCTGGCCAGCCCACCTTAGTTCCACTCTGTTCCCGGAGTCCTTACTGCTAGGCTCTGGCTGATGCTAGTCCCTGTGATGGGCTGCCCACCGCACATTTCCCCTGGCTGGTCTCCACTCTCTCGGCTACTCCCTGTTCTGTCCCATAAAAGCATCAAGGCAGCCTTCTCATCTAGATCATTCTTTAGGCCTGGAATTCTTTAATCTGAGGGCTTTTGCACACTCTGAATTAGAGGCAAAGGGGGTATTTGTCCCATGTGTGTTTTTCTGGGAAAAAGGACTCACAATTTTACCAGACTCGCAAAAGCATCTGTGCCCTCAGCAAAAGCCCCAAGCCCTGCCTCAGGAAGCCTGCTCTGCTCAGACTGGGTGATTATCTGTCTATGTCCACCCCCACACAGTGGGGTTCAGCAACTGATGCTGGGGCGAACTGCCCTGCCATCTGCCAGAATGTAAAGCATCAGCTGTGTGGAGGATGGGCGGGGGGCTGGACCCAACTAGGCCCTTTCAAAGGCACTAGGGGTTTGGCCGTACCATGCATCCCTGTTGTGGGTGGCAAAAACCACCGCCGGGAGTCAGGCTGAGCTGGCTTAAATCCCAGTTCCGTCTCTGACTCATTCTGCCTCCACAGGCACCTGTTTAACCTCTGTGAGCCTCTGATTTCTTATCTAGAAAATGCCTGTAAGAAGATGTACCTTCCAGGATTATTGTGACAATTAAATGGGATACTGTAAGAACAGCCAATTTACCACCTGTAAAGGCTAATTTTTTAAATTGACTCAGTGGAAGACATTTTGCCATTTTAAATACCCTCAACCCCTGAAACACTGCAGCTTTTAGCTCTCTGACCTCAGGAAAATTACTTATTTCTATCAACTGTCCTACTTCTGATAAATGGGGATGGCTTCATGTTGGTGTTCACAAGATGGCAAGTCAACACACAGGAAGCACTTGAACCAGGGCCTGGGTCCTTGTAAGGTCTTGCCCTGTTATTTCTGCTGGGAAGGAGTGGCAGATGAAGAGTCCCTCCCTTAGACTGTGCCCAGGAGCAAAATTGCCATTTCTCTCTATCTTAGTCCATTTTTTTTTTGTTGCCGTAAGGGAATACCTGAGGCTGGATAATTTATAAAGAAAGGAGGTTTCTTTGGCTCACAGTTCTGCTGGGTGGAAGGTTCAAGACTGGGACTCTGGTGAGGGCCTCAGGCTGCTTCCACTCATGGCAGAAGGTAAGGGGAAGCCGGTATGTGCAGAGATTCATGGTGAGAGAGGAAACGAGAGGGAGAGACAGAAGTGCCTAGCTCTTTAACACCAGCTCTCACAGGAGCTAATAGAGTGAGAACTCACTACCTCTAGGACAGCGGCAAACCATTCATGAGGAACTTGGCCCCATGACCCAAGTACCTCTCAATTAGGCCCCACCTCCAACAGTAGGGTTCAGTCCCCCCATCCCGAAGACGGAGTCTCACTCTGTCGCCAGGCTGGAGTGCAGTGGCGCGATCTTGGCTCACTGTAACCTCCGCCTCCTGGGTTCAAGTGATTCTCCTGCCTCAGCCTCCCAAGTACCTGAGACTACGGGTGTGTGCTACCACGCCCAGCTAATTTTTATATTTTCAGTAGACATAGGGTTTCACCATGTTGGCCAGGATGGCCTTGATCTCCTGACCTCGTGATCTGCCCACTTCAGCCTCCCAAAATCCTGGGATTACAGGCATAAGCCATCACACCCGGCCTAGGGGTTCACATTTCAACATGAGGTTTGAGGGGACAGACATCCAAACCATAGCACTCTCTCTCCTTGCCTCTCCTTGCCAATGGGCCACCAGAAATCTCTCTTCCCTTCTTCACCAGACACTGCTCCTCCTAGACAGTGGTGCAGAGGCCAGGAGGCACATGTTGCTTAGCACAGAACCTCCCATTCCATCCATTTTACTGGCACTGTGGGCTCACATGCTAATGAAACAGATGGCAAGACCTCAAATTCAGTCCCCATTTGGGTGGTGGGGAAGAGGCCCTACTCACTGACTTTGCATTCGTCACCTCTGACCCCATCACGACCTCTGAGACAGAGCCAAGAAGCCCATTTTATAGATAAAGAAACCAAGCCGGAGTGGGGTAAGCGCTTGCCCAAGGTCACACAGCTGGCAAAGGGCAGTGAGGTCTGCCTAGCCCTCACTTGCTCCTTCATGCCATGAAGCTCTCTTATTCACCTCTTTGTTAGCAAATGCCTTAAAGGCATTTGAAGTGCCTGAAATGTCAAAGTCCAGCTGGCATCCCCATTAGGGAGGGCTCGTGCACTGAGTGGACAGATTATGATGACAGGTACCTGCCCGGGTCTTCCCACACACCCCAGCAAGGGACCATATGTACTCTCTTCCACAGATTGCACCTCCCGGGTTTTCTCTGTCCCACACTTCCCGTCTCACCTCCATACCCTTGACCCAGTAATTTCTCAGACCCTACCTGTCTCCACCAGCCCACGTGCCCATTAGACTCAAGGAGAGGAAACGGCAGAGGTTCAACCCAGCAAGCCCAAGCTCTGGGTTTTCTGGCTTTCCCTGAGTGATTGTGGCAGGGGGTGGGTCACTGAAGGTTATTAACATATCCTTGGCTTGACCCTGGGTGGGAGGCAGGGAGGGCTTCTCACTTTGAGGCGCCCCCTCCCCCAACCCCCGGGGACAGGGTAATGATGGATAGACAGGGCTGAGGGATGGCCTGGGGTCTCGGGCATCTACAGGCTGCCCCCAGGCTGAGCAGGGATGATCCAAAGGGACTGCTCCTTTGTCCCTGGGGGCACTGGGCAGGTCTAGGCCTGCCCAGCTGACTACTGACCACACACATCACACATACCACACACACATAACCACACACATCATACACATGCACACACACGTCACACAGCCCTTGATTGGGAGAGAAGGCAGGTCACTGGAGCCGATGCCCTGCAGGCCCAAGCCTTGGGACCAGAGCTGGACCCAGGCCATCCCTGGAGCTCAGAGCTATGTCCAGATGGTGAAGGAACCTCGGTGGGCAGCAGGGAGGAGGAGGATGGAGTGGAGCCTGACTATAGCCTCTCTATAGTGTCTACAGAGGACCTGAGGCTTGTGAGAGGCAGAGCTGAGAGCAAGGGGCTGCAGCACACAGCAAGGATGGGCTAAGCCCTGGACTGGTCATGGCCGGAGACAGGTCCGACCTGAATTCCTCACCCTTGGTGTACCTGTCTCTCCAGGAAGCCCCTCACAAACATTCCTTCATTAGATTTTCGCAGCCCCCTCTGAGTTTGGGATTTCTGTCTCTGCATCATAGATGGACCCACTGGGGCCAAGGGTGGGAAAGTGCTCTGAGAGAAGTGGAAGCTTTCAAACCCAGTCTGGCATATCCCCAAAAGCTGGGGTCTTGATCACTCTTCTTGGCAAAATGGAGTCAAGAACTGGGCTCACTGGGTGATGGGCGATAGGGTCATGGATCCACCTTCTCTAGTTTTCTGTCCATTTGAATGTTTTCACCACAAACAAAGGTTTGCAATGCTTTCTCTGGTGGGAAGAAGCTCCCATCCCCAACTCAGAGCGTTCTGGACAGGGCTGGATTGAGGGAAGTCACACCAACCTCAGCCATCAGGGCAGGAACCACAGGGAAGCTAGTTGTTCGGAGACCACCAGCCCTTTCCTCCAGCTCCCGGTCCTCAGCCTGGAGTTGGCCTGAGAGTGGCCCTGGACCAGGCCCCCTGGCAGCCCAACTGTCCCGACCAGGGCTGGGACACAGACCTCCAGGAGCTGGTACCCTCATGTCCTGGTGCGGGAGGACCATGGCTTCATGGGGGTCCTTACCTCTCACACCAATCTGCAGAGGCAAAGCGGACCTCAGACCAGCCAGCACATGGGAGAGACTGCCCCCACGCTGAGCCCCTTCCACCTGGCTGCATCAGGGTCCTTGCAGGCATTGATCTCCCAAAGGCAAAGAAAGGGGCCTAATTCTGGCACCCTCTGTACCCTCAGGCTGCCCAGGCTCAGAGTCTGTGCCCACCCGAACTCAGAGCCTGCCCTGCAGCTGCAGGGTGACCCTGCTGGGCTGTCCAGGGCAAGGAGCATAGCACTTGTCTGAGGCCTTCTGGGTTCCGAATACCTATGACCCTTTCTTCCTCTCATCTTAAGTGAGTCAGTTATTACTCACCTGGTATACTCCTCTCCATCAGAAGCCCCCTACAAACCCCCTCCACACCTTTATGTGCTAGTCTGGCCTCCAGTGGATGCCTGATCAACATCTAATTAGATGACTGAGTGGAGATGACCTGGTATCAGAGTCCCTTCCGTGGGGCCTGCCATGGGTGTTTGGCCCACAGTACAGTCTCAGTCAACAGGGGACAGTGCAATAGGACAGTTCAGTGGTACCTCTGAGGACATGCTTGGGTGGGCTGTGGCAGAATCAGGGACTATGTTTTCTTTCTTTTCTTTTTTTTTTTCTTTTTTTTTTTTTTGAGACAGAATCTCACTCTGTCGCCAGGGTTAGAGTGCAGTGGCACGATCTTGGCTCACTGTAACCTCCACCTTCCAGGTTCAAGCGATTCTCCTGCCTCAGCCTCCCGAATAGCTGGGATTACAGGTGTGTGCTACCACGCCCAGCTAATTTTTTGCATTTTTACTAGAGACGGGGTTTCACCATGTTGGCCAGGCTGGTCTCGAACTCCTGACCTCGCGATTCAACCGCCTCGGCCTCCCAAAATGCTGGGATTACAGGTGTGAGCCACCGTGTCCGGCCAGGGACTTTGTTTTCTTTCAGTCCCAAATCCTGTGAAGATGCAATCAAGAAATGGTCACACCTGGGCATGAGGTTTCATTTTTTTTTTTTTCTAATTTTTAGATTTGTGCATTTAAAGAGTAAACTGTCTAACAAGTTGTTGATGATTGCCACCTGTGACTTTAACAAGCACAATCCATCCTGTTAACACTTTTTTTGAAAACAGAAATGTGTTCCCATGAGATTGGGTTACAGTATTAGGGAACAATTTGAGCATGACGTGAATTTCACACTTGCTTATGTGCAATGTGGTCTACAAGAAACTCTAGGTGAGCATAGAACGTTGTACCCAACTGAACCGAGCCAAGTAGGAATACACAAAATACACCCAGATGTACGCCTCAAATACCCACAGCTCCACATCCACCTCTTGTGTTATGAGCCGCATCCACCCCCATCTTGTGTTACAGTTCCATGTCCAGTAACACACACATCCAACACAAACTCCAGGGCTTTTTCAAGGTGAAGTGTCATATTTATTGCAATATACATGCATTTCTTAACCATCAAACATGTGCAAAACTCAATGACTATTTTTATTAAGTTCCTTTTTGTTTCTTATGGGCCGCTGACAAAATTTTGGAGTGTTGTGCAGTTAACCCCACTTTTCCCATAAGCCCAGTAGCTTTTATTATGTGATTTTTGCATAGAGCACTGGTTTTTTAGGAATACATATGTTATAGCAGAACTAACTATGCATTCCTAAAATCTTCTTCCTATGCTTTTTTTTTTCCCCCCTCTTACCAGCATTTTATTTTGAAAAATTTCAGGCCGGATATGGTGGCTCATGCCTATAATCCCAGCACTTTGGGAGACCAAGGTGGGTGGATCATTTGAGGTCAGGAGTTCGAGACCAGCCTGACCGACATGGTGAAACCCCCGTCTCTACTAAAAATACAAAAATTAGCTGGGCATGATGGCAGGCGCCTGTAATCCTAGCTACTCAGGAGGCTGAGGCAGGAAAATTGGTTGAACCCAGGAAGCAGAGGTTGCAGTGAGCCGAGATCACACCATGGCACTCCAGATTGGGTGACAGAGCAAGACTGTCTCAAAAAAAGGAAAGAGAAAAATTTCGGGTCTGTGATCAACACTATTTCCTTCACTTACATTCATCAAATCCATCTATTGTTAGCGTATTGTGATTTAAGCCTTTCATTCTCACCAATGTTTTGTAGTTTTCAGTCTACAAGTCCTACACATATTTGTCAGATTTATCTCTAAGTATTTCACACTTTTTGATGCAATTGTAAATGAGGGTTTTTTTTTTTTCCACTGAGCTTTTTAACTGTAGAGTCATGAGTCACAAGTAGTTATAAGAAATAATACAGAGAACCCCACTGTACCCTGTACCCAGTTTTCCCCAATGTAACATCTTGGAGCACTACATGACCACATCACAACCAGGGTGTTGACATGGATACAGTCAGGCTACAGAGCACTCCATCACGCTGGATCCCTCCTGTGGCGCTTTTACAGCCACATCTACTTAACCCCTGGCAACCACTAATGTGTCCTCCATTTCTAAAATTTTGTTTCGAGAGTGTTACATCAACGAAATCATACAAAATGTAGCTTTCTGAGATTGTCTGTTTTCACCCAGCAGAATGCCCTGGAGATCCATCCACATTCTGAGACAACAGTTCTTTCCTTTTGATTACTGAGCAGCGTTCGGGGCATGGGTGTACCACATTGGTTTAACCTTTAACTATCCAGCTATTGAAGGACAACTAGGCTGTTTCCAGTCTTTCTGGGGATGGTTTTAGCTCAGTCTTGAGCACTCTATTCCCCTGTTCTCTCTCCCATGCAGTTTTTTTCTTTGTTGTTGTTTTTGTTTTGTTTTGTTTTGTTTTGTTTTTTGAAACGGAGTCTTGCTCTGTTGCCCAGGCGGGAGTGCAGTGACGCCATCTCAGCTCACTGAAACCTCAGCCCCCAGGGTTCAAGCAATCCTCCTGCCTCAGCCACCCTAGTAGCTGGGATTACAGGTGTGCGCTACCACGCCTGGGTGTTTTTTGTATTTTTAGCAGAGACGGGGTTGCGCCATTGTGTGCGAAGGATTACCCAGGTGCCGAGGCAAGAGACTGAAGGCACAAACTGTTTCAGTATAATAAAGAAAATAGTTAGAATAAAAATAGTCATAATACAAATTAGATATAGAGATGATCATGGACATTATCAATCATTAGTATAGACATTATTAATCATTAGCTTTTAATATTACTCTTTGTTGCATTACTAATATAATCTAGGAATAACCGGCGGGTAAAGGTCAGGTGCTGAAGGGACATTGTGAGAAGTGACCTAGAAGGCAAGACGTGAGCCCTTCTGTCACGCCCGCATAAGGGCCACTTGAGGACTCCTTGGTCAAGCGGTAATGCCAGTGTCTGGGAAGACACCCATTGCTTAGCCGACCGCGAAAGGGGGTCTCCTTTCCTTGCAGGAGTCAGGGGACACCCTGCTCCACCAGCTTCTTGTGGAAGACAGGGTATTATCCAGGCCTGCCCACAGTCATCCGGAGGCCTAAACCCCTCCCTGTGGTGCTGTGCTTTAGTGGTCATGCTCCTTGTCCACTTTTATGCTCCTCCCATACTTCTGGTTCCTCTTTGAAGTTCGTAGCAGATAGCGGCAGAAGAAATAGTGAAAGGCTTAAAGTCTTTGATCTTTCTTATAAATGTATAGAAGAAAATGCTGACGTATGCTGCCTTCTCTCTCTACCTTGGCTACCGAAAAGGGAAGGGCCCCGTCCTGTGATGACGTGACTTGCTTCATCTTGTCAATCACTTAGAAGATTCACCCTCCTTACCCTGCCCCCCTTGTCTTGTATGCAATAAATACCAGCGCCCCTAGCCGCAAGGGGCCACTACCGGTCTCCGTGTCTTGATGGTAGTGGTCCCCCAGTCCCAACTGCTTTTTCTTTGTCTCTTTGTCTTATGTCTTAATTTATTACAATCTCTCGTCTCCGCCCATGGGGAGAACACCTGCTAAGCCCTGTAGGGCTGGACCCTACACACCATGTTGGCAAGGCTGGTCTCGAACTCCTGACCTCAGGTGATCCATGCACCTCCCATGCAGTTTTATCCAGGCTCTGCCTCACACAGTGCGAAGGTTTGGGGCAAGAACTTCAGAAACAGCTCCACTGATAATGGTTGCTTATTTTTATTCTCTTGGGTAATTGGAAGTTTATAGTGTTCTGTGTCTTCCAGTTATGTTGCAGGTGTGAGTCTTATATGGTTTTATTTGTTCTTCCTGTTGATCTGTATAATTATATACTTTGCTTTTCGAAAAATATATTAAGATATAAATGTACAGTAAAATTTACTCTTTTTAGTGTACAATTCTATGAGTTTTGACAAACACATACAACCATGTTACCATCACAGTAAAAATATAGGACACTTTCACTCTCAATCCCTTTGACCCTCTTTGCAGTCAGCCTTTCCCTCACTCTCCCGCCCTTGGCAAGCTCTCCTTTATTTCCTATCCCAATAGTTTTCCCTTTTCCAGAATTCACATAGATGGAATAATTCAAGTACACAGCTGTGGAGTCTGGCTTCTTTCACGTAGCAAAATGCATTTGAGATTTATCCATCTTATATATCTATCATTAGTTCATTGTTTTTTATTGATAAGCATTCTACTGCATAAATATACCAGAGTTTGTTCAAGGGTTTTGGGGTTGTTTACAGGTTTTGGTGATAATAAATAAAGCTACTATAAACATCGGCATATAGGTTTGTGTGCAAACATAATTTTCACTTCTCTTGGGTAAGTACTTAGCAGTATGTTTGCTAAGTCATGTGGTAAATGTTTGTTTGACTTTATAAGAAGCTTCCACAGAGTTTGACAAAGTGGTGATCCCACTTTGTATTCCCACCAGCAGTGTACAAGAGTTCTTAGTTGGTGATGAGAACCCTCAAGGCAGTTGGTACTCTTAGGGTTTTTTTAAGCCACTCCATTTTGTATGCACTGGTCTGACATTATGGTTTTAATTTTCATTTCCCTGATAACTAAGCATGTTAGGCATTTTCTTCACATAACTATTGGCCAATCATGTATCTCCTTGGATGAAGCATCTGTTCAAATATTTTCCTATTTTTAAACTGGGTTGCTTTTTTCTTATTGTTAAGTTTTGAGAGATCTTCATATATCCTTAATGCAAGTTATTTATCAGATACATGTTTTGAAAATATTTTTTTCCACTCCATCATTCGTCTTTTCATTTCCTTAACTGTGTCTTTCAAATAGTAGAAGTTTTGGATTATTTTTTCAGACAGGGTCTTGCTCACTTGTCCAGGCTGCAGTGCATTGGCACAGTCATGGCTCACTGCAGCCTTGACCTCCTGGACTCAAGTGATCCTCCCACCTCAGCCTCCTGCCTCAGCCCCCTACGTAGCTAGGACTGCAAGCACATGCCACCACATCAGGTTAATTTTTTTATTTTATATTTTTATAAGGACAGGGTCTCCCTATGTTGCCTAGGCTGGTCTCAAACTCCTGGGCTCAAGCAATCTTCCTGCCTTGGCCTCCCCAAGTGCTGGAATTACAGGTGTAAGCCACCGTGCCCAGCCTAGAAGTTTCTAATTTTAAAGATGGCCAGTTTATTCAGTTTTCTCTTATGGGCCATGCTTTTGTGTCACATCTAAGAAATATTTGCCTAACCCTGGTCACACATTTTCTTCTTTGTTTATATCTGTTAGTTTTCGATTTTACATTTAGGGCTGTGATCCATTTTGAGTTTGTTTTTATATATGCTGCAAAGTATGGATCAAGATAAATCTGTTTTGTATATGATAGATGATTAAGTAAAGAAAATACATTTTGTAGATGTGTGTGTGTGTGTGTGTGTGTGTGTGTACACATACACCATGGAATACAATTCAACCATGAGAAAGAATGAAATCATGTCTTTTGCACCAACATGGATGGAACTGGAGGCCATTACCTTAAGGCAATAACTCCGAAGCAGAAACTCAAATACTGCTTGTCCTCACTTACAAGTGGGAGCTAAATAATGTGTGCACATGGACATAGGGTGTGGAATAATAGACAGTGGAGACTCAGAAGGACAGCAG
Organism: Piliocolobus tephrosceles; assembly: GCF_002776525.5. NCBI lineage: Eukaryota > Metazoa > Chordata > Mammalia > Primates > Cercopithecidae > Piliocolobus > Piliocolobus tephrosceles. The sequence continues at coordinate 83,582,766 of NC_045442.1, read as the reverse complement.
GGTGAGAGCACGGTGAGGGATGAGAAGTTACTTACAGGGTTCAGTGCACTCTGTTTGGGTCATGGCCACCCCAAAAGCCCAGACTTCACACTATGCAATAAATCCATGTAGCAAAAGTGCACTTGGACCCCCTAAATTTATACAAAGAAAACAAATAAATAGGCCGGGCACGGTGGCTCACCCCTGTAATCCCAGCACTTTGGTAGGCCGAGGCGGGTGGATCACTTGAGGCCAAGAGTTCGAGACCAGCATGACTGACATGGTGTAATCCTGTCTCTACTAAAAATACAAGAATTAGCCAGGCATGGTGGCACATGCCTATAATCCCAGCTACTTGGGAGGCTGAGGCAGGAGAATCGCTTGAACCCGGGAGGCGGAGGTTGCAATGAGCGGAGATTGCACCACTGCACTCCAGTCTGGGCAACAGAACAAGACTCTGCCTCAAAATAAATAAATAAATAACTTGTTTGCATATGGATATTCCATTTTTCTAGCACTATTTGTTAGAAAGATTATCTTCATTGAATTGCTTTTGCATCTTTGTTGAAAATCGATTGACTGTACATGTGTGGATCTGCTTCTGAATTTTCTATTCTGTCTCATTGATCTATGTCTATTCTTTTTTTTTTTGAGATAGAGTCTCGCTTTGTTGCCCAGGCTGGAGTGCAGTGGTGCGATCTCGGCTCACTGCAAGCTCCGCCTCCCGGGTTCACGCCATTCTTCTGCCTCAGCCTCTGAGTATCTAGGACTACAGGCACGCACCACCACGCCCGGCTAATTTTTTGCATTTTTAGTAGAGACAGGGTTTCACCGTGTTAGCCAGGATGGTCTCGATCTCCTGACCTCGTGATCCACCCGTCTTGGCCTCCCAAAGTGCTGGGATTACAGGCGTGAGCCACCGCGCCAGGCGATCTATGTCTATTCTTTACCAATACCACACTTACTTTATTACTGTAGCTTTATAGTACGTCTTAAAATCAGGCAATGTGTCTGCCAACTGCTAGTTCCTCACCCAGCTGGCTGCTGTTTCACCTTTTAAAAGTCTGTGTCCCACAGTGACTCAGGCCCTCCTGAGGGCCAAGTGCTAGGCATTCAGTCTGGCAGAGACTTGAGACAAGGCCACAGCCCTTTGCCCCTTTAACTAAGCATTGCCTGGAAGCCTTGTATTTCCCATCCTAGATATAAACAATGTGGGAAGACAGACATGAGAGAGACAGTGCCCCATCACTGGGAAGCTCACAGTGGAGTAAAGGAGAAAAGCTAAGTCCTAAATAAGTCTTAAGAAAGAATGAAGACAGTGTCATAAGAGTTCTGCACCGAGGACTCAGAAGTCGTGGAAGGTGCTGTGTCCATCCTCCCTGCCTGTGCCTCCTGCTTCACATCGGCTGCCTGCCGTTGTCAGTGCTGCATGGGGCCCAGGCCTGTGGATGCAAAGTTTCTCTCTCCCTCTTTCTTCCTCTTCTCTGTCTCTCTGCCTCTCTCTCTTCTGTCCCCCCTTCTCTCTCCTCTCTCTCTCCTCTGTCTCTCTCTCTCTCCCCTTTGTCTCTCCCTGTCTCTCTCTTTGTGTCTTTCTCTCTCTCCCTGCCCCGAATCTCACTCATGCTGAGTCAAGTCACTTCGGCTTTCCCTCCTAGTCCTCCTCCTTCTCCTCTTTCTCCTCCTCATCAAGGTGATATCATGGTCTTTCTATACAACCCAATTTGATTCTGCTCTCCCCTGGCTAAAACCCATCCAGGAGTGCCCTTAGCAACAGGGCAATATCTGACTTTTCCCTGATGGTCCATGCTTTCCCCCCGGGGCTCTTCCTCACCTCTCCAGCCTCCCTGCTTGGCCCGATGCAACAAAATTGTGCAGGAGCGACTGCTGCCTCTTCCTGAAATGCCTCCCTGCCCCTGCTCAGGTTCCTCCATCAATCTGGACCTGAACACCACCCTGACCATAGCACCCTCCACTCTGTAGGTGCTTGCAGTTATTTGATACTGGGGAGCAGGCTGGGTGCAGTCACTCACACCTTAATCCCAACATTTTGGGAGGACAAGGTGGGTGGATCACCTGAGGTTAGGAGTTCAAGCCCAGCCCGGCCAATGTGGCGAAACCCCACCTCTAGTAAAAATACAAAAATTAGCCACGCTTGGTGGTGGGCACCTATAATCCCAGCTATTCAGGAGGCTGAGGCAGAATAATCACTTGAACCTGGGAGGCGAAGGGTGCAGTGAGCCAAGGTAGCGCGACTACACTCCAGCCTGGGCAACAGAGTGAGACTCCATCTCAAAAAAAAAAAAAAAAAAAAAAAAGGAAAAAACAACAACAACAACAGATACTAGGGAGGAAAAGCCGCCCTGCCCCTGCCACACAGGAGGTACTCAGCCTCTTGGGACTGCTTCCCTGAACCCCAATTCCCCAGGGAAGCTTAGCTGCTCCCACCTCAGGCTCCCACCACAGTTCTTAATCTTCACATTTGCTGGCCGTTGGAGTGTCTGCTCTGCCTGAGCTTTAGGAAGACCAGAACAAGGTCTTTTGGCTGGTCTTCCTCAGCACAGGGCATGCACAGAGCGGGCCTCAGGCAGTGTTTGCTAGGTGAGTGAATGAATGAATGATACTGGAGTAATGGACTTCTGTCTCACCTAGGGGTCCTGCTAAAACGCAGACTCTGATTCAGGGGCTCGGAGTATGCTGAGACTCTACCTTTCCATCAACTTCTAAGTGGTGCTGAGTCCCTGGATACATGGAGGAGCAAAGGCATGAACCTTTTCTTGCTCCTGGTAACTGGCTCCATCCTGCTCCCTATGGGCTTCATGAACTTGCCTGTGATTGGGGATACTTCCTGCCCTTATGGACCCCAAAACCCCATCTCTTAAAAAGGGAAATTTCCCTGGACATCTCTCAGTTGCTGTCCACCCTGTGAAATGAACCCAGGAAGCTATGGTTAGATACCCTAGCCCGGTCTGGCCCAAATACAAGTGTTCTGGCAGTGACCACTTAGCATAGGGTTTGGAGAGTCCCTCTCAGTGATGTGCTAAAGCAACCTATATGGCACCACCTCACCAGGGGGCGCCAAGGCAAGCAGGATTCCCAGGAATCACAGATCTGAAGAGAGAAAAAGAACCAGTCCCTGGGCTTGACAAGAGACAAAGGAGACCAGAATGGACACACGGCAGCCACTCTCCTTTCAAGTTTTTTCCATTACCTTCATCCCCTTGTTTCAGTCATACCAGCAACCCAGCAAGGCAGAGGCAGCAGGCCTCCCATTTGCTTTACAATGGAGTGGACTAAGGAAAGAGAGGTGTGAGCACCTCACTAGCATCATCTAGTAGTGAGTAGGGTAGGCACATGGTACCTGGCTCTAAATGCCTGGTCTAGGTTCTGTCCCCCACGTGGCGCTGGGTTAAGAGACATGCTGAGACATGCAAGGATACCCTTGGGAGCTTGGAGGAGCTCCAGGCACCATGCATAGCCAATAAATCAGAATAAACAACTAGTCAGGAAAATCAAATGCTTGGATTTTATTAAAATACTTTTCAAAGCTAATGAAATTGGAAAGTGAAGAACTGAGACCTGACTCTATTGCTCATCCCCAAGTTAAAAGAGCCAGGTTAAAGTCTTGCTTTAAGCTCACCTGCTGGGACACTTGATAGAATGTGCGCGCGCACACACACACACACACACACACACACCCCTCACCTCCTAGACCTTCCAAGCAGGAAGTCTCGCCTAAGTAACATGTACCCTTTACTTACATTCTTCCTTTGATTTATCAGGAGAGAAGGTCAGAGCTTAACAGAAAAAGAAAAAGGACCCAGGCTCTTGGGTTCTGAGAGGGTACGGGGTGAGACTGTCTGTCATGATGACCTTGACATTTTCCTTCCTGCACCTCCAGATTCCCTCTCCCCTTCTCTAAGAGTGGAGGAGGTTGAACCTAGGGGCCAGGACCCCCCATTTCAGTCTGTACAAACCACGAATTCCCTGTGTGTCCTTAGGCAAGTCACTCGCCCTGCCTGGTCAATAAAGTCTCCTTCTTTACTGAAAAACACATCAGCTTGCCTCATGTAGAGGTCCTGAGACATAAATGACAGATGAGAAATGAGGAGCTTTGTAAGATTTAAAATGCTGTGTCCCTGAGAAGGATGTTGCAATGGTTTGGAGCCAGGATCTGATAAATAGGAGACAAGTGAAACACTGGAATAAAAATATACTTGTAACTTATATGAAAAAAATAAACATATGTTACTAATATACAAAGAGCTCTAACCAATCAATAAGAAAAAAAATCCAGGGAAAATGGGAAATTGACACGAACATAGGAGGATCATAAACCAAGAAATTCAAATGCTTATGAACATATTGGAGAATAATAATAGCTTACATTTACTTGGCCCTTATTTTGGGCCAGGAACTGTGCTAGCACTTTACATGAATGATGCCATTAAATCCTCCAATTCAATTAATAAGGTAAAGACCCATTACCATTCTCATTCTGTAGATGAAGAAACTGAGGTCCAGGGAGGTTCAGCAACTTGCCCAGCATCACGCAGCTTGAGAGTGCCAGAACAGGAATTCTCACTCATGCAGTCCAGCAGAACACAACCTCACTCACAGACTGCAAATCACAATAACCAGGAAGACATCGTTTTTTCACTTATCAAATTAGCCAAAATATTAAAGTTCAATTAACAATCAAATATTGGCATGGGTATGAGAAAATATGCATTTTCATGTATTATGAGTGCAATCTTTCTGCAGAGCAATTTACCAATACCCATAGATAGTTTACACGTACTGCTTGATGAAAAATGTATCCTACACATATACTCACACATGTACATAAAACTATACATACAAGGATATTTATTTTTATATGAGAAAAAGGAACTCTCATTCATTGCTAGTAGGAATACAAAATTGTACAGAGATAGTTTGGCAGTTTCTTATGCAGCTAAGCACAGTCTCACAGCAATGCTGTCCTCTGTATTTAAACAACTGAAGTAAACATATGTCCACATCAAAACCTGCACATGAATATTTATAGTAGTTTTATTCATAATAGCCAAAACCTCAAAGCAACCAAGATGTCCTTCAGTGGATGAATAAATGGCCGTATGTCCAGACAACAGAGCATTTTTCAGCACTAAAAAGAAATGAGTTCTCAAGCTATGAAAAGACATGGAGGAAGCTTAAATCCATATTGCTAGGTGAAAGAAGCCTGTCTGAAAAGGCTACATGCTACATGATGCCAACTCTATGACATTCAGGAAAACTATAGAGACAGTGAAAAGATCAGTGGTTGCCAGGAGTCCTGAGGAAGGTAAGAGGGGTGAATGGACGGAGCACAGGGGATTTTTAGGTGGTCCAACTATTTTGTATGCTGCTGGAGTGGGAGATACATCACACTGATTTTCAAAACCCAGAGAAGTGTCCAACACAAAGAGTAAATTTAAACCACGAACTTCAGGAAACAGTAATGTATCAATATTGGTGCATTAATTGTAACAAATGTACCATGTCGTACACTATGCAAGCTCATAATAGGAGAAAGTGTATGACAGTGAGAAAGTGTAGGGGAACTCTGTATTTTCTGCATACTTTTTCTCTTAATCTAAGATTACTTCTAATTAAATAATAAATAATTATATAAATAAATAATTAAATAATAAATAAATTAAATCTAATTTCTCATCTAAGAAATAAACCCATTAAGTTAAAAAAATGTGAGGTATAACATAAAGTTCAGAAAAAGAGGGCTGGTTTAATTTTAAAAGGCACTTGTATACTATGCAATACAATATGCCCAGGAAGAAAATAAAGAAAATATTGCTGTATGTGGCAGTATTATCTGCAAGACATATCTTTTTTTTTTTTTTCCAGAGTCTCGATCTGTCGCCCAGGCTGGAGTGCAGTGGCACAATCTCAGCTCATTGCAACCACCACCTACTGGGTTCAAGTGATTCTCCTGACTGTAGCTGGGATTACAGGCATTCGCCACCACGTCCAGCTAATTGTTGTATTTTTAGTAGAGACGGGATTTTGCCATGTTGGCCCAGCTAGTCTGGAACTCTTGACCTCAGGTGATCCGCCCACTCAGCCTCCCAAAGTGCTGAGATTACATGCGTGAGCCACAGTGCCTGGTCTACCTTGAAGAATTAATGCAGACTAGTATCTAAGTGGGATCTCACTTGTATGGAATATTCAGAGGTCTGAGCTTGTGATTACCAAGGAAGTTTGTGGGAGGCCTATGGAAATTATTAACATTTTCAGTGGTAACCCGTGGGAATTCCAGGGAAAGGCGAGAGTCCGACTTTCAGTTTACACACTATTTGAAATTCCTATCATGAATAAAACAAAAGGCCGAGGTCTGTACTGTTTCAAATTCTTATCATAAGTATGTATTATTTTCATTTTTGAAAAGACAAACAAAATGACCGCCCTGGAGTCAAACAGACTGAAGTATGAATTCCAGCAGCTGAATTCCAGAGTTTAAATGCAGCAGCCATCGTGGGAGTAAGGACAGCCCTCACTACGCTCTAAAGATGGCAAAGCACAAATATGGAAATAACCTGAATCCATGTCCACACTGAGCCACACAGCCCGCCCTGAAGCCAGTTACCTCCTAAATTCTTCAGTGGGAAGGTAAACATTCTATAATAATTATTTAGGTAACTTTCAGTTCAAAGTTAAGTTACTTGCAGCTGAACATGTCCTAAGGAAGACAGCAGCTCAAAGAGGACTTGTGCGCATGAAAGGAGAGAGGAATGGGTGTTCAAGACACAGCCACTTCCTTGACTCCCTCCCCAGGAAGAAGGGAAGCCCAGCCCTTTGCGGGTGTCATGGGGCAAACCACCAAACTGGGGTTCAGCCTGGGAGGCTACGTCTGTTCTTGGCTTCACCCAGGAAGGAATTCAAAAGCCAGTCAACAGAGTAAAGTTTTTATCAAGAAAGTAAAGGGGCCGGCTGCAGTGGCTCACACCTGTAATCCCAGCACTTTGGGAACCCGAAGAGGGTGGATCAGTTGAGGTCAGGAGTTCAAGACCAGCCTGGCCAACGTGGTGAAACTCCATCTCTACTAAAAATACAAAAATTAGCCAGGCGTGGTGGCGAGCACCTGTAGTCCCAGTTACTCGGGAGGCTGAGGCTGAAGCTGGAGAATCACTTGAACCCAGAGGCTGAGGCTGCAGTGAGCGAGATTGTGCCACTTGCACTCCAGCCTGCAAGACTACGTCTCAAAAAAAAAAAAAAAAGATGAAGGCAGACCAAAGGTTTGCACCACCAGATTTGCACAAAGGCACAGCTTAGGGGGGAAAGAGAGGAAGGCCTCTTTATCCAGCCCCTCGCTAGGATGAGCTGCATCTGGAGTCAAAGGTGTAAGTGGGGCGCGGGACTGCAGCTCAGGGCCTTGGGGGCCCTCCCCCGCCCCGCCCCACCGGGACTCCTCCCTCCTGAATCCCTGCAGGCTCCGGGGCTCCAGGCTCTAGAGCCAGATGCCCACCAGGAGGTGTCGGGTCCCGTCACGGGCCGCACTGCCCAAGACCATGCCTGGCCTGGGACCCACGCCTGTCTGGGGACACACACCTGACCGCAAACCAGGCCGCGGGATCAGCCACAAGCCACCTCCCCAGCGCCACCCGCACTGCAGATCAGGGTAGGAGATTAGAGTAGGAACGCTGGGGGGCCTATCTGCTCCTAGTCCCTATGATACAGGGACTAAGAGTAGTGGGAGAGGAGGAGGAGAAGTCAGGCAGGGACTAGGCACAAAATTTAAGGCAATACTAAGTGATTCGGTAACCATAAGATAAATAATATTTTAATTATCTTAATGTAGTGTTTTAAAATCAAAACTAATGAAAACATGGTAAAATATAAAAAATTTCAATAGAACAGCATCTGACTTCCTGCCCAGCTGTCCTACAGTATCCCAGGTGCCAGCCCCCTGTGTCCACACCCCTGCTGGTTCCTGCCCCACCCCTCCCCCCAGCCCAGGGGGCTTCCACCCCTTCAATAATTCAAATTCACAAGAAGCCCTTGCCCCTCTCCCTGAATCCCCCCAACTCTGAAGAGAAAAAAATCAAACCAGAGAGTTTTCCTCAAGAGTTGCAGGCTGGGCTTACAAAAGCCACAAAGCTTGCATACAAAATGACACCCTTGGCCACCATCTCCCAGTCTGTTGACTGCTAAAAATGAGAAGTGAACAGAGGGAAGGCCAGGCAGAAGGCTGCAGGAGAGGGGCCAGGTGGGCAGCAACAGGAAACAAATCTGAGTGGAGGGGACAATTCTACCCCTCCCAGGGTTCCAGCCCCAACAGAGGCTCCCTATTTGGGCCTTGCTGAGCCCTGGGAAGGTGATATGGTTTGGCTGTGTCCCCGCCCAAAATCTCATCTTGAATTGTAATCCCCAAAATCCCCACGTGTCAAGGGAGAGACCAGGTGGAGGTGATGGAATCATGGGGGCGGTTCCCCCATGCTGCTCTTGTGATAGTAAGTTCTCACGAGATCTGATGGTTTTATACGTGTTTGGTAGTTCCTCCTGCATTCATTCTCTTTCCTGCTTCCTCGTGAAGAAGGTGCCTTGCGTCTCCTTCGCAGTCTGCCATGACTGTAAGTTTCCTGAGGCTTCCCTGGCCACGTGGAACTGTGAGTCAATTAAACCTCTTTCCTTTATAAATTACCCAGTCTCGGGGCAGTTCTTTATAGCAGCATGAAAACGGACTAATACGGAGGGGTCAAAGACAGAAATCTCCTCCTCCAGTCCCCAGCCCTGGCTCTTGGACATGAATCCAGTTCCTGACAGAAGAGAAGCACACAGGTGGGTCAGTGCAGTGTATCCCCACAGGGGCTCAGGCCACACCCCAACCCAATTACAAGCCATGCAAGAAGATTCCGAAAACATGGACGAGGAGATGGCCTGCCTAAAGCCAGCAGATGGGTGCCACCCACCTGATGTACCTCTCCAGCAGCCTAGCCAACCAGCCCCCAACAAGGGCCACCAAAAATTAGGACTGATGGGGTGGCCTTCCAGCCTGACCAAAGTCCTTCCATTCACCCAGCAGGACTACCGACAACCGATTTCTCATTCTTGGCAAAAGCAATGGAAACTTGGCACAGCAACCCCAGGGAGATCTCCCTCTGTAAGGAGACGCTCAGATGTTTTGGCTTGTGTTCAAAGAGGGGAAGGACAGGTGGAGAGAAAAGGCCTAGACCCATGTAAATCAGAAATGCCAACACCGAGACGCAGCCACAGCTGGGGCCTGGTGCGGGGAATGGCCCAGACCCCAAGAAGAGAGACTACTGTACGGAGCCAGGTGAAGGCAAGTAAATCCTTGGCACAAAGCGGGAGGAGGCAGGAACAAGGACAATAGACAGCAGGGAGGCAGACAGGTTCTGAATAACCCGGAACAAAGAGAACATGAAACCAAAGAAGAAGAATAAAGAGAAATGGGGGATGGCGATGACAGAGCACCCAGGGCAGTGGGTGCAGGATTAGCAGAGGTCCCCCAACTTGTCCTCGGTTGTGCACACACAGAGGTACTGCAGTCCTGGGGCCATGTTCATAGGATACAGAGAAAGAACACTCTGTCTTTTCTCAGGAAAGCTGCAGGGAAATGAAAGACTCCAAGCAGGACAGACCGGGCAAGGAGTGCATGGCTAAAAGCACACACCTTAAAACTAGACACACTCCCCTGCCCTGAGCCCCAGATGTCAAGGGCTCTCACAATTTTCATATTCCTTCCCAATAAAGTAGGGCCATGAAAGATGAATTTTAGGATATCCACTTGGGGAGCTCATATTTTGGGGCTAGACCTGCCTCCTTGCTGAACTATCTCAGGCTTGGAGTGGGAGAGCCCAGGCGGGAGTACTGGAGACTGACTGCACAAGTGAGTAAAGGTGACATTCACCCAACTCTTGGGACAAAGGAGTCAGAGCCCGCCACCCATCCCCAGTCCCATAGGCCCATGTCACTTTGGTTTCGCTTGTTTCTTTTTTAGTAAACAACAACTTTCCTCAGGTGTTTTTCTAGTTTATTATTTCTGTATAGCCACAGCAACAGAACTAGCCCCATGTCTTTCAATCAGGGAGGTCCCCAGGCAGCTTTGGAAAGACACCCATTAAAAAGAGTGAGCAAACCTAAAGAAGAGTTCAATAGGGAAGGTACCAGCGGCCAACTGCAGAGGGGCTCCATTCCTCTGACCCTCAGTCACTTCCCAGGAAGCATGCAGAGGAGCCTGGGTGTGCCAGAAACAACCTTTCATAATACAAGATGGACAGGAAAGAGGCCAAGGGCAGGCAGTTCCCAATCTACAAAAGGGCAAGAAGGTGGAGTCCATACTTCTTTCTTGTCTTTTCTTTTTTTGAGACAGGGTCTGGCTCCGTCACCCAGGCTGGAGCACAGTGGCACTATCTCAGCTCACTGCAACCTCCGCCTCCTGGGCTCAAGCAATCCTCCCACCTCAACCCCCTGAGTAGCTGAGGCTACAGATGCACACCACCATGCCCAGCTAATTTTTGTATTTTTTGTAAAGACAGGATTTTGCCATATTGCCCAAGCTGTTCTCGAACTCCTGAGCTCAAGCAACCAGCCCACCTCAGCCTCCCAAAGTGCTGGGATTATAGGCATGAGCCACTGTAACAGGCCGAGTCCACACTTCTAAGCTTGCTGTTGCTCTCAGACTTGCAGACCAGCCTATGAAACAGAAGTAGGTAAGAGCTGAGAAAGGGAAGTGGCCACGACAGAACCAGTTCTGCTGAGAACGAGGACTCGAGTCAGGCTATGCTACCCTCCTTCCATGGCCTTGGGAAAAACGGGTGGGTGCTGTTGGTGTGATAGATCTGGATCTTCACAGATCAGACTTAAACTAATTTGCCCATGATGAAGGTGTGGATTTGGAGGGACCTGGGAATCTCACAGACCTACAGGATGTCCCAGCGATATGTCCTGGGCTTCATACCAGCCCTGCCCTGTCTGACAAGTTGGATGAAAACTGATAAAGGACTAGTCATAGCTTCAGATGGCAAAATCAGGCCAGGCCAGAATGAAAAAAGAGAAGGAATTTAACATGGGCAAATGCCAAACTCTGCATTTAACTAACCAAGGCTGCTTGGCATGAACAAAATTGAGACAGAACAACGCATGGAGAAAAGGTCTGGGCATTCGTGGACCACAAGCTTGACATGACACGGACACAAATGTCAGTGGGTGCACCCCCAAATGCCTGTGACTCCCTCTGGTGGTTTCTGTGCACAACTTCGCCCAAAATAGGCCCTACAACTCCATGGAGACCTACCCTGGGGCTTCTAGAGCTTCCTAGCCTGCCTGCCAGAGAGCAGAAGTGCCTGGAGGCTACAACTCCACCCCGGGTAGTCCTTACTCTGAGGCGGGACTGCACCCAGGGCTCCCCTTTAGGGTCTGGCTTGGACTGAAATCACACCCTGCCTTGCCTTCTGTCCCTCCCCTAATTTGCTCTCCCCTCCCTAGTAACTCCAGCATCCTCATCTCAGCAGAAGCTTCTGGAGAACCCAACCCAAGATGAGTGGTGAGGGCTGGGGTAGCCCTCCTCCTCAATGCACTCTGGGAACTACATTTTCAGAGGCCCCTTTCAGAAGGCACAAGTCCCAGGCAGGGTGCAAAGCTGTGAGCGAGGAACCTGGAAAGAGGTTCTGAACAAGGAACTTTTAAGGATGTGGGGTTTGATCACAGCCAAGCTAGCAAGGTAAGAGCTGGCCCCTGAGTGTGGCTATGAGAGGGGTGCCCAACACTACCAGCCTGTGTGCTGAGCACTAACTCAGTGCCAGGCACTACCTGGGTTACTCTATTTAATCTCCACACCAAGCATGTGAAGGAGGCACCATTGTCATCCCCATCTTACAGATGAGGAAGATCATCAAGGCTTGCAACTTGCCCAAGATCACATGGCTATAGGTGTGGACCCAGATTCAAACTCCAGCTTTAGCCCACTAAGCTACAGTGGCCGACCCCAGCCCAAGGAGTTAGGACCTGTGTGCAGAAGACCTCTTCAGCTCTCTTAAAGTCAGGATCTAACATGTCTGGGGGACGGAGACCCAATCCAGGTGACACAGGAGATAGGATCACAGTGGAACAGGCCATCCCTGCTTTTCCACCACCGCCAGCACTGTGACCTCAGGCCAGCTCTACTCTACCAGTTTCTTGTGAGAGTGATGGCAGCCTGGGGCCAGACAAGGGATGCATGTCTTGTGTCCTGGACACAAGACAGGCATGCCCAGAGGTGACAAGCTCCAGGAAGCCAGGCCTCAGCTCTCGGGGGGGCTCTAGGACTCTGGGGTTTACGCTCCAAAGAACAGAATTTACCACGACAAAGTAAACAAGACCAGCCGGGACCGATGACCCATCCCTGCTAGGGTCTGGCAAAGTTCTGACCTCTGAATTTGTATCTATTTTGAATTCAAATCCAAACACACACATCAACAGTGAACTCCAATGCCTCCCACAGCAGGGCTTGAAAGAGACCCAGAAAGTCTGGCCAGAAATCTAGAGTCCAAGAGGAGGAAATCTGCAAACGAAACCACTGGCCATGCTCTGGGGCCCTAAACCACTGCAGGTATCAGGACTGTCCCAGGAGGGGTCACAGCAAGCAGGGATGGGAGGGGTCTCCAGTTCCAGTCAGAAATGAGGCTGCAGTCACTCCCGGTAGACCTGTCAGCAGCAGCTGTGCAACCGGGCTAGGGAGACAAAGATCGTGGTTTAACCTGGAGAGGGGTCTGGTGCCCCAACCAAGACACAGGTGTTGGATTCCAGCACCGCCCTGCAAATATTCATCTCAGTGACGATGAGGTGAGTGGGAGCTTGGCTGAGCCCAGCCCGGCTGCCATCCTGGAGACCTGGGGCAACATGGAGGTAGCACAGAGTGGTACCCAGTCAGCGTGAACGCATGAGAATCTGCACGTGACACAGAAGAAAGTCTCTTCATGAAATGGGTTTCACTGGTCCCAGCCAAACCCTGTGGCATGTGGCCCTTTCTGCACTTGCTGAACATGCCATTCACCTTGTTCCAGGTAGTAGCCTCATCCTCCTCTTGCTCAAACAGGAAACCTCAGCATCCTGAAATGCCTCCTCCCCAAGTCCACTGCACACGTGTGCCTGTGTATGCGTGTGTGTGCACATGTATGAACTCAGCCCCCAGCTGCCCACTCCATTGCTCCTAAACAGGCCCCTCCTTGGCGTCCCCCAGCACATACTCCTGGGCTCCTGCCTCCCACCTCTTCTGCACCCTGCTCTTCTCTACTGGAAGCCAAATGGATATTTCTAAACTGAAATCTGGTACCCCCCAACCCCTTCCACAGTTCCCTAAAGTTTCTTTCCTCAATTACACCACGATCTTCACAATGGGGACCGCTGGTCACCTCCCAACCCAACAAACACCCCAAATGAGCTGCCACCGCAGAAACTCACGGCCCCGGCAGGACTGGCACATCCAAGTATCTGACCAGGCTGTAGCATCTGCCGGGCAGGTCTTGCCCTCCCTCCACCCATGTGGCCCCAACAGGCTGGGGTTTCTGAAGACTCCATGGGGAGCCACGCATGAAGATGGCATATACCCATGTGTCACTCCCCAGAACGTGAGCTGCCTGCTCTGGCACCATACACAAAGGAACTGACAGCCCCAGAATCCCAAGAAAGGGTGCACCTATGCATATGGGAAAGGCACATTTACAGGTGAGAATGGTCCATCGTGGGGCCTCAGGAGGCATCTGGCCTGACGCACAGCTTTCTCACTTTGTCCTTGTGGCCTGTTGAAATGCCACTCTTGCTTTACAAATTCACCCACCGTTGCATGAGTCATTTCCACCTCAATGAGTACCAGGTCTCTGAGGATGGGGAAAAGCCAGCCACCAGTTTCGGGGTTCTGGGCTTCTAGGTGCAGAAGAGGCCCCAGAAACACGCCAGATCATGGGCCATGACCCCACACTAGCCCTTTGGTTCCTCGCAAGGGTGGATTGGGGGGGCTGTGTCCCAGGAACTTAGGATCTTCAAGACTAAGACCCAGAACAAGAACACAAGCCCACTCCCGTTCTTTGCAGGCCTTGGGAAATCTTTGGGCAACGAAGTCAGACTGTGCCAAACCCCTGTGTTTCTGTCTCTCCAAGGCCCCTGGCCCCCACTGCGTAGCCTAGGTCAGGTCATGTGGGCAAGCGAGCCCCCACAGCCTCACAGCCCCTACCCTAGGGCCAGGGCAAAGCTCCTTCCCTGTCCCCCTCCATTCCTGTGTTCCCTCCTTCCACGAATTACATCAGTTGGGGAGAAATCCTTAAGCCGACACAATGAGGTGAAAATAGTGCAATTTTAGGCTTTGCAACTGATTTTAGGGCAGGTGGCCACCCATTCTCCCCTTCCTCAGGACAGCCTCCGACATAATGACCCTGGAAGCCTGGCAACCCTCTGTAATGGTCAGCATCCTCCCCTGCCATCCACAACCCACACCATGAGCTCAGCCAGGGCAGAGGCAGCCTCTGTCTCATTCACCACAGATCCACAGAACCCAGCATAGAGTATGGGTTCAGTAAATTCTCCTTGTACATGATTGCACTGACTGGACCGGGCACATGCTACAGGGAAACACCCCAGGCTCAGCCAGCCCTGGCTTTGAATCTCAGTCCCACCTCTTCAAGCTGTCCAGTGTGGGGCACAACGGCTACAGCCTTGCCAAATGTCTGTCATTTTATCTGTAAACCAGGATGAAGAGGTGAAGACAGGACAAGCACAGTATGTGGTACACAAGAGGCCTCTGATAACATCAGTCCCCTTCCCTAAAGAACCGGGCAGTCCCTGTCACTGGGGCCTCACACTTCATGTCGAGAATTCACTATTTCTCAGTACTGCTTTCAAATAAAGCCAAGAGTCTGAGGAGGCAACATGGCAGAGCTCTGAAGGTGGAGTGAACAAAAGGTCATTTTTTACAGAAAACTCAGGATCTCCCCTCTGCACAGTGCTAAAGCCCTCTTTCAAAGTTCAGAACCCACAAGGTGCAGAGATGTGGCCCTTGGAAATCAAGCCCTTAAGAAAACAGCCCAGCTGCGTGGGGCAGGAAGCCCCAGGCTGCAGTCCTGTGGTCTGGAGGCAGCCGATGTTCAGGTGAGAGATGTGCCCACTGCCGGTGGGTCCAGGGGACACGGAGCCCCCATCATCCCTGGCCCAGGTCTAGGACCAAGTTAGTGGGCCCAGGCCGGCTCCAAGGGCCACAGCTCCTCACTCGGGGGCCGCACTGGAGCAGCCACAGCAGCTGGGGCGCCGCAGGGACTGCATGACAGCCCGCAGTGGTCCCCTCCGGCCCTCCACAGACAGGCTGTCCTCGCTGGTGGGCGCTCGCTGCAGCTGCTCAAACTGCATCTCCAGGTGCTTCTGGATGGCCACACCGAGTACCTCTGGGTCCACCGCAGCTCCGTACACCTCCCATGTCATGCCCTCAGCATCCCATCGCACATCCCGCACAGGGGACGGCGTCTCCTCCAGGCTGGACCCCAGTGTTACCTCTGGGAACACATGCAGGGCTGCAGGCGCTTCCAGGGATGGACTGGTGGCCACAGCCTTGCAGGCCGCCACTGGGGCCGCCTGCACACCAGCATCCTGGGCTGACAGCAGGGATGCCCCTGCAGGGGCCAAGTCATTGGCTGAGGTCATGGTCCACACATCTTTGGTCCTAGAGCCAGGCTCTGGGACTAACCCGGCAGGACCCCAAGGGTGGGCACAGCAATGGGAGTGCCCAGGGAGCCCCCCCCGACAACCTACAGTGGATCTTCACCCCATGCTGAGCCTGCAGCCCAGACTCGCTCACTGACGCCACTAGTTTGGGAAAGGCCAGGATCCTTGTGGCAGGTAGGGCATGGCAGCAGCCAGCAGCTCCCACCTCCCTCATGCCACAGAGTAGAGCAGCTGGGGGCAGAGCATGGCAGGTGGCGGTAGCCAGCTGTTCAGTGGCTTTGGGCTCAGCCTCGGCACTGCTGCTGTGGGCAGTTGTGTCCGCCAGGTCTAGTGGAGGCACTGACAACTGACTGGCCCCCAGCATCCAGGCTGAGTTAGAAGTCCCATCCTCAGGAGCCAGGTCCTTTTCCAGGCCTGCAAGGGCCTGGCCACCCTGGCCAGAAGTACCACCCGGCTGCAGCTGAGCCCTGTGGACAGGGCTGCTGCCAAGGGCTGAGCAGCTGAGACTGGCCTTCCGAGCACCACTGTGTCCCCGCATCTGGGTGCTACGGACCAGGTCCGAGTGGCTCCTCTGCATAGCAGCAGCACTGGGGGCCCGCAGGTGACACAGGTCACCACCGCCCATGGTGGACACATTGCCCACAGTGCTGCTCCGCCAGTGGCCTCCAGCACTGGGTCGCGCCTCGGGGCCAGAGGCCCGCGCCAGCTCCATGCTCTTAGGCGGGTTCCCCTCTTCCTCCGGGGCCTGGGGTCTGGTGCTGGCCTCTCCCAGCTGGGCCTGCCACACGGTGCTGCTGGCACTCTTGCGGAGCTCTGGCCTCTGTTCCTGGCCTTCACCCAGCAGGCTGGAAGAGCTCTGGGACAGAGGCTGAAGGCTGGGGCTCAGGGGTGCCCAGGGACCCGGCTTGGGGTGGCTGGAGCTCATGGCCTGCAGAAGAGAGAAAGGGAGGGAGTGGAGTTGAGTTGGGTGGCAGCACCTAAGCCAGTTCTACTGTGAGCTCCCACAGTGCTAGGTTCACCAGGGAGCCAGCTTCAGTCCCAGCCTGCCTGACTGGTACTTGCGTACGGTTGTACACAAGGCAGTGACAAGACACCAGACACTTCAAATCAAGGTCATCTCACATTAGACACAAGGATGACACTGCAAATTATCTCATCATCAGTCCCAAGCAGTTAGAATCTGCCCTTGGGTGGGATCCTGGAGGCCACCACTCCATCCGCTCTCGACTCTTTACTGGCTGGCTGGTGTGGGAGGGGAAGGGGGAGGGCCAAGTCTGCTGGGGCTTTGAGAGCGAAACTGCAGCCCTAGGGGGTGGGGCTGTGGGATAACAGCTATTAGTCAACCAGTACGGAAGTACTATGGCCTCTTAACCGGCACAGCTGGACAGCCCAACACTGGGCTACTTCCTCCTGGGACTGGCAGTATCCAACTCACCGTGGACAAGGTCTCCTTGGTACAGAGTGGGAGCTCAGAGGCAGTTCACGGGATGAGGGAGCAATGACTAGAGGACACTGAGAATCACCCTGGGCTTCCCCAACCACCCCCATCCTCCCTGGCCTAGCCGGGCTGAGCTGGCATGTCTCTAGGGTTCCCTGACTCCTACCTCCAGCTCCAGGGGCAAGGAGAGGCCTCAGCATCAGTTTTTTCCATGAGGGACTCATTCAGCATCTGGTCATTGACTCCACAGCCATCTCCTTAGCACCTACTGCGTCTCCAGCTCTAGGGCTAGGGAACATGGGAATCATTCAGACCCTTCTGTACTCCTGGGGACAGTGCAGCAGTGAGATAAGATGCCCACCCAGTGCCACCAATCAGACCTACCCTGCATGACATTTAACCCCCTCTTGCCCAGTGTACCTGCATCCTCATTGTCTCCCACCCTCCCTGCCATCGCTGTCACTTCCCCCAGCCACAAAAACTACCCTGGCCCCTGACCCAGCTGCAGCCTAGAGCAGCTCTGACCCTCTCCACCTCAGCATCTCTTCCTGGGGCCCCTTTCCTGACTCTCCAGCCAGGCAGCCTTCATCCCTGACCAAGCACTGGGCCTGGATGGATCAGTTTGGCCAACTGTCAGCCTCCCCACCAGCCTGAAGTTGGCAAAGCCTGGCCTGAGGCCTGCTCCCCTCTGGCTGTCCAACACCCAGCACTGACCTGACATGTAGTTGGCACTCAGAGAATATCTCCTGTGTGCCTAACCAAGAGAACAAACAAATATAAGAACACACCCACAGAGGGGGGCACTGAGTGCCAAAAATGGGGTCTGAGGGAGGCCCCCACCAAGGCAGGAGAGCTCACTTAGGGTGAGAGATGAGAAAAGGCTTCCCGGAGGACCAGCCACATAAGTCAGGCTTGGAGTGAGAGAAGCAAGAAGGTGTTCAGGTGGA
Source organism: Piliocolobus tephrosceles (assembly GCF_002776525.5). Classification (NCBI taxonomy): domain Eukaryota; kingdom Metazoa; phylum Chordata; class Mammalia; order Primates; family Cercopithecidae; genus Piliocolobus; species Piliocolobus tephrosceles. The sequence continues at coordinate 83,564,721 of NC_045442.1, read as the reverse complement.
GAGCGTGGTGGGCACGAGGAAAGAGGCATGAGGGGAGCAGTGGGGTCAAAGTGTCTGGGTCACCTCGGCCCTGGCCACAGCAGTGAATTAGGAAGAGCACTCTGGGACTCCTTGACAGGCAGGAGAGGCTGGAGAAACAGGGTGGGGACAGGAGGCAGCAGTTGCATTTGTGCAATCCCAGTCCTGCCCTCCCACCCTAAGCTGATAAGGACTGCCAGGAAACAACCTCCCCGGCCAGGTGAGCAAGGCTACCCAAGAGGAAATTCGGGAAGGGCTGTGGGACTCGGTTTCTGTGTAATTACAAATGTCTTGGCAGCCCAACACTCAGGAGATGGCTGGTGGCTGTTGAGCCACAGTGAGGATGATACTGGTGCTGTAGTCCCTGAGGCTCCAGTGCTGCACAACTTCCTGTGATGATGGAAAGATTCTACCCTGTGCTGTCTAATAGGTAGGCACCAATGGCATGTGGGTACCAAGCACTTGGCAGGGGGCTACTGCAACTGAGACACTGAATGTTTAAGTTTTATTTGGATCTAACTGGCCACATGAGGCTAATGGCTACTATACTGGACTGTGCAGCTCTGAACACAGCCTCAGCCTGGTAAAGATGTCCCATCCCAGCTGTTTCACGGGGCTGAAACCAGACTTCTCCCTGGGAGGATCAGGAAGAGAGGAGTAGCCAAGAGAGGGTTCTGACCCAGACCCTGCCCTCAATGAGCTCTAAGATGGACATACAAACAAAGGAGGGCAATAAGGCCCGTAACAGCGATGATAATAACAGCTGCCAGGGCCTGATCACTCGCCAAGGGCCAGGCATGTGCCACATCCTTTGCACACACTGTCTCATGTAACTGTGTAAGCAACCTCTTTGGACAGTCATTATCTCCATTCTACAGACAGGAGAGTTCCATAAGCTCAGAGAGGCTTAGTGACCCCCAAGGGCACACAGCTCGGGGACATCTGAGCTCCTCTCCCCTTCGAGCACTGAGCAGGCCTGTGCCTCACAGCTCTCGACCTTTTTACTGATCTGGCCTGGCCCTGCCAATCGTGCTCATGACATGCCATGGAACAAGTCACCGAGTGGATCCCCACCTGCCCAACTGCTTCTTAGCAGCTCCTGAGGCTGCAAGAATGAAGAGGTCAGGAGGTGTTCCTCCTGACTGGGACAGCCCCTGGCAGGGAGAAAACCACTCATTTGCAGGTCCAAGACCCCAGGGAGGCCCCATCTGGACACCTACACAGCTTCTGGCCAAACCCCACCACCCTCCCAGGGAGGGGGGCCATAAACAGCCAGGCCAGCAGCCTCTGGCCCCTGAGGAGACAGGTGGAATGAGGTCCTCCGACCCCCCACCAAGACCCATTGAGAAGCTATCAGCAACGAGCATCCACTATGCCTGTCTCACCAGAGGGCTGCCCAGCACCCAGGGCTGGTCACCACCCAGAGACCCCCGTGGTGGGCTATGGATGTACTGGTTCCCTTCCCTCTTCCCCCTCCACAAGTGGCAGGTGACAAAACTGAGGCCTGGAGAAGCTCAGAAATGTCAAAGCACACATCGGCTGCAAGTTGCTAATTCAGAACCCCAAGGAACTGACCTGGCTAACTACAACCTGGCCTTCCCAGCTCAGAAGGAAGGGCTCTGAGGGGAGTACTGGGGGAAAGAGGCTTCCATACTGCCTGTCACAATGCTGTGGACTGGGCCAAAGGAGGGGCCTCCCACGGAGCCAGGTGTGAGGAGGAAGGAGCAGGGCTCTGCTTCCAATGGCGGCTCTTCCCCTTCCTGTGCATGTGCTCACAGGTGGACCCCTAACTTCTTTGAGCCTCAGTTTCTCCAATCTGCAAAACAGAAGTAAATCCCTATCCTGCACGGTTGTTGTGAAGACTAAATGTGACAGCATGTGCACTGCCTGCAACAGTGTTTGTTAACAATAATCTTCTCTTTCGTCTCCCATCAAGAGCGGCTTAAGTTCACGGTATAACAAGTGTTAGTACTGGGGGCCAGACAGGCCCTTTTCAGAAGCCATTGAGACACCCCATAGGTTAGCCTCATCTTGCTTCCCATCCTCGCTACCTTCATCCCATCCTAGAATCAAGTCACCATCAGTGTCCCCAGTCTCCCTATTACCAAATTAGGTTTCCCAGAGCCTATTTTAAATCTTAACCTAGGAGGCTACGCATGCATACAAGTCTAGAGTCTGCACTTTAAATGCCCAGAATGGCATGCCCACCCTGCCTTTATAACCATGCAGGTTCTGGTTTTGCCCTAACGGGACCCTGGGAAGATCTTTTAGGACGTGATAAAGAACAGGCATACAGAAGTATCTAAGACCTCTAGTGCTCTTTGAACGATACCTTAATGTTCTCTCTCCTGCCCCATTTGATGGCGAAGTTGCTATGGCTGTAGCCAATGTCCCGTGGCCAATGCCAGGCTGTCCTGCTGCCTCAGGTTCCACGTGTCGGCAACTGCAAGATCAACCACCTATGTAGCAATCAACCAATGTCATTTTGAGTAAAAAGCTCCCACTTCTCAGACATTTCCAGACTAGCCCAAACATAGAAACCGTTGGGTCAACTTAGGGAGTCCAGCTCCCACGATGCTGCCCCAGCAGAGGAGCCCAGGCCTTTGGGATATGCCCGGGGGACTACCAAGACCACCACAAGTGGACTCCATCTCAGACGACACTGTAGCATCCATCTAAGTCCCCTCTTGGTTTTGTTCATTTGTTTGTTTGTGAGACAGTCTTGCTCCGTCTCCCAGGATGGAGTGCAATGGCTCAATCTCCGCTCACTGCAAATTCTGCCTCCTGGGTTCACGCGATTCTCCCGTCTTAGTCTCCCGGCAGCTGGGATTACAGGAGCGCACCACTGCGCCCAGTTAATTTTTGTATTTTTAGTAGAGATGGGGATTTTGCCATGTTGGCCAGGCTGGTCTCGAACTCCTGACCCCAGATGATCTGCCTGCCTCGGCCCCCCAAAGTGCTGGGATTACAGGCATGAGCCACAGTGCCTGGAGCAAGTCCCCTCTTGTTAAGTGGCATGCGTTTGGTTGATGACTTATGTGTCCAGCAAAACCAAAACACAAAAAGCAAACCTATACAGTCAGGCAGGAAAACTGGTTCTATGTCAAAATATGGACCTTACCTCTCAGGGATCAGGCAGGAATGCACACAACTCAAACCCCCCATTGCACAATGGGGATACAGCACCCTCCAGGAAGTGGTTTAATCCACCCCAGAGTGAACGGGGCCTGATAGGAACACTCAGGGCCAACCCTGGGCAACGCAGCAGGCAGCATTCCTAAACGGAGGGTTTGGAGGAGACAAAACCTGCCCTTCACAATGAATGTGCCTTAAGGGCTACATGCCCCGGGTCATAAGCTGTGCCAGGAAAGGGTTCTGGGGTAACTGTGGGGTCAGTGACCCCATGGATGAGGCTCTGCTCACCAGGAAGAGGCCTAGGTGCCCAACAGCCCCTGACCTTCCTCCCCTGGGGAGGATTTGCCCACACTCCCTGGAGGGCAGCTAGGTGGAGAAGGTGCCTCTGCCTAGAAGCAGCCTAGGCGGCCAGTGTGTCCCCATCTGCAGGCTCACAAGCAGTCACGCCCCAGCCTGGGACACACAGGCCCATTTGCAGTAACAGCGCCTACCCAGCTGCACTCTGCACGCCAAGCACAGGCCGCCCCTGCTGTGGGGCCAAAGGCCTGAACGCACCGCACCACGCAGCCTCGCCCAGCACAGCTCCCTTCCCGCCCCTGCTGCACAAAGCCCACCCGGACTTAGGGAGAAGGGGGCTCAATACGGGCCCGAAACGAGGCTACAGACCTTCTCAGAAGCAAAGGCAGCGACTGCAGGCAAATGGGGCTGTGGGCCGGGGTAAGGATGCGGGGCAGGAGGAGCCAAAGGGCAGCAAGGCTGGGGGCGGGGTAGGCGGCGCAGGAGGCTGAGGGAAGGGAAGAGGAAGAAGGGGAGAGGGAGGGGCGATGGCAGCAGGGGTGGAGGCCGAAGGAGACAGGGTCCCGGACAGACTTGTGAAAAATGGGAGGATGGGCAGAGGAAACGTGAAAGAGGGAACAAGACAAGACAGGACAATGAGAGGAGGAGAGCGGGGAGTGCGATGCGGTCACCGGTGGCTCTGGGCCCTGGGCAGGGGCCGGGATGCCAGGGGTCTGAGCGCAGGAGCAGGGAGGAGTGGCTTCTGGGGATCAGCAAGGGGGAGGTGCCGCCCACCTCGCCCCCCGCCCCCACGGGCGCGCGCGGAGCCGGCCTCTCACCCTCTCGCCCGCCGGGGCCGCGCAGGCCGAGGGAAGCGCTGCTCATGGGGCCGCCACAGGTGCCAGGTGCCGCGGCCCAAGATGGAGCCGCAGCCGACCCGGCCTGGGCCCGAGACGCCGCCCGCCGCCGTCGCCCTGGCCCGCGGAGCCAGCGCCGGGTACAGGGAGGGGCCAGCGGGGCCGCCGGCACCGGGACGGCGGGAGGGGCGGCGGGCGGAGACCTAGCTCACCTGGGCCCGCCCCGCTCCGGAACCCGCCCCCGCCCCGCCGCGCCCCCACTCCTCCTCCTTCCCGACCCCTCCTCTGGCCGGGTCCCCACTGTCCTCGATCTTTTCGGCCCCGCCGGCACCACGACCGCCTGTTCTCCAGGCTGCCCGGCTAACCCCCAACACTCACTTTCCCGACGCAACGCCCCTGTCCCGGGTGTATAGGCGCAGCTCCCCACAGTCCTCCAGCCCCAGACCCAGCCCCCCAAGTCCACCTCCTTGTAGCCCCGCCCCCTCGCTCCAGTTCCCTTTCCACACCACGCCCCGCATTGAGGTCTCTGCGCTGGTGGCTACCCCTTTCCTCTGGCCTTCGCCATCCCAGCCCCGCCTCTCACAATTATCTGGCTCCCGATCCTGCCCACGAGACCCCCTTCCTATAGGGCCCTTTCCTCTAGGATACCAGGCCTGGTCTCCACTGGCTTCGGACTTTCCAGCCCCAGGTCCGAAATCGTGGACCCACAATCCCATCCTTGGAGCTCCACCCTCACAGACCCCAAACCTCACTCCAGTCCTTTGAGCTCCATGATTCTGGCCTAACCTGGCCCTCGGAGCCCTCCACTGCCCCCCAAGAGCCCAGCCTTGATAGACTCCTTCCCCAGGGTGGCATCTCCAGCCCCACCCTTGAAGGTCAGTAATCTACTACCCCTTTCCCCGCCCACGTGCTGCTACCCAGCCCAACTTGAGGCTTTCAGTCTCCCAGCCGCGCACCCCAACAGCGGGTAAGGGCAGTGACCGTGGGGGGATGAACCACCTCCACCGGAGCCCGCCTTCTTTCCTGCAATTCCCCGCAGCGCCACCGCGCCTTTCCGGTCCCATAACGCGGGGAGCCAGCCCAGGGCCTGGGATCACCAGGTTCCACACTATGAGGCTGAGGACCTGGGCGTACCGTTCCCTCAACGTCCCCCAGTTTCCACAACCGCTGGCCAGCTTCAGGGCACAGGGACAGGCAGCCCCGGCCTCCCTCCACCTGCAAGGGATTCCTGCTGTCCACCCAGGGCCGCATGGTATGAAGTACTGTACTATCTCTGGGCCCCAGTATCACATAATTGGGTCGCAGTGAGAGGTGACAGCGTGCTGGCAGCCCTCGCAGCCCTCACTCGCTGTCAGCGCGTCCTCAGCCTCGGCGCCCACTTTGGCCACGATTGAGGAGCCCTTCAGTCTGCCGCTTCACTGTGGGAGCCCCTCTCTGGGCTGGCGGAGGCCAGAAACGGCTCCCTCTGCTTGCGAGAAGGTGTAGAGGGAGAAGCGCTGGCGGGAACCGGGGCCGCTCGCGGCGCTCCCGGGCCAGCGCGAGTTCCAGGTGGGCGTGGCTCGGCGGACCGAGGTGCGGCAGTCCCCCAGCAGTGCCTGGCCACCGGAGCTGCGCTCGAATTCTCTCCGGGCCTCAGCTGCCTCCCCGTGGGGCGGGGCTCGGGACCTGCAGCCCGCCATGCCCGAGCCTCCCCACCGTCGTGGGCTCCTGCGTGGCCCACGCCTCCCAGACGAGTGCCCCGCCCTGGGCCGCCCCCTGCTCCGCGATGCCAGGTCCCATCAACCTCCCAAGGGCTGAGGAGAGTGGGCGCATGGCGGGACTGGCGGGCAGCTCCGCCTGTCTGCCGTTGGAGTGCGGGATCCACTAGGTGAAGCCAGCTGGGCTCCTGAGTCCGGTGGGGACTTGGAGAACTTTTGTGTCTAGCTGGAGGATTGTAAAGGCACCAATCAGCACTCTGTGTCTAGCTCAAGGTTTGCAAGCGCACCAATCAGCACCCTGTCAAAACAGACCAATCAGCTCTCTGTAAAATGAACCAATCAGCTCTCTGTAAGATGGACCAATCAGCAGGATGTGGGTGGGGTCAGATAATGGACTAAATGCAGGCTGCCCAAACCTCCGGGGTCTCTGTCAATCCGCTGTGTTCTTCTTGGTTCTGTGGAAGGTTTGTTCTTTTGCTCTTTGCAATAAATCTTGTTTCTGCTTACTGTTTGAGTCCGTGTGGCCTTTAACAACTGTAACACTGACCACGGAGCTCTGTAGCTTCACTCCTGAAGTCAGCGAGACCACAAATACACCAGAAGGAAGAAACTCCAGACACGTCTGAACATCAGAAGGAACAAACTTGGGACACACCATCTTTAAGTAGTAACACTCGCTGCAAGCGTCCGTGACTTCATTCTTGAAGTCAGCGAGACCAAGAACACACCAACTCCAGACCCACCAGTGTTAGCATTTCTCTGTTGTCCGCTGTCCTGGGACCCCTAACTTGTTGGCCCAGCCCTGTGCTGAGAGGTCTGCGCTCCTCCCTTACTAGTGCCTGCGAGCTAACACTATCTCTAATTCTCCCTGTTTGGGGAGCAAGGGACCTCAGTTTGCTCAGAGACTCACAGACTGCCCCAAGTAGCCATCTCCAGCAAGGTCTGAGAGCAGCTCTGAGATTCTGGCAGATGGCTGCCGTTGGCCAAATGCCCACAGGGGTGTCCACGTCAGGTCCCAGGCTTGGTCCTCACCAGATTCTCTGGTAGGGGATCCTGCTTAAAGGAGGCAAATAGGGGATTTGTTTATCGAGGACACTACCCACTTCTGCACCTGTCCAGGAATTAGGACCTCTGCTTCCACATCTTAGACATCTTACTCATATTCCCTTTTTAGTGAAGTCAGCTGAGTCCCAAGAAGGGATGGACTGCTTGTGGTTATACTGAGAGTTGGTGCCAGATCCAGGCCCCAAACCTGGGGCTCTCAGCTCCCAGGACATCTCAAGAACCAAGAACCTCACTGTGTGTGTTTCAAGGAAGCATTCTTGGGGCTGGGCGTCAGGAGATGTCTGCCATGCAGTCCATCTGCGGACACAGCTGGCTGGCCCTCACCACCAGGGCTTTGCTTCTTGTCCAATTGGCCCCCTTCTTCCATTCATGCCCTGGCAAGGAGGCTCCCATGGTTGTGGCAGCTGCCCCGGGAGAACCCAGAATGGGGAGTCAGACTTGAATTCCAATCTCAACTCCCCCACATATTCACTGGCTCTGCAACCCCACACCTAAGTAAAACTGTTCATCTCTCTGGACATCAGTTTCCTCATCTGCAGAGTGGTAGTAATTATATCTACCTAACAAGGCTGGGGGAAGAGGGTGTTTGTGAACGTGTCCCGTGGAGTGTTATTGCTGCTATCAGTCACTTGATCAAATATTTACTGAACTCCTCCTGGGTTGGGTCCTGGAAGTACAAGCTGCACTGCATGGGGGAAGGAGGGGATGGATATGTGTAGATTACTTTGGTAGAGAGCAGCTCAGGCCTGAGGACCACATGGGCCAACTACCATTTGCTGAGACTCTGAACCCTAACAGAAGAGGAATGAGTGTGGGGTGCACTCAGGGGTCCAGTGGGGGCACACTGGGATGTTTGAGGCACCATGTGGACAGGCGGGTTGCACATATAGGACTGGATGGGGTTTTTCTGTTTTCGTTCCTTGATTTGGGATTTCACTCTTGTCACCCAGGCTAGAGTGCAATAGTGTGATCTTGACTCACTGCAACCTCCACCTCCCGGGTTCAAGCAATTCTCCTGCCTCAGCCTCTTGAGTAGCTGGGATTAGGTGCCCATCACCACGCCCAGCTAATTTTTGTATTTTTGCTAGAGATGGGGTTTCACCATATTGGCCAGGTCTCGAACTCCTGATCTCAAGTGATCTGCCCACCTCGGCTTCCCAAGGTGCTGGGACTACAGGCGTGAACCATCGCGCCCAGCCAAGGATCAGTGTTTTTCAGAAGTCTGGGTGTCATGGACATGGGGTGGTTGCTGAAGTCACAGGGGTGGATAAGGTCTTCAGGGAAAGAGTAGAGTGAGGAGAAGGCTTAGGACCCATCTGTGAGTCACCAGGTGCGAAGGGTGGAGGAGCAGCCAGAAAGGACAGCGGGAAACTGGGACATCATGGTGACACAGGGCACTTGGAGCAAGCGCCTTCAGTGAGGTGGTAGAGGTAGAAGCCACTGGCGTGGATTGGGGGATGAGCTGGAGGAGAGAACTAGAGATGGTGCATGTGCAGATGCCATAAAGAGGAGAAGAAAGGTGTCACTTGGGAAGGAATGTGGGGTCAAGAGAGGCATTTTTTAATGCTTTTTTTTTTTTTTTTTTTTTTTGTCTGCTTGCTTGCTTGTTTTAATATGCTGCATCCTGTAGTAGATTTCCTTTATTTCAAACAACCGAAAACAAGTCTGGTTAAGTTAAGCAAAAAGGGACGGCCGGGTGCAGTGGCTCACACCTGTAATCCCAGCACTTTGGGAGGCCAAGCAGGTGGATCACTTGAGGCCAGGAGTTTGAGACCAGCCTGGCCAACATGGCGAAACCCCATCTCTACTAAAAATACAAAAAAATTAGCCAGGCATGGTGGTGTCCGCCTGTAATCTCAGCTACTCGAGAGGCTAAGACAAGAGAATCGGGACACTTGAACTTGGGAGGTAGAGGTTGCAGTGAGTCGAGATGACACCACCATTACATTCCAGTCTAGATCTAGACAACAGAGCAAGACTCCGTCTCAAAAAAAAAAAAAAAAAAAAAATGGGCATGGTGGCATGCCCCGTAGTCCCCTCTTCTCCCAAGGCTGAGGCAGGAGGATCACTTGAAGCCGAGAGGTGGAGGTTGCAGTGAGCAGAAATCATGCCACTGCACTCCAGCTTAGGCAACAGAGCAGGAGTCTGTCTAAAAAAAAAAAAAGTAAGCAAAAAGGGGATGTGTCAAAAGATGGCAGGGAGCCGCAGATGCTAATGTTTTCATGTGTGTTCTTCAAGGCAGGAGCCAGGTGACTCCAGATCCCGACAGGAGGAACCACTTGCTGCCCAGTGCAACCTCCATAGAAAGGTTTTCTGTCCATTGTCCTTGGTGTGTCTCTCAACTCAAGATTCAAAATCCCAGTGGAGTGGCAGTTCGTTTGGCTGAGCTATGGCCACCTGCCCTCTCCCTGCCCTCTGCCCTTGGACCGACATACCTGGAGGAATACCTGGCCCAGTGCCTCTCTAGGAGCACCCACTGCCCCACCGAGACTGCTCACAAGAGTTTTCCCCAGCAGGGAGGTTGAAGCCTGAGTGACCAGAAACAAATATCCACTGCACATTGTAACTAACTGAGCACATTTGACAGCTAGGGAGAAGGACCCATTGAGAAGGAGTGGACGGGAGATACAGGAGCCAGAATTGCTACTGACAATAAGATCCCCAATGGGCTGAGATTCAGGAGTTCAATAGAGGAAAGAGGTGACTTCTTTATGTAATAGCAGAGCAAGAAGAAATGATGGGGGTAGTACTGAGGTACTGTAGTCTCTCTCCTCTTGGGAAAGAAGGTTGCTGGCAACCTTAAATCTACATCCTCACATCTCTGGATCTAAACAACCCACAAATCAAGTCTTACTGACCCTACTTGACAATCCTGGACCAGAGAGAGATCTCTTCAATTGGCCAGCCTATGTCATTGCTTTTCCCAAGAGGATGGGGCCCTGCAATAGGGCTGACAGTGGGTCACAGAGACTAGGGAAGAGTTGTTCCCCAAAGGAAAGGGCAAGTTACCATTGCCAGACCAAGGAAACCTGACACTGAGCTGGCCCAAAGCACAAATGACCACTGGGAATAGCCTCTGTGCAAGTATTAGAGGAAATGCTAAGTTGGAATGTATCAATGCCTAAGAAAGAGACAGCTTTGATTCAGTTAAACAGCATCTGCTTTTCTAGCAAAAATATCTCTAGGGTACAAGAGACCCCTCTAGCCAAAAGAGCCATAAATGAAAAGGCTGTCTTTTTGTCTGACAAAAAGACATTGACTCCCCGGGACCTAGCATATAATAGATGCTTGCTGGCTGGATGGATGGATGAATGAATGAATGGAAGGCAGTTGATTCAGAAATACCTATTACTACCTCAGATTAGTTCCACAGACATTTTCCTGAGTCCCTAATAAATGCCAGTCTTGGGCTGCAAGCTGACAATATAAGCCAAACCAGAGGTGCCTTGACCCCAAAGCCTACATGATGGGAGATTCAGGGGACCTGAGACAGATGTCCAAAGGACAATTAGGTCACAAGGATTGAAGGGAATAGAAGGGACTGGAGTTCTCAGAGGAGAGGCGTTGTAGTAGACATCTGTTGCTTTTTCAGCTCCCCACAATCCATCCCCCGTTTCATTTGGGGGGTCATCCCAGGACAGAGACTGCTAATTGTCCCCCAATACTTATTGTCCCCTTCTATAGTAATAGAAGTCCTCTAACCGCCCAGAAGAATGACTACATTTCCAAGGCATTTGTGCAGCCACCGTGCCATAGATTAGGTTCTCAGCAGTGAGATGTTAGCAGAAATAATTTTTGCAATTTCTCGGTCATGCACTTCAGAAGGAATGTGCCTCGCCCCTTTCCCTCTCCCCTGGTAGGAATGAAGTCATGGTATCAAACCAGTTTGTATCAATCAGATGAAGCTAAAACCCTAAGGATGTCAGAGTGACAAAAGAGAAGGAGCCTGTGTCCCAACACTCTATGGTTGTCTATCAGCCCTGGACTAGTTCTAACTAGGTTTTCTGTGAAAGAAAAATTAACCACCAGTCGATTTCAGCCACTATTTGGGGTGAGTGCTCTCTTGCAGAAGGAAAGCCTGTGTGCTAATTATTAGTAAAGGCTGTATACTAATTTTTACCAGGAAGGGCGGTGTTGCTGGTAGCAAAAGTGAAAACGTATTTTAAATGCTGTACATAAATATGGTGGTCTGGAAATCCTATTTATGCCATGCCATAGCAGTTGATCAACTGATTCCTGCAACACCTTTCAAAGTCAGTGCTTTCTCTAAAGGAAACAGTTGGAAATTTCAGAATGTGGGTGTTTGCTGGATGCTTCTTGCCACTCTCAACAGAGTCCTACATGAGCCAGAAGAATGTGGACAGAGCTAGCCGTGAGGAAGGCAGACATGGAAGAGAATACAGCAGTGCTGAAAGAAGCTCCCTTTGCCTATGGGCTATAATAATCTCAGTTTAAAAGTTTTCAGGCTTAAAAAAATATATATGGCTTGTTAAAAACTCCATATTTGATAGCTTGATTCTTATATCTTGAAAGATTTTTAAAGTAGAGTTTAAATATAACTGACATTATGAAATTCTGTTACATGTTCTATAGAGCGGTTATGTATCACAATGTAGGCAGAAATCAGCCATCATATAATTGTGAGCAGAAAAATAGTTAATTGGATTCTGTAAATGAGTATATTTTGAATTATGCTGTATAGTACTTGCCCAAAAGCTTCATAAAAAAATACTGTGCCTGAAAATGGCATCAATTTAATAATAAAAAATATGATTTAAGTGATTTTCTAACATTTCAAAGGAGCCTCTATGGCTCTCAAAATGTTGCCATGTAATAATATTCCTTTAGAATAAAATTATATTTATTTAAAAAAAAAAGAGAAAAATCTATTGTTTCTGTACCACAAACTGAGGCAGATACAGAATAATTTTCTGAAGAAGCAGGATTAGCAGGAGACAAGACTATGGACCCTAGTCTTTCTCAAACACTTGATTATGTTTTTCAACCTGACAATGACAGCCGCTCAGCCGCAAAGACCAGATCAAGGAAGCTGCCTTCCAGTCCAAGTTGAGTGCTTTGGCTGGTCTCAGGTTGAGAGGGAGGTGAATGGATATAACATGCAGGCTGATAAATAAAAGGCCACCATTTTTAGGCTTAAATACTGCTAATCTAAAGGAGGTTGAGCATCACCAAACCAAAAACCCAAAACTCCAAAATGCTCTAAAATCCGAAACTTCTTGACACACCTGATGCTCATTGGAGCATTTCAGATTTTGGATTTTCAGATTAGGGATGTTCAGCCAGGATAATGCAAATATTCCAAAATCTGAAATATGAAACACTTTGGCCCCAAACATTTCAGATAAGGGATACCCAACCTGTACTTGCCCCACCCAGAGGATAACTAGCCACAAATAGGCAGAAAGTCAACTGAGATTTTAAGGGGCGTGTACTACCAAAGAAACCATGAGTCTGGCTGGTACAAGTCTGCATTTTTGACTCCTTAAAGCAACCGACCCCTAGCCACCAAACCTGCACCTGCAAAAAGTGAGCTGCAAAAGCTATGCAGCCCAGGCCCAGTGTGGTGGCATGTGCCTGTAGTCCCTGCTGCTCTGAAGGCTGAAGTGGGAGGACTGCCTGAGCTCCAGGCACTCGAGTCCAGTCTGGGCAACACAGCAAGACCTCCTCTCTTAAAAAAAAAAAAAAAAAAGAAAAGAAAAACAAAAACAAAAACAAAAAAAACATGTTTAAGCTCTATAGCCCTAAGAGGGATACACTCTTTGATGTCCTTTAGTTGTACCATAGAAGGCAGTGGACAAAGAGGGGACCACCAGGGTCCAAAGGCATCTATCCCAGGGAATACTCCTGGAGAGAGATGCTGTCATCCAAGGACTCTGCTCCACTCCCTGGGAACCTTCACAATTTCTGCCAGGATTGGGTGGGTGTGTTTTTCCCTCTTCTGGATGAGGTTTCCCACCATGGTTATCTTATTTTTACTGACTGTTGCATATTGGGTGTAAAGAGGCAGGCAATGTATGTAAAAGTTCAAGGACACCACACCATAAAGAACTGCATCCAGAGGCCTAGTGTGGTGGCTCACACCTGTAAACCCAGCACTTCAGGAGGCCAAGATGGGAGGATTGCTTGAGCCCAGGAGTTCGAGACCAGCCTGGGCAACATAGTGAGAACTTGTCTAAAAAACAAAAACCACATCGGATCTCACAGTGCAGCCTGTCCCTCCACAGATCCTAGGCTTGGAGCTGGACGCAGGCACTGGATGCAACTTTGGGGTGTCTCCCCTGGGGAGAGGACACGTGGACATTTGACTGGCCAACGGGACAGGCTGGAGCTGAGATTGCTAATTGCCCCCGATCACACTCATCTCCTATGTTTAAAGAATTATTGTTTTTTATCTGGAGATATGGAAATCCAGAAAAAAGACTGTTTCCTCACTTCCTAGAAGCTATATTTGGCCAAGTAACTGACCAGCAGCATTGAAGTGGGGAGAGGTGATACCTTTAACCAGAGGGGCGAGCCCTCCTCTTCTGCCTTTTCCATTTTCCCTGGCTGGGTAGTGGAGGTGATGGTGAAACATCTCACATCACAATACCCAGGAATAGAGAAGCAACAAGATGGGGGGAAAAAAAACTGGGCTCCCAGGCTGCTTATCTGCAGGCAGGTGAGGGAGAAAGAAACTTCTATCTTGCTTAAGCCAATCTTATTTGAAGTCTCTCTTCCAGCAGTTCAACATACATCCCACAAAGATGTTACTCACCCTCTATCTCCTCTACACCCTCTATCTCCTCTACTCCCTCTATCTCCTCTATGCTATCTCCTCCATGCTCGTGTGCTTTAGGTGGGTCTCAGAGGAGGGGTGCATGCTAGGCCCCAGCCAATCACTGATTTTTTAAAAAATCAGTTTGCATTATATTTCCATCCTTTGCTACCAAAAGTGTACTTAGTGATACACTGGTCACCGTGGGAGGATTACAGAGGCAACATGAAAGGGGGATGTCTGCATTGGTCCCAGACCACCTGCAACTTGTTTGGGGGAAAAATGGATTTGTTATAAGGATGCATGAGGATTTGAACCAGAATTGAAAAGTCCTTAGGAATCGGCGGACAACTTAAGAAATAGCCATTGCTCCCTCTCTTCCTGGAGCTTCCCGGACCAGTTTCCTCCTGACCGTGCTCTGCCAGCTGTTTCCACCAACTGGCACCCTCTCCTGATGCTGAATTTCTGCTGCCTTGAAACTGAGTCGCCACTATGCCAGCTCCTCCTAGTGGCACCTCTTCTTGTATCCTTCATGCTTCTTCCCTTGCAGCTGGCTGTCTTGCTCCTGCCATGTTTCTCAACTTCCAATTTAAAAAAGAGAAATTGGATAGACACAGGTCATCTTTAATGCCAGAAGAAAACTCACAAATCCTGACCAGCCAATGGATTCAGAGCCTGAGTCAGGTGCTTGCCTCCTCTTGTCCAACTGTCACATGATCTAAAATAGGGCCACCTGCTGGCTGTCCCCTCGTCTAGGGCTGTGGGCATGGCAGGTACCACCACTGATGTGTCTTGTATGCCTACACAGAATTATTGTATTAGGCAATACTCTTCTGACTTCAAGAGGCAGAAACCCAACTCAAATTGGCTTAAGTACCAAAGGGACTTTTCGCTGTTTGTTGTAAGTCAAGAGTCCAGGGCAGCTGGGCTTGGCCAGAGCCACTGGCTTAAATGATGTCATCAGAACTGGCACCTCTCTCTTTTAGCCAGGTTCTCCCTACATAGTGGGTCTTGGGAACTCCTGGATTGTGTTTATGTCCTCACAACTCTACGTTCATAGACAAGAGTTTAAGGAGAGAAGGACAGTGCCAAGTTAACTGTACTAGCCATTACTAGTTTGTTTTGTTTTGTTTTGTTTTTGAGACTGAGGCTTGCTCTATTGCCCAGGCTGGAGTGCAGTGGCGCGATCTCGGCTCACTGCAACCTCTGCCTCCCAGGTTCGAGCGATTCTCCTGCCTCAGCCTCCTGAGTAGCTGGGATTACAGGCTCCCGCCATCATGCCTGGCTAATTTTTATATTTGTAGTAGAGACAGGGTTTCACCATGTTGGCCAGGCTGGCCTCAAACTCTTGACCTCAAAAGATCCGCCCACCTCGCCCTCCCAAATTGCTGGGATTACAGGTGTGAGCCACCATGCCCGGCTGCCATTACTGTTATTATGGCTCCCAAAAGTTGCCCACAAATTCCAGTTTCAAGTCATAGTAAACTAAGGTGGGCTACTGCCCAGCTTCTGACCACTCACTGAAGCCTACAGCATGTGATGCTCTGACTGGCCAGGTCTGGATCAAATCTTGCTCTGGGGTTAAAAGAGAAATGGAACCACTGAATGTTGTCACCAGAAGCAGTAAGAATGGACGCTGAGCAGGCGAAAACAACAAATGTCGTCTGCAATCTGCAGCACTGGTAGTCCAGTGTTACACGTACCCCTCTACCATAAATACAGCTATTAAAATAGTCTTTCTCAAGATAGGGCAGTTATACCATATACCACCAAAACCCTACGCATTCCCACTGCAACAGAAGACAGCGCAGAACTCAGGTTCTCAACCAGTCGCTGCTTTCAGGTTCAGAACCTCTGGGGGTTGTACTGTCCTTTCCAAGAGCTCAGAAAGAACTGTGGTAAGTGAAGCTCTGAGGACTTAGATAGCAGGATGCAACAGGCCTCTTCCAAGTGCCTCCACTGGGGTGAGTAAATTCCAATCAGTCCCCAATTATTCTGGCTTATTTCACTCAAGATTCAAGTGCCAGAGTGAAAGCATCTGACAAGCCCAATTTGCATCATGCACCCACCCCCTGACCAGGGGAGTGCAGAGCACAGTGCATCTGATGGAGGCAGGAACATGGTTTCTGTTACTATGAGAGAGAAGTAAGGATGCTGGGCTAACGTAGGAAATCCTCACTGAGTGGATTTCTCTGCCTCGATAATGACGTGGACACTACTAATGAGCTAGCTGGTGGGTGTGCTGGGTCACCAGGCTCATATGTGGCAGCCAGGCAGCTCCAGATAGGAGGGCTCCCCAATGCCTGAGATCTGTGGACTCCCAATTCTTGTCTTGAGGCCCACTGGCACAGTTCTCACTTTGGAGAAATTGGGGCACTGTTTATGCCAGTTCAGGCCTAGGCGCTGGCTCCTCACTGGTCTGATCATGACCTTGCTTGAGGACTATGTGTGGACACTGCTGATTGCCGACTTGTGTCAGGATAGTCTGGGTTATGCTGCAATAGCGACCTCACAAAAATAGCAGTGTATTAATTAAACACAAGTCTCTTTCTCACCCTTGCTCTATGTCCATCATAGGTTGGCAAGAGGGCTCTGTTCAGCATGCAGCATCTTGGCACATGCTTTTATAGTCATCACATCAATGGAAAAGAACTTGGGAAACAATGTACCAACTGTCTTTTTTTAAACTTTTATTTCACAATCAGAAGGTACATGTGCAGGTTGTTACAAAAGTATATTTTGAGGCTGAGGTTTGGAGTACAAATGAATCTATCACTCAGGTAGGAGCATAGTATGCAATAGGCAGTTTGTAATCAACTCTTGACCCCCTCCCTCCCACTCCCCTCTTGTGTTCCCCAGTGTCTTTTGTTCCCATTTTTATGACCATGTGTACCCAATGTTCAGCTCTCATTTAATAAGTGAGAACATGCAGTATATAGTTTTCTGTTCCTATGTTAAGTCACTTGGGATAATGGTTTCTAGCTGCATCCATGTTGCTGCAAAGGACAGGGCTTCATTCTTTTTATGGCTGTGTAGTAGTCCACGGTGTATATACACAACATTTTTTCTATCCAACCCACTATTGATGGGCACCTGGGTTGATTCCATGTCTTTGCTACCATGAATAGCGCAGTGATGAACATATGGGTGCATGTGTCTTTTTATGCACCAACTTTTAAAACTTCCACTAGAAAGTGATACATCTCACTTCTGCTCCCATTTCATTGGTCAAAGTAAGTTACACATCCATAACTAACCCCAAGGGTTGTACCCCTGCCTGGAAGAAAGAAAACCAAATATAGTAGCCAAATGCACACTGCACTAATGACAACCACTACCCAATTTCTCTCTCCTCTTCTTCCAAAACAGAGCACCAGTTTTGACTGGGATGACAATTGTCTAGCTAAATATATTTATTTTTCCTTGTAACTTCCTTGTATCTGCGGTTAGTTACATGTGACCTTGTTCTGTCCAATGAGATGTAAGAGGGAATCACTAGGTAGGGGCTCCTTGGAAAGCCAGATGTGATGCCTTGAGACATAGTAGCCATACTGTGAACATAAGGACAGAAGCCACACACTACAGAAGGCGAAGGAGGATGATGAGGGAGCCTGGGATCTTGATGAAACCCTTAAGCATCTGTACCACCCTGGGCTGCTGATCTCTGGGGTGCTGGCTACATAATAACAATAAACTCCTATCTGATCCACTGATGGTCAGGTGTTCTGGTATGTCATCCAAACACATTCCTTACTATTTACTTGCTCTGCATTTGAGGTTTCTCAGTGTTCAGTCTTTAATGTACAGATGATTTATGGTGCAATGGGAAGAACTTCGAATCATTTGACACTGGGTTCAAATCTGGGGTTGACCAATTTCTAGCTGTGTGACTTTGGGTGAGTTACCTAACTTCTTCCAGCTTTAGTTTTCTAATCCGTAAAATGGAGATTGAAATCCTGTGGCATTAACAGCCATTTCTTATGTCCTCTTCCCTCCACCAATCTCCCATTGTAGGACTGAAAAGGTGAGATAGGCCGGGCTTGGTGGCTCAAGCCTGTAATCCCAGCACTTTGGGAGGCCGAGACGGGCGGATCACAAGGTCAGGAGATCGAGACCATCCTGGCTAACACGGTGAAACCCCGTCTCTACTAAAAAATACAAAAAACTACCCGGGCGAGGTGACGGGCGCCTGTAGTCCCAGCTACTCGGGAGGCTGAGGCAGGAGAATGGTGTAAACCCGGGAGGCGGAGCTTGCAGTGAGCTGAGATCCTGCCACTGCACTCCAGCCTGGGCGACAGAGCGAGACTCCGTCTCAAAAAAAAACAAAAAGAAAAGAAAAGGTGAGATACTCACTTTCTTGGTCTCCTTGAAACCAGCATGGCTGTGTGTGGGTCTGGCCAGTGAGCAACAAGGTATGGAGGGTCAGTGTGCTGGAGGCTTTCTGATAAGATGAGGGATGTGAGTAAGGAAATAAACACTTTACCTATCAGATTCCCTTCCTTCTTTTCCTGCCTTTGAACTTGGTGTTAGACACCCAGCCATCTTGAAACTTTAAGGTGGCAGAACAGGTGACACATCCAAGGAACCTGGATCTTAGATGATGATGTTGAGCTGCCAAATCAAATCTGAGGCTACCCAACCACAAATGTCTTGCTAAGTAACACCATTTCCCCCCATTCCAAGGAAGACATTTATTTTCCACATTCTGACACCACTGAAATCAAGTCACTTCTCATATCTGATTTGATAGTAAAGAATGGCTTCATGGTTTGGTAGCAAGTTTTGCTTATACAAAGAAAGTGGTGCAAAACAGTGGTCATTTCACAAGCAGTGGCATCTTAGAGCTAATGAAATATGAAAGCAAATCTTCTTATGGTTTAAGCCCTATTTAGTCAGATTTACTGTAAGTTGTAACCAAAAGATTTCCTAAGTGATGAAAATACCTGCCATAGGCTGGGCACGGTGGCCCACTCCTGTAATCCCAGCACTTTGGGAGGCCAAGGCGGGTGAATCACAAGGTCAGGAGATCGAGACCATCCTGGCTAACACGGTGAAACCCCGTCTCTACTAAAATAATACGAAAAATTAGCTGGGCGTGGTGATGGGCACCTGCAGTCCCAGCCACTCAGGAGGCTGAGGCAGGAGAATGGCGTGAACCCAGGAGGCGGAGCTTACAGTGAACCAAGATCGCGCCACTGCCCTCCAGCCTGGGCGACAGAGCAAGACTCCGTCTCAAAAAAAAAAAAAAGAAAGAAAGAAATACTTGCCATAGGCCAGGTGTGGTGGCTCATGCCTGTAATCCCAGCACTTGGGAGACCAAGGCAGGCAGATCACCTGAGGTCAGGAGTTTAAGATCAGCCTGGCTAACATGGTGAAACCCCGTCTCTACTAAAAATACAAATATTAGCCGGGCGTGGTAGTGGGCACCTGTAATTCCAGCTACTCAGGAGGCTGAGGCAAGAGAATCTCTTGAACCCAGGAGGCAGAGGTTGCAGTGAGCTGAGTTTGTGCCATTGCCCTCCAGCCTGGGCAACAAGAGCAAAACTCCATCTCAAAAAACAAACAAACAAAAAAACCCTGCCATAGATGGTGGTTGTAAAGAATAAATAAAATTTTTTTAAAGAATAAATGAATAAAACAATGTAAGTAAAGTATTTGGTGTAGATTATTTAGTCAGCGTTTCAAAATCCTTATACAAATTATTTTTTCCTACTATGTCCAAATGTAAACACACATGTGTGCGTGCAAACCCAAGAAAGGTGCATGTCCCTAAAATAAGGCCAGGTACAAGTCTGGGCCACAGACGGCCCAAAGCAGGTGGGCAATCTTGTATCATTGAAGACTTGTGATTGGAAATGGTAGATACCTACTCAAACTGGCATTAAGTACATATGGGAATTTGTGGGCTCACCTAAGTGAAAAACCAGGTGGTGTTCTAGCTTCATGCCTTGTCTCATTCACCAGGATTCAGTATCTCTCTCCCTCTCTTTCTCTGGGTACCACCTATTCAGCTGACCCTGTCCTCAGACTGGCTTTTTTCTCATCATTTGAGATTCTCTCATTAAATTCAAGACTCTCCGGAAGAAGCCTTGCTTCTGTCCAGGATTGTCAGAAAAATCAGCCTTGTAGCTCATTGGCTCTGTGTTTCCCTGAACCAATCGCTGCAGCCAGGAGAAGGGACCTATGGAGGAATCAAGCCCAGCTGGAAGAAGAGGGTGGAGTCAACCACACCCAAGAGGAAGGAAGGGCTTTCCCAGGGGACACTTTTGACTGGGGCACCACTGCAACAAAAGAAGGATAAAGTATGCTGTGTGACAATCCCAGATGTCCCCTACAAGCCTTCTCTCTTTCCCCTAAGCCCACTACCCCTTAGTACTTTATTCCTCCCAAAGCAGCAGAGGCTGCTCCAGAGAAGACCAAGCCTAGCCAGTCAGGAAAAGTAACAAGATCACCCACCTTCAGCTACAACTCTGAGGTGTGTGTAGAGGGGACAAGGAGTGTGGCCCTGCCAGCTCACAGCTCTAGTCTGATCAAAGGAATCAAAAGAGAGTGACAGTGTTTTGCTCAGCTTTTGCTGCTTACAGAGTCTTTGTGGCATCATCCACAAGCATTTATTTTTCCCTTCCATGTCTGTGGGTTGGCTGGGGTCTGCTGGCTCAGGATGGACTCCTTGATCTCAGGCTCCGGGTGGAGTTTGGACCTGTGCCACAGAGCACTCATTGACCTGGAGCCAGCTCTCCCTGGACCGTGCTCATCTCACCACCATGACTGAAGCACAGCAGAGCAAGGCCAGCCACACAGTGCAGTTCCAGCCTCTGCCATGTCATCTCTGCCAGTGTTCCAGTGGCCCAAGCATGTCACGTGGCCATGATCAAAGTCAAATCAAGGGGAAGTATGTTTCCCACTGATATGGTTTGGAAGTTTTTTCCCCTCCAAATATTGTGTTGAAATGTGGCTTCCAGTGTTGCAGGTGGGGCCTGGTGGGAGGTGTTTGGATCATGGGAGCAGATCCCTCATGAATGGTTTGGTGCCCTCCTTGTAGTAATGACTGAGTTATTGCTCTGAGTTCAGGCAAGATCTGGTAGTTTTAAAAAGTGTCACCCCTTTTCTTGTTCCCTTTCTTGCCACTTGACATACTTGCTCCCCTTCCCCCTTCTGCCATGAGTAGAAGCTTCCTGAGGCCTCACCAGAAGCAGATGCTGCCACCATGCTTCCTTTACAAAAGCCTGCAGAACTGTAAGCCAATTAAACCTCTTTTCTTTATAAATTACCCAGTCTCAGGAATTCCTTTATAAGCAACATAAACAGTCTAATACACCCACCATGTGGCAAGGGTGTGGGAGTACAATACCAGTACAGAGTACAGGGAAGAAAGGACTTGGGACCAATCATTTAATTGGCCACAGAAGGTAACCAAAAAACAGCCTTCCCACAGGCTTAGCACTTTTAACTGATTTGTTTGTGGAAGTGAAACCTCAGCCTTGAGCACTAAAATCCAGTAAAATGGCCTCGTATCAAGATCTCAGGATCTATTTGAGGGAACAAAGGAGGACATGGGAGAGCCCCGAGCTCCCTAGGGGGCCACACTTGGAAGGAGCAGGTATTCAGCGAAGATCATTCCCTTCTAGCCACTGTCCCTGCAGTCCCAAGACAGTCATCAGAAAGGCCACCTAGGTAATAATCAAATCTGCAAACTTAAGTCTCCCCATCTCCCATGGTGAGGGCCAGCCACAGACAGCCCCTGCCCTTGGAGAGGGTGCCATGGTCAGCCTCCTCTCTCCTCTCTCACTGCCCACAGCAGACTTCTGAGGTAAGAGCATGAGCAGAGGAAGGGAAGGGGATTTGGAAAGTTCTGTCTTGATGGTCTCGCAAGATGCCTTACCTCTCCAGATCTGGAAGAGGTTTCAGGCTCAAATGGGCACTTTGAAAGGAACCCTCCCATCCTTCACCCGCTGTCCCCCACTCCAGAGCCAGAGTGCCCTTGATCTGAGCAAAGGAATCAGAAGCCACTTGCTCCCTCCTTGACCCCTAGAAAGTTCACCTCCTACTTCCTTCCACTGTGCTGCATCTGCCCTCTGGGCAGGCCCTGTGGTCAGGACTGATATGATCACACACCGGCTCTTTCATTCACATGGCCAGCGTCTGGTTGTGGGAAATATGCACACATTCCACATCCTGACAAGTCCCCAGGCACAGGTCAGTGACAATTCCCCATCACACTCTGAGCCACACTCGCACTACCAGTGGCGCATCATGTCCCCGAGATCCACAAACGTTTGGCTGGCATCTGAGGGAGCCTGGCTGCTTCCCACCACAGCAGCTGCCAGCTCTCTTCATCAGAACCAAGAAGCCACAATTGCCTGTGCACCTCCACTGCCAGTCCGGCTGCCTCCCAAACTCCAGGAGACAGAACGCAAGCTCTCAGAGCAGTGTTGAAGCCCCCACTCTCTGGATTGGAGGGCAGGCTGTCCTCTGCTCCACCTACCCCCTCTCTCCCTGAGCACACCCCGCTCCCCAGCCCTGGCCAGCCATAGGAGGCAGGAGTCCACATCACAGCCCCAGCCCTCAGGAAAGGAATCTGGCGAACCCTCTCCCTCCCTCACTCTCTCAGCCCTTCCTCTCACTGGAGGACAGCTGTCCAGTGGGTTCTCAGCCACCTTTGGAATTCCGTGTCTTCGTCTGTCACCACTCTTTGGAGTTTGATAGGTAATTTCTTCATGTCTCAACCAACACATCTATTTAGCATATTAATACATCAAAAAACAAAGTCTTTCCGCCCTCTCATGGCTCATTGGATGCATGCCTGGGGACTGAGCACATTGCTGTTCCTGAAAAAAAAAAAAAAAAAAAAGTGGGTCAGCTGTTAGCACCAGAGAAGCTGGTGGAGGGGCAGGAGTGAGCCATGGAGGCTGAGCAGTAAATTAATTGTTGTTTGCCACAAATGGCCCTGGCTGAAAAGACCCCATCCCTAAGTGGGGGTCAATAAACTTTAGGACAGCTGAGTTCCCAGAGGTGACGACTGAGGAAGGACAAGCCTTGCCTCAGCTCCTGACTTCTGCTCCATGCCGAGGGGCAGCCTTGGTGGTCAAGAGACTGAAGCTGGAACAGCTGATGCCAACGCCGGCTCAGCTCCTTGGTAGCACAGTGGACTTGGCCGGCTCACTCCCCTCCACTGCCCTCTCTCTCCACCCCTCCAGGGGCAAAGGCTGCATGTAGCAGGATGCAGGGGCTGCCAGGGCAACATAGGTCCCGTCCTCTGCACTTCAGCCCTGTGCACCTGTGCTGGCTCCATCCTCTCTGGCTCCTCCACTTGGGGCTCTCCATGGTCCCAGACTTAGCTCCTTCTGCTCAACAACTCCTGCCAGAAAGGGGGTGTCTCTTCCCCAGTACATCCCACAGAATTCCAGTGTTGATCCTGATTAGCCTCTCGCGGGGAGTGTTGGGGTCACGGGCCCATCCCTGAACCTATCACTGTGGCCAGAAATGAACTAGGCTGAGCAGCCAGGCCTGGGTCATGGACAAAGCCCTAGAACAGGGGTGAGGAGGGGAGTGCCAGGTACTGTGTGGACAGGGAAGGGGAACAAAGTTTTTCCCTCCAGAGGGAAGGCAGGGTTCTGGTGCCGGTTGAGAGGAGGCAGGCAAGCAGGCCTGCCAGGCAGGGGAGCAGGAGGGCAGGAAGCAGAAACCACACCCAGAGGCAGGAGGGAGCCACAGACCCAGGTCCACCATCCACCCTGCCACTGGGAGTGACTGCAGGAGGGACACAATTTTAAGCCATCATGTTTCAGTGGGGGAACGAGAGCTTCTGATCCAACAAGGAAAGATACTCCCTCCAAGCTCCTCAAAAGAAGGGGTTGGAGAAAATTAAGTCTGAGACGGCCATAGCAGAACCAAAGAGCAGACAGGATGCTGGCAGGGGAACCCTCTCCCTCCTCACAAAGAAGGACCTGGGCTGACCTGGTGCAATTTGCATGAATGTGAGAAACACAGTCTTCCACCTGCTTCTCAGCGTAGCCTTTATCCTGCTATGGCCTCTGTGTTCCTCAGTGATGAGAGATGACACTTCCTTAGACAGGGATGATTCTTAAGGTTAATTGAAAGTGGCCTTTCTCATAATCATCTGCTGCACTGAATTATTAATCACTTGCAGGCATTTGCAGGTCTTTAAACTCTTGGACTTCCTGCAGCCCTCTTTGGAAGTGCTTTTGCCATGGAAATATAACTTCCGCTTGGCCATGAAAGACAGAACCCATATCTGCTGCTGTTTCCAGGCTTCCCAGCTCCAGAGACATGGGGAAGAACAAGGTCTGAAAACAGGAAGCAGAGCCAGAGCTGCTGCCAGACCCTGGATGCCTTTCTGTTCTGGGGAGCTGGCTCCAGGCCAGCCAGGTCTCAGAGCCCCTGGGCAGTGGATGGAGGGGAGGCTGCCCAAAGTGCCTGTGGCTCTTTGCCTGGTTCATGGTCAGGGCCACAGGAGAGGGTCTCCTGGATCCTTGCCCTACAGCTGATCACTAGTGAAGACTGAGGGAGCCAGGTGCCAGGTCTAGCTCCACCACTTAGTGGGTGGGCCAGGAAGCCTCTTTGATTCAGTTTCCTTGTCTGAGGAGGTGGTCATGACCCTGTAGGGCAGACACGAGGCAGGGCTCCATGGGATCATGTACATCAAGCCTGCACCGCAATGCTCAGAACATCAGGAGCAGCAAGAAAGGTGAGCTCCCTCCTGCCACCTGCTCTCATCTTCTGGTGGAGGAAGATTGACTCAAAACTTAGTGGGCTGGCTGGCTGTGTAAGGATTTTGCAGATAGAGCTGGCAACATGATTTTGCAGACCCCAGAAGGTGGTCTGAAGGACCAGGACAGGGAGCTCCTGTTGGGCCCTAAATTGTGAGCCCAGGATGTGTATGATGCATGGACAACATCGGCAGAAGCTGGGGCAGCTCATCCCCATGGCACAAGCCCTTCATCTGCCATTCAGCACAGCCTCAGCCCTGGAGGTGGATACTAGGGATGCCAAGCTAAATAAGACATGGCCCCCTGCCTTCATGGAGGCCCTGCGTTGCCAGGAAGAGTGGGGCATCAGTCTCAGGCACAGAGTCCCATATTCAGCATGGTAGCTGCAACGACCATGAGGACAAGGAGGGGATGATGAAGGGTTTCACAGAAGACAAGATGCTGGGGGTTCATGTTGAAACACGAGCAGTGGAGAAGGCGAATGGGAGGGGCACTGAGTATTTCAGACAGAGAGAAAGCAGCATGGTGGGAGAGCCCAGTGCATAAGCAGAGCCGTGGAAGTAGCTGCACCAGTCTGGGCACAAGCACTGCAGAGAGATGGGGGTGGGGGGTGGAGGGATGAAAATGGGAGGGGAGCCTGGAAGACACCAGCTGGGAAGGGGGTACAGCATGGAATCTGAAGAGCTGAGAGGAGGCCCATGCAGAGCTCCAGATGAGAGGTGATGGAGGGCTGGGCAAGGTTTACGCCGTGATAGAGATGGACGGAGGAGGAAGAGTTATCAGGACTTGGCGACACAGAGAAAGATGGGGACTTTGGAAAAGCACAGCATGGGGTTTGAGAGATGGCAGCTCTGGGCCTGGCACTCAGGAAGTGCCAGAAGGGATTCCCTTTTCAAAAAACATCCTACTACCCACCCCCACCCCCAGAACAGCCTGAGTACAGCTTGGTCCCAATCATGGAGGCAGCTGGTACGGGTGGGATGCCATGCCCCATTGGGGTGGGCAGCTGGGGGTACAGGGCAGCTGGGGGAAGGGGTCAGGACAGCTGAAGGGTTCCATGTAGGGGTCCCCTGAGCCTTGCTAGCTGCCTGAGTCCAGTGTTGAGGCACATGAGCTCTAAACGGAGGAAGGGGAAATGTAAGCCACCCCTCCCAGGGTACTACACGGACAACATGGTCCACACAATGGTCCCAGAGACATCACGTCCTCATCCCCCAACCCTGTGACTGCACCCCAAAAGGGGCTTTGTAGGTCTGATTAAGTTAATGATCTTGAGATGGGTGGGGGTGGTTATCCTGGATTATCTGATGAGCCTCTTGTAGTCACAGAGGTCCTTACAAGAGGGAGGCAGAAATAGTTGATGTGAAATGACGCGGAGCAGGAGAGGTTAGAAAAGGCAACAAAAGCCAAAACTGAGAAATGGGTTCTAATTAAACTAAAGAGCTTCTGCACAGCAAAAGAAACTAACATCAGAGTGAACAGACAACTTACAGAATGGGAGAAAATTTTTGCAGTCTACTCATCTGACAAAGGGCTAATATCCAGAATCTACAAAGAACTTAAACAAATTTACAAGAAAAAATCAAACAACCCCATCAAAAAGTGGGCAAAGGATATGAACAGATGCTTCCCAAAAGAAGACATTTATGCAGCCAACAGACACATGAAAAAATGCTCATCATCACTCACCATCAGAGAAATGCAAATCAAAACCACAATGAGATAACACAAGTTAGAATGACAATCACAAAAAAGTCAGGAAACAACAGGTGCTGGAGAGGATGTGGATAAATAGGAACACTTTTATACTGTTGGTGGGACTGTAAACTGGTTCAACCATTGTGGAAGACAATGTGGTGATTCCTCAAGGATCTAGAATAAGAAATACCATTTGACCCAGCCATCCCATTACTGGGTGTATACCCAGAGGATTATAAATCATGCTGCTATAAAGACACATGCACACGTATGTTTATTACGGCACTATTCACAATAGCAACGATTTGGAACCAACCCAAATTTCCATCAGTGACAGACTGGATTAAGAAAATGTGGCACACATACACCATGGAATACTATGCAGCCATAAAAATGGATGAGTTCATGTCCTTTGTAGGGACATGGATGCAGCTGGAAACCATCATTCTGAGCAAACTATCACAAGGACAGAAAACCAAACACTGCATGTTCTCTCTCATATGTGGGAGTTGAACAATGAGATCACTTGGACACAGGGTGGGGAACACCACACACCAGGGCCCGCCGTAAAAAAAAAAAAAAAAAAAAAAAAAAAGGCTGTGCTGCCGGCTTTGAAGACAAAGGAAAGGGCCACTAGCTGGCAGCCTCTAGGAGCTGGAAATGCTGGGAAACAGCTCCCTTGTCTCCAGGAGGCACAGGCTCTGCCAACCCAGTTTAAATTCCTGACCCCCAGAACTGTGAGATAATAAGCATGTGTCTTAAACTACTCAATCTGTGGTACTTTGTTGCAGGGGCAACAAGAAGCATGCAGACATCTAACTCAGACCCCAGGTCTTCGGTGGGACCCAAGCCCCATTTTCTGAGATACTTGCCCCCACGGTGACCTCGGGAAAGCAGAAGTGAGGGAGGATTCTCCAGACACCCCAGACTCTCCAAGTAGAGTGGAGAGCCAGTTAAGCGCACAGCTGAAGACAGTTACTGGGTGAAGAGGCCTGGGTCTCCGCCTTCTCATGCCCCCACCGCCCAGACCCTAGAAGGGGAGTGGCTGCGGCCTCTGCACCTTGGCGCTGAGGGCTCCCAGACCCGGACCAGTGGGGCATGCCAGTTCACCACCCTCCCCGTCTTAGGTAAGCCAAAGCCCAGGCAGGGTAGAGCCTCAGGCACACTGCCCCCTAGAACAGACACAGGTGACGCGGGTGTGGGACCCAGGCTATGACTCTGGACACAACCTTCAAGGTTGTAAAACGAGAAGTCCCATCCCCCCCAAACCCCCCCCCCCCCCCCACCCCCCCCCCCCCCCCACACACACACTCCCCTGCACCACAGATACACACACTCCTTTCGGTCCCCACTCAGACGCCTCGAGGTCTCAGACGCTGCCCACCAGAGCCTCCGCGGGGGAACCATAGGGGGGCGGCCAGGGCGCGCTGCGGGGTGACCAGAGAGGACGCGCAGCGACCTTACTCCTGCTTTTCCTGCAAGGCGCGTTCGCCAGCCTGGATTGGTGGGCACGGGCCCTGCATTCTAATAATCACCATAATAATAGGCGCTGGGGGTACAGAGGGGACCCAGGAGACACTGGCCTCCATCCGATAACCACCGTAACAGGGGTTGGGCCGCCCCGCTCCTCCTAAGTGCTCCTTTCATACTTCGTAAGTCACCGGCAGGCCAGCCGCCCTTACGAGAGCCCCTCACAGACATTAACACAACTAAGAAGACTGAACCCAGAGTGCGGACGTTAAGTTGTCCCAAATCACAGGGCCGGAGAGTGAGGAGCCTGAGTTGGAACCCAGGAGCTTCTGGAACCCGCTCCAGAATCTTGCTCTCGACCTCTCGCGGTTTTGTCCGCTGAGAGCGAACGGGTGAGCGAGCGCCGCATCCCTGCCCAAGGCCGTCAGGCGGGCAGCGCTGGGGCCCGGGAACCGCGGGGAGACTCTGCCCGGGGATCCGGGAAGGCTCCCTCGAGCCGGGGTTGGAGTTGCACCTGGAGGGGCCTCCGCTTGCGGAGGATCTGGGAGAAAGGGGGCTCAGTCCTGGTCACCAGGTGTGAGGGGTCGGGCGCGGAGCCCTGTGTCAGACGTGGTGGTGAAGGTTGTAGCTCTGCTCTCTGGGATGGGGGTGGTCCTCTCACCCCACCCTGCCCCAAGCTGCAGGGAACCCCGGGCGCCCCTGGCACTGGCGCCCGGGACCCGCCCTGGCCGGAGCCCTGGGGTTTCCAGGAGCTCACGGTCGGCTCTGCGCCCCTTCACCTCCGGACCTGGGCCTGGGCCAGGGCTGGGCTGGGGCGGGGCAGCGGCCTCGGGGCGCTGGGTCCCTGCCCCTGCCGTGCACTGCGCGGCTCCCCGCGCCGCAGCGAGGCACCAGCGCCACCACGGACCGCCCCCGCGCCCGCCCGACGGCGCCCCGCTGCGCTTTAAGAGCCGGCCTGGCAGCCCAGCGCCAGCCGCCCAGACCGGAGAGACCAGCCTGCGGGAGCAACCCCATGGCGGGTAAGCGAGCCTCGCCTCCCCAGCCCAGCCCTGGCCCCTCTGCGATCCTTCCAGCACTTGCCTCCGCCCCGCCGCCCCCGCTGGGGCGCATCGCCTGCCCTGCCCTGCCTTGCCTCGGCGTGCTCCTGGAGGGGCGCTGGGATGGAATGGAAGCTGAGGCCCGTTCCTCGCGGTCAGTTGCGGCTTAGGAGGTGTGGGGGGGAGGTCCAGCCTTCTCACCACCCCACCCAGTCCAGATCCCTGAGACCGGGATGCCCCGCGGCCGCACGTCACCCTAAGGGAGCCACCTTTTTGGCCCTACCCAGGTCCCAGGGGTTGGAACCCAGCGTCTGAGCACCCCCGGGGAGAAGCCTCCTGGGTACCCCAAATGAGGACATGTGAGGGCCAGCAACAAAGGGGCCTTGTCCCCTCCTCCTCCCCACCCCGTCCACCGCCTCCCACCAACTCCCCTAAGAGCATGCTCACCTTGATAGAGGGCTAGGGAAGGGAGCAGGTGTTAGAGAAGAGTCCCGCCTTGTAGCAGGTTCCAGGGCCCCAGAGGGTAGATGTCTGATTACAGACCGGGAGGAAGGTACCTTTCAGGGCTTTCCTTTACTGACTGCGTCCACACCCCAGCTCCCCTCCTGGCCTCAACAGGAGCCCAGGGGATATGGAGGTTCTGGTGAGGGCAGGTTTGATTTCTACTCGGAAGCTCAAGGAAATGGCTTCTTTAAGCCAGAATCCCAAGGGCAGGGCCAGCTGTTTTCCAAGGAAAACCAGAAGGTTCTGCCCAGGGCCCTCAGACCCTGGGGTAAACAGCTTCTCCTCTGAGAGCTGGCGGAACCCAGCCAGCAGCACCCCTCCTGGAACCCCTCCCCCCGCAGACCTGCTCCTATCACTCCTGAGATCAAACCCAGAGGCAGGGTTGCTGCCCCAGTTCTGCCCCAGCAGGCCAGGGCTGTGAGGGGGAGTGGCTTTCCCAGGCAGGCATCATAGTACTGGTGGTCTCTGCCCCCAGAGCAGCTGGCCCTGGTGATTGGGGGCACCATCGGGGGGCTGCTGCTGCTGCTGTTGATCGGGGCGAGCTGCTGTCTGTGGAGAAGGTTCTGTGCCACCCTCACCTATGAGGAGCTGCCTGGGACACCAGCCATGGCCAGCGCAGCCGCCTCCAGTGGGCAGCAGGACAGGCCCTGCCAGCCGCATGCTAGGACCCAACTGAGCAGGTGAGGCAGGATGTGGGGCCAAGTGGGCGCCTGGAATTTCCCTTGGGGTGGGGTCGCAAAGGAAAGTTCTGTTTATGGGAGTGCCTATTCTATGCTGCTTCGGTGCTGGGAGCTATCACAAAGAAACCCCAGAAACCTCACATCAGCTATTAGGCAGGTATTATGAAATCCATGTTCCAGGTGAGGGAACTGAGGCTTAGTGCACATAAGCAACAGGTCCAGAGAACACAATTAGTAAGTGGCAGAACATGAATTCAAACCCAGACTGGCTGACACTGTCAGGGGCTGTGTTCCTTCTCCAAATCCCACTGTTGTGTATGTGTGTGTGTGTGTGTGTTGCCTGATATGGGCCCAGAAAATGGTGCCCTGGCCTCTTCCTGGCTCCTGATGGCTTTTCTTCCTCTAGCCCCTGGTGCTCAGCCGTCTTGGCTAAGCGCTCTGAGACCACACCATTTACTTGCTACCTACATGTTGTCTCCCTGACTCTGGACAGGCCACCAGATGTGCCATTCGTGGTGCCCCCTTCCCTTCAAGGCCGAGATTGGGTGCCCCTGCACAGTGGAGAGTGGACCCATGCCCCATGGGACTCCTGCCCGGCATCAGAGCTTCTGCCTCACACCACCAGTGGCGGCCTTGGTGAGTGTCCCTGCCAGGGATGCCCAGAGGTCAGGGTCTGCTCAGGTGGCCCCATCTGCTTTCACCAGCTTGGCTCTGGAACACAACCTGAACCAGCCAGGGATGACAGGGTTGCCCAGGGACCACTGTTTCTGGGTGCTTTCATTTATGAAGTGCTTTATGCACCCCATGAGGCTGAGAAATGGCCTTGGGTGCTGATTTGGAGTGAGACCTCACCATGACTCTGGCGGGGAGGAATTATCACCCCATTTTACATAGTCACAAACAGGCTGTAAGCAACAGACTGGGATTGGAACCCAGGTATGCCATGTACAGAACTTGTGCTGGCTCCCACTCTAGGGTGATGGGTTGGTTAACAAGAGGACGGAATGGTAGGGGCTGCAAGCACAGCTTTCTGCCACCTCTTTGCCCTGACGATCTACCAAAAGACCATCCCAGGAACCACCCAATAATCACCTTGGCTCTTCTAATTTGAAGAGGAAGAAGAAAGGCAATGCTTTATCACTGAGTCATGCCCTAGACACCATGGAAGGGGACCAGGAGGGGTGATGGGCACTGTGTCCTTGAAACAGGTCCTGACCTCCAAGGATGGGGGCCAATCCCAGGAGGCAGGACTCTGCTAGGATCCCCAGCCTGGCCATGCAACGCCTTCATGCTGAGAAGGTTTCCTGGAGGAGCTGCACCAGAGAGAGGGGATATGTTTAGCCTGGTGAGGAGAGTGGGGCAGATGTGGTCAGGCTAGCTGAGGCTCAGCAGAGAGGGATGGGCCAGGATGGGGTGGGAGCCCAGAACTTGCCACTGTCTCCCATGCCCCTGCCTTGCCTTCCTCTGGCCTGTCAGCCTTCCCATCCTCTGTTATAGGAGATGCATGTATGGTAGGGGCTATTAACCCAGAGCTGTACAAGTTCCCAGAGGACAAAAGTGAGACCGACTCCCCTGCTGGCTGCCTGGGGCGGCTGTGGTTCTCGGTGGAATATGAGCAGGAGGCTGAGCGGCTGCTGGTGGGCTTGATCAAGGCACGGCACCTGCAAGCCCCCTCGGAGACCTGCAGCCCCCTGGTGAAGCTCTACCTGCTGCCCGATGAACGGCGCTTCCTCCAGTCCAAGACCAAACGCAAAACCTCCAACCCGCAGTTTGACGAGCACTTCATCTTCCAGGTACAGCCTCTGGAGAAGGCAGGGTCTGGTGCCCTCCGCGTTGCTGGGAAGGTGCAGACCTTCAGGAGAGCTGAGCCTCCTGTACCAGCCAGGGCACTGCAGCCCCCGGGACCCTTGATGCCACCAGCTCTGCTTTACCTAGCCTGCTAGGTTAAGGCCTATCGGAGCCGATCCCTGATAGAGAGGCAGGGGAGAGACTTGGTGAGTAGTGACCAGAGGCCTGGGCTCCCCTGTCCTGACTGCCTGGAGAAGAGTGGGTGAAAACACAATTTTAGAGCAACTACTGAATGCCAGGCCCTGGCCTATGGGGCTCAGGGAAATTATCCCAAAGGTGTGGAGCAGTATGGGGTTTCTGGCAAGTTTATCCAAGGAGGGCAAAAGATGGGCCTTAGCGTGAGTGCAGGAGCTTCCTGTGCTGTAAGAGGCCAGGGCGGGGGCCCAAGTACCCTCCCAGGGTAGGTGTGGTGCCTTGCTGCACTTTGGGCTGGCCGGCTCAGGCTCTGGAAGTGGAGAGGCTGTTGGGGCACCGAGCCAGTTTCACAGGGGCCTGGGAGCCTTAGCAGGTGACTGGGGGCCCTTGGGGAAGTAGCCATCGAGACCTGCCAAGAGGCCTTGGACAAACATGTTCTCAAGAGCTGGGTGGCAAGCTAGCCAAGAGGTGAGGTGCAGCCAGTCAGCTTTCAGGAGCAGTGTGACTGCTGAGGCCAGGGCCATCACTTGTGCCTTCCGCCCTGGCTGAGAGCTGGGAAGAGGGGTGCCATCAGGCCTGGTCCCGGGCCATCTTTCTGAGGCCAGGGCTGTGAGAATTCAAAGGTGAATCGCTCTTCTCCAGACGTCAGAATCCAAGGCTGCAGCCTTGCTGACGTGCGACACGTCATGCTTGCAGGAAAATTTTTCTTGGCTCATCACTCACCCACTCTATCTCGCCCCAACTTGATCCAGTCCCTCTGTGCCTCCAGAGGGAAGGGGGAAAGGGAGAAGGGGAAAGAGAAGAAAATCAATATTAATGGGCCATCTGCTGTAGGTCAGACACTGTGATTGGGGTTTTACAACCAGAGAGGAAGACCCATGACCCCCATTTCACAGGCAAGGAGGCCAAATCTCAGGGAGGGGAGGACTGGTATGCCCAGCTCTGACAGCAGAGACAGGCCGGTGCCCGGGCTCCTGGGCCTTTGCTACAGCGCTGGGTGGTGGCGGGGCCACACTCACCGTGCAGCCGTGTCACTTGGTGCTCCGGTTAAACGGCAGATTCCAATTCATGGGTCTGGGCTGGGGCCCAAGATCCTGCATTTCTAACAGGGCTCCAGGTGGTGGTGTACGGATGCTGCAGGTCCTCGGACCACACTCTGCATAGCAAGGTCCTGGCACCTACCCCCACTTTCCAGGGGTACACAGCTCTGCTGCTAAGCAGGGTCCCTTGAAAATCCCTAGGTTTGGGGTGTGGGTCCCTGGTTGAGACACCCGTTCTCAAAAGCACCCATATCCAGAATAACGAGTCACACCATCCCATCCCCTACCACCACTCCTGACCCTGGCCGGTGTCCTTGTCTCCCCCAGGTGTCCAGTAAGACTGTCACCCAGAGGGTGCTGAAGTTCTCTGTCTACCACGTGGACAGGCAGAGGAAGCACCAGCTCCTGGGCCAGGTGCTATTCCCCTTGAAGAATGAGACCCTGGCGGGGGACTGCCGGCGTGTCATCTGGAGAGACCTGGAGGCCGAGAGCCTGGAGGTAAGGTCGAGGTTACCATGCCTGTGCCACTGAGCATCAGCCGGCAGGTGTGCACAGGGTCCAGCTCCTGCTGGCAGCGTCAGCCCTCAGCATCCCGCACACCACCCTATAACAGTGACTCAGGGAGGAGGGCCTAGGCCCTGAGCAGCATGGGACAGAGGGGAACAGACCTGCCCCTGGGCAGGGAGGGGCTGCTTGAGGTCCTGTTGTCACACTGGCCATCAGACTCCCTGGAGCAACCTGAAATA
Organism: Piliocolobus tephrosceles; assembly: GCF_002776525.5. Classification (NCBI taxonomy): domain Eukaryota; kingdom Metazoa; phylum Chordata; class Mammalia; order Primates; family Cercopithecidae; genus Piliocolobus; species Piliocolobus tephrosceles. The sequence goes on along the minus strand of NC_045442.1, from coordinate 83,531,010 downwards.
TCCACATTTGGATTCCCATCTAGGTCAGACAGCTGTGAGAGGTGACACCACAAATGGTCCAGCCCAGGGAAATGTTTCCCCCAGCCCACCATTCCCGGGAAGGCCCCAGCTGGCTCAGACCTGGGTGTGACTCCTTAGCTCTGGTCCACAGGACTGCACAAGCCCCTTAAACTCTCCAGACCACAGTTGCCCTGTCCTTAAAATGGCAGTGGAATTCAAAGGGGACCATGTGAGTGTGTCGCATGGACGGCTGGGAGGAAGCGGGAAGCTCTCTGGGGGTTCTCTGACCCCTTCAGCACCTGCCAGAGTAACAGGGTGGGGTGCTTCCACCTTGGCCTCCCCAGCCCCCCTCGGAGTTTGGCGACCTCCAGTTCTGCCTCAGCTACAACGACTACCTGAGCCGCCTGACGGTGGTTGTGCTGCGTGCCAGGGGCCTCCAGCTCCAGGAGGACAGAGGCATTGTCAGTGAGTTCCTCCCTTTCCTCCTGGGGAAGGTCCCGCCCACTGAGCTTACAGCCTGGGGCTACAGTCCAGCCTCACCCCTGACCATCCAGTTTCTGCTTGCATACACCCTGTCACGGAGTGCTCACTACCTCACAAGACATGCTCTCCCTCAGTAGACAGTTCTGGTGCAGGAAGCCTCTTCCTATGTTGAACCCAAAGCTGCATCTCCTCGGCCTCCCCCACTAAGGGTTCTAACCCAACCACAATACCAGGCCCTGCCCCTGCTGTTTCCCGAGGCAGCGTCTTGGCTCTTTGAACTGTCATGTCTGCATCCACCTCCACCTTCCCATCAGCTACGTGGGTCCAGTCCTCAAGGGTGAGGCCCGCACCTCCCTCCCCCCAGGGGAAGGGCCCCCGACTCCATGGGCACTGATGCTTGGCCTCCCAGAACACAGGAGCTGCAGGAGGGGAGGCCTTGGCTCACCCCACACGTCCCACCCCATTTGGGCTCACCCCACACATCCCACGCACCCCAGTGAGGTGGTGGCGATCAGTCACCTGTTTGTGTTCACGTCTGGGGTCACCGTAAGCCAGGCAGGATCCAGACCTTCCACTGTGACTCTGACCCTCACCCACCAAATCTTAACTCTCTGTACAAGGTGTTTAAGGGGCCCCAGGGAGCCTGGGGACCCAGTGAGCAGCCCCCCCAACAGGGAGGGACAGGCATGTGGTGCCAGGCTCTGGTAAACCAGGGCCTGCCCGAGCCGTGTGTACTTTCTTGATGCAAAGAGGAAGGAAAAGGAAGGGAGTGGAGCCCCGCCTAGGCTGCAGGGCAGTGCACTCAGCGGCTTCCTCTGGTCACGCCCGCGGGGCCACAGCACTGTGTGAGGGGTGGGGCCCTGGCACCTAGCTTGGGCACGTGCCCTCCTTGCCGGACCTCCCACAGGCAGGGGCTCGGCTCCCGCCCGCCTCTGCCAGCCCACTAGTGCTCACTGTTCCCCAGGTGTGTTTGTCAAAGTGTCTCTGATGAACCACAACAAGTTTGTCAAGTGCAAGAAGACTTCAGCTGTGCTGGGCTCCATCAATCCTGTGTACAATGAGACCTTCAGCTTCAAGGCCGATGCCACCGAGTTGGATACCGCTAGCCTCAGCCTGACCGTGGTGCAGAACACGGAAGGGGACAGTAAGACCGCACCCCACCCCGGGCTGCTGGGACGGGGACCACAAGGGGCTGCCGAGTGTTCAGGCAGAGGAAGTGCCTCCTGTCCTGACCTCGGAAGGAGCTGTACGAGCTCCCTCCCTGGTTAAGGAAAGTAGTGCTCAGAGAGGCTGAAATACTTGCCCAAGGACACACAGCTTACCAGCAGGAGGCCTGGGTTTCATGCCCAGCTTTAGTCGGATTGAGCTTTGTCTGTGGCACCTTAGAAACAGGTTAACATGGTGGCTTACGTCTGTAATCCCAGCACCTTGGGAGGCCAAGGCGGGTGGATCACTTGAGCTCAGGAGTTCAAGACCAGCCTGGCCAACACGGTGAAACTCCCGTCTCTACTAAAAATACAGTAATTAGCTGGGCATGGTGGCACATGCTTGTAATCCCAGCCACTTGGGAGGCTGAGGCGGGAGGATCTCTTGAACCCAGGAGGCGAGGCTGCTGAATCTGTCAAAAAAAAAAAATGGGGGGCCAGGCACAGTGGCTCACGCCTGTAATCCCAGCCCTCTGGGAGGCCGAGGTAGGTGGATCACGAGGTCAGGAGATCGAGACCATCCTGGCTAACACGGTGAAACCCTGTCTCTACTAAAAATACAAAAAATTAGCTAGGTGTGGTGGCAGGCGCCTGTAGTCCCAGCTACTCGGGAGGCTGAGGCAGGAAAATGGCATGAACCCGGGAGGCAGAGGTTTCAGTGAGCCAAGATGCACCATTGCACTCCAGCCTGGGTGACAGAATGAGACTCCGTCTCAAAAAAAGAAAGAAAGAGGTTGGCTGGGCACGGTGGTGCACGCTTATAATCCTAAGCACTTTGGGAGGCCGAGAGGGGTGGATCACGAAGTCAAGAGATCAAGACCATCCTGGCCAACATGGCAAAATTCCATCTCCACTAAAAATACAAAAGTTAGCTGGATGTGGTGGTACATGCCTATAGTCCCAACTCCTTGGGAGGCTGAGGCAGGAAAATCGCTTGAACCCGTGAGGCAGAGGTTGCAGTGAGCCAAGATCGTGCCACTGCACACCAGCCTGTCGAAAGAGCGAGACTCTGTCAAAAATAAAAAAATTAAAAAAGAAAAAAAAGAAAAGAAAAGAAAAAAAGAAAGAGGTTAAGCAATGGCCTCTGCAGCCCCCTCCTGGAGCAAATCACCCGAGAGAGTGGGAGGGAGCAGGGCTGCCAGTAGCCCGGGGACCTGGTGCTCTGAGCTTCCTCCTGCCCTCTAGATGAGTCTTTGGGGTTCTGGGCGAGTTGTCAGCCAGCTCTCCCACACTACCCCACACCGCAGCACCCACTGCCACTCTGGGGAAACAGAGCCATCAGGCTACAGCTGGCCAAATGGCCTGGACTTAAGACACTTCTCCATGGTGGCCAGTGAACGTTACTGCTGAATGTACTTACTCTCTGATGGCCGGCGAGGCCTTCTTTCTAGAGGGGCTCTTTCCTCCCTCAGTTCTTTGGCATAAGGTAAACTTAATATGGCCCTACAGAAGGGTGTGGGGCAGAGCTGGTGGCCCTCAAAGAGGGAGTCTCTTTCAGGGCTCTCCTTCCTCCCAGTCTCCCAGGGGGAGAAGCAGCCCTTCCAGCAGCAGAGCAAAGGCAGGGCCCCTTTGGGGGCTGTCAGCTCCCACTCAGAGAGGAGGGAAGTTACTGCTTCCTCCTGGGGAGGAGGAGGGAAGAAGGGAGGTCACTGGGGACGTGACTTCTGTGCTCAGGAACACACCGGTGCTCTCCCTCCCCTGCAGAGAGCCAGCAGCTGGGCCGAGTGGTGGTGGGCCCCTACATGTACACCCGTGGCAGAGAGCTGGAGCACTGGGACGAGATGCTCAGCAAGCCCAAGGAGCTGGTGAAGCGCTGGCACGCGCTCTGCCGCATCACGGAGCCCTGACCCTTCTCCCAGCACCGCAGTTCCGCTTTGGGAGCCGACCGTCCTCGCAGTCCTCGCAGTTGCACGTGACAGTCACAGCCACAAGCATGGCCCTTTCATCCAACAGCTCCCTGAGCTGCCAGGCCAGCCCGAGCCAGGAGAACGTGAGTGCTGATTTGCAGGAGACAAGAGGGGACAAAGAAGCCCCGGCCCAGTCAGCAGCTCCGGCCATACAGCCTTCCGACACACTCCCTCCTCCTTACCGGCGGGGCTGCCTGGGTTCAGAATCCCGGCTCCTGGTCCTCACAGCCCTAATTTGGACCAGAATCTCAGGTGCTCAGAAGAAAGATCCTGTTTAGGGATGACCCAGCTCTACCTGCTGAACGGATGTGCAGGGTAAACTTGGGTGTCTCCATCTGGAAAAGCTGATGATGTGTTCACGCAGTCGATGACCCTTGCTGCTTTTTCAGCCAGGGTTTCTCTGCCTTCTGCCTGGCAGAAAAAAACATACTGTTATGGGGAAAATCACGGAGAGCGCTGTGAGCAGCACACTCAGGCACCAAGTGTCGACATGGCTCACTGTGCTGGGTGAGGGCCTCCCCAAGCTTTAGGTCCTCCACGGGGCTGTGTCAAATGCCCTCCCACATTGTGTCAAGTCTGCCCGTGGCCCACCCTCCCCACAGTCTCAAAACCACATAGCCCTAGTTCTCCAGCTGTTCTGCTGCTGTTTCTATGCTCTCCCTGATTAACAGCATTCAGTTCCTGGGCTTTCCCTTTGCGCAGGAAATGGTGAAAGCATGTGGCTATGGTATAGCCCACAGGGCTGAGATTGTTGTGTTGCAGTATTGATGTAAAATTTGTTAAGAAGGAAGTACCCATAAATCACTCCCATCAATTCCCCAGAGGTTGCACTCAAGCTAGTGGGCAGCCCTTGTGCTTGTCACAGTTACCGTAACAGGCAGTGTGTATTTGCACCTGGCACTGTGCAGCCTGCACGTCAACATGTTGTTTTGCATAACTGGAACAGAACATGGAACCAGTATCTCTTTCTCTTTTTTTTTCCTTCTTTTTCTTTTTTTATTTTATTTTTTTGAGATGGGGTTTCCCTCTTGTCACCCAGGCTGGAGTGCAATGGCGTGATCTCCGCTCACTGCAACCTCCGCCTCCCAGGTTCAAGCGATTCTCCTGCCTCAGCCTCCCAAGTAGCTGGGATTACTGGTGCCCACCACCATGCCTGGATAATTTTTTTATTTTTAGTAGAGACGGAATTTTACCATGTTGGCCAGGCTGGTCTCGAATTCCCGCCCTCAGGTGATCCACCCGCCTCAGCCTCCCAAAGTGCTGGGATTACAGGCTTGAGTCACTGCACCCAGCCTGACCAGTATCTTTTTCTTATGCAGTGAAACAACTTTAGCAAAAGAGGCAATGAATGTTATACTGAGTTTGTACCTCTTTAACTCCACCTCCAGTTTCTGTCAATCTACAAATACAAGTGTCGCCTGGCAGTGGTTCATATGGACAGAATATCTTGTGTTTGCTTTTTGTCACTTATTTCACTTGCACATTTTCTTTCTTTTTTCTTTCTTTTCTTTTTTTTTTTTTTTTGAGACGGAGTCTCACTCTGTTGCCCAAGCTGGAGTGCAGTGGCACGATGTAGGCTCACTGCAAGCTCCACCTCCCGGGTTTACTTACGTCATTCTCCTGCCTCAGCCTCCCAAGTAGCTGGGACTACAGGCATCCACCACCATGCCCCGCTAATTTTTTGTATTTTTAAGTAGAGATGGGGTTTCACTATGTTAGCCAGGAAAGTCTTGATCTCCTGACCTCATGATCCACCCGCCTTGGCCTCCCAAAGTGCTGGGATTACAGGCGTGAGCCACCGTGCCCAGCCCACTTGCACATTTTCAAAGTAGTCCACAAAGCTGTAGTTTCTAATAGCTTCATAGCACACACGTAGTAGGGGTTCTCTGTATGTTTACAGAGCAGGCTACTACAGTGGAACTGTTTCTGTTTCATCTGACATCCCAATAGATGCCAGCCACCCCCACATTCCAAGTTGAGATTTCTGACTAGCAGTGACTTTTCTAGGGCCACTTGGAAAAGTTGCTAAGTATCCTCTTCTGCAGGACAGAGTAGACTGGTATCTCTGACTCATCCCTGAAAAATCTAAATGGCAGGAGACTAGCAGGCTCTCTGTTCTGAGGGGGAGAAGGCTGTTGTTTGGGCTGTTCTCTACAGACGTAGTCAGAGCAAAAAGCATATGCGTGCTTCCCGTGGACCAGAGAGACCTGGTCTGGGTTGTTTCAAATCCTGTCCACAAGGCAACTCCAGAAGAAAGAAGACCTTTACAGTTTCATAAAACACTTTAGAATCAGCTAGTCAACTTCCACAAAATAAAGTGCTAGAATTTGATTGGATTTAATTGATTATGTAGAACAGTTTGGGGGCCATTTGACATGGTTAAAATCTTTAGTCTTCCTATTCACTAACATGGTATATCTCTTCACTTCTTTAAGTCTTTTGTATGTTTCTTAGAACTATTTTTGTGGTTTTCAGTAAAGTGTTCTTGCACATCCTTCAGTAGATCTATTCTTAGGCATTTTATATTTGTTTATGGCTAGTATATACAGATTCTGTTGCTACAAAATTATGTTGACCTTGTTATCCAGTGAGTGGCCTTGCATAATTCATTTAAATTATAATAATTTGCAGATTATTTTTGTATAATCATGTCATCTGTGAATGACAGTTTTATTTCTTCCTTTCTTAATCTGTATACCTTATTTATCTCTTGCCAAACTGCAGTGGCTGAGCAATCGGACAACAAAAAGAAATAAAAGGGATCCGGATCATAAAGGAAGAAGTAAAATGATATCTGCACATGACATAATCTTGTCTATGGAAAATCTTAAGGAATCCACACACAAAAAACTAGAGCTGATAAATTCAGCAAGGTTGCAAGATTTAAAATTGGTATACAAATTGCAGTGGCTAGGACCTCCAGCAAATGCTGACTATAAGTAGTGATAGTGGATATTATTCTTGTCTCATCCTCAATCTCAGGGGTGCTGGGTGGGGCATGGGGAGAGTTGTCAATATACGCCATGAAGTTTGATGGTTGCTATAGGATTTTTAATATACTTATGAACATATATTCTCAAGCTGTTAAAAAGATTTTTTTAAAAAATCACAAATGAGGTTAAATTTCTCTCAAATACCTATTCTGCACCTTTTGAAATAATTTTTTCTCCTTTATTCTTTGGATGTGATGACTTCTACTAATTGACTGTTGAATGTCAAACCAAACGTTCATTCTTGTAATAGAAACCAGCAGGGTATGTATGCGTTTGTGTGTATATGCAGTTTTATACACATAAACACAATAATACTTGGACTTATTTATTTAAAATTTAGATTTATTAGAGGGAACATGGCCATAAAATAAAATAAAATTTAGATTTAAGTTGGGCACAGTGGCTCACATCTATTATCCCAGCATTTTGGAAGGCCAAGAGAGGTAAATTACCCGAGCTCAGGAATTTGAGACCAACATGGTGAAACTCGGTCTCTACAAAAACCACAAAAATTAGCCAGGTGTGGTGTCACACGCCTGTTGTCCCAGCTACTTGGAGGGCTGGGGCAGGAGTATTGCTTAAGCCCAGGAGGTTAAGGCTGAAGTGAGTCATGTTCATGCCACTGCACTCCAGTCTGGATAACAAAGCGAGACTCTGTCTCCAAAAATAAAATAAGTAAATAAATAAATACATAAAACTTAGATTAACTTGCTGTTATATTTCTCAGGATTTTTGCAGCTATATTTATGACAGACTTTCCTATAATATTCTTATCACAATGTTCCTGCACTTGAAAGAATGTGCAAGTCTGCAGTGGTGTGCAAGTGTTACGCGTATTTCAACTGGGCCAAGTTTGTTGATCAGGTTGGTCAAATTATCTACATCTTTACTGACATTTTTGTCTGTTTTCCTGTAAACTACTGAGAGACACTAAAGCCTGCCACTATTATTACAAATTTGTTTATTTCTCCTTTGAGTTTTGTTAATTTTTGTTTTATGCATTTGGAGACTGTGTTATTAGGCTCATACCCATTTAAAATTGACATTTTCTGGTAGAGTGAACCCTTTATTATGTGAAATGGCTTTCTCTACCACTCACAATGGTATTTTTTTCACTTTTCCCCTTATTTTTGATTTTTTAATGTTCTTATAATGATGTCGTGTCTCTTGAATACAGTTGTTTTAATCAAGTCTGTCAATTTTTGTCTTTTGTGGATTTTGTGAATTTACATTTATTGTAATTACTGATATAGCTCTGTTCATAAATACCATCTTACTATTTGTTTCCATTTGTCTTACCCATTTTTGTTTTTATTTTTTTCTTTTCTATTGCTTTCTTTCAGATTTTTTAAAAAATTCCATTTCCCTCTTACCATTGGTTGCTACTTACACATTCTTTTATAATTTCTTTAGTGGTTTCCTCCACAGATTACAACTTCTGTACGTTATTATAATCTAATACAAATTTCACTTTTTATTGTTTCCCAGACAAAACTATCACCTCACAATACTCAATCTGTATTTACCTCCATTCTACTCTTGCATGTATATTATTATTACTCATTTTAATTCCACATATATTTTACACCTAACGAGACATTATTATTATTGCTATGTGCAGTCAATATTTATTTGTATTCACCCACATATTCACTCTGTTGTTTATTATTTCCTGCATTTCCGTGAGTCTATCATAGATCAGTTTTCTTCTACCTGAAGAATTCCCTTTAGTATTTTTTGTGTATGCACATCTGCTGGCAGCAGATTTTCTCAGGTTTTTTTTGTTTGCTTGTTTTTGAGACAGGGTCTCACTCTATCGCCCAGGCTGGAGTGCAGTGGTGTGATCACGACTCACTGTAGCCTCAACCTCCTAGGTTCAAGCAGCCCTCCCACCTCAGCCTCCCGAGTAGCTGGGACTACAGGCAGGCACCACCACACCTGACTAACTTTTTTGTATTTTTTGTAGCGAAGGGATTTCACCATGTTGCTCAGGCTGGTCTCAAACTCCTGAACTCAAACAGTCTGCCTGATTTGACCTCCCAAAGGGCTGGGATTACAGGCCACCTCACCTGGCCTTTCTCAGTTTTTGAATAGAAACATCTATTTCTGATTCATTTTTAAGGATATTTTGTGAATATAGGATTACAGGTTGACACTTTTTTCTTTCAGGAGCTTCAGAACGGCACTCCATTATCTTCTCACTTCCATCATTTCTGTTGACAAGTGATTTTCAGTGCTATTGTGTCTCCTTTGAGAGTAATGTGTCAGTAATGTGCCCTGGCTCACGCCTGTCATCCCAGCACCCTTGAGCCCAGGAGTTCAAAACCAGCCCAGGCATCAGAGCAAGACCCCCACCCTGCTCTACAGAAGAAGAAGAAAGGAGGGAGGGAGGGAGGAAGGAAAAAGAGAGAAGGAGGGAGGGGAAAAGATAAAAGGAAAGAAGAAATGGGTCCCTCCTACCCACCTCTAACTGCTTTTAATGTTTTCTCCTTGTCTTTCGTTTTCAGCAATTTAAGTATAGTGTGCCTGGGCCAGGTGCAGTGGCTTACACCTATAATCCCAGCACTTTGGGAGGCCAAGGCCAATGGAACACCTGAGGTCACAAGTTCGAGACCAACCTGGCCAACATGGTGAAACCCTGTCTCTACTAAAAAATCCAAAAATTAGCCAGGCATGGTGGTGTGTGTTTGTAATCCCAGCTACTCGGGAGACTGAGGCAGGAGAATCACTTGAACTTGGGGAGGCGGAGGTTGCAGTGAGCTGAGACGGCACGCCACCGTACTCCAGCCTGGGCAACAAAGAAAGACTCCTTCTCAAAAAAAAAAAAGTATAGTGTGGCTGGATGCAGTTTTGTTTTTATTTATCCTGCTTGGGGATCATAAAGCTTTATCAGTTTTGGAAAATTCTCAGCCTATATTTATTTAACTGTTACTTCTGCCCCATCTTCCCCCCTTCTTTTTCTAAGACTCCAATTACATATGTGTTAGATCTGTTCACCTCTTCCCACAAGTATCTTATGTTCTTTGCTGTTATTTTCCATACTCTTTGTTTCTGTTCTTCAGCTTAGAGTTTTTATTCTGTCCTATATTACAGTTCAAAAAATGTTCCTTCTGCTAAGTCTAATTGTAGTTAACCCATATGCTAAGTAGTTAATTTCAATTATTGTATTTTTAAGTTTTAAAGTTCCATTTCATTCTTTCTTATAGATTCCAGTTCTTTGATGAAAGTCTCTATTCCATCCATCAAGTCTGTGTCTGATAACACCAATGTCTGGGCCATTAGTGGCTCCATTTTGTTGTGTATGTTTTCCCCTCGTTCCTGTTTTATTGTGTGATTGATCATTTATTGTTGAATGCTAACCCTTATAATAAATTTTAGTGGCTCCAGGAAACATTATCTGAAAACAGTGTCTTTCTCCAGGGAGGGTTTACCATGTCATATGATAGACAGAGTGGGAAGATTTTACCTTAATCCAATGGTACTGAACTGACTAGAGTCTACGTCACAGTTTTTGGAAGGCTCCATCTCCACCTCTGGTTTGCTCGTCTATCTAGAGTGTGGTCCTCTGAGGATTCCAGCTGAGTGTCTGATGTGATTATTAGGCTTCTTTTCCTTGGTGGGTCCTGAACTCCAATTTTTATCTAATTACTATGCCACTGCCAAAACCTGCTACCTTTCATAGCCTTTCTGCATAGCTTAACTCAGCAGATGCCTCCAGGGGAAAGTGTTCCTTTTCTGTGTCTCCCTTCTATACGGTATCTTGGCCCCTCCAGTTCCAGCTGCATTGACAACCTCAGTCTCCATTTCTTGTCTCTCCAGCACTAGACCCTGCTGCCTTTGCTGCCTCTTAGCTATGGCCGTCTGCCTAAATGCTTGGCCTCTTAGCTAAAATCAGCACGTTTCCTGAAGGGAAAAGTAGTTCACAGAGGGCCAAGTCACCTCCTTGTGTTTTCCTTCTTTTGAGATTGTGGCCCTTCAAATTCTTGTTAACTGCGAAGCTTTCCAAAAACTTTTTAAAAAGATTTTCTGTGTTTTATTCAGCTTTTCCAGTTGTTCTTGGCATGAGCGTTGGTCTGCCTCAAGCAAAAAAAAAAAATTATTTTCTCAGAACTCTTTTCTCAGAGAAAGGATTCTCGGCAGAGAGTGATTGTATACAGGGAATGGGATTAAACAATTCTTGGGAAGGCTGGTGAAGCCAACAAGGGAACAGTTACTTGTATCAGTATTTTTTGCTATAATGGTGCATAACAACTAATCGCAACACATCAATGCCATACTTAAATGAGCACTCATTTCTAACACATCTGTGGGTTGACTGGAGGTGGTCTGATCTAGAATAGGTAACTCACCTTTTTTTTTTTTTTTTTTTTAGACAGAGTTTCACTCTTGTTGCCCAGGCTGAAGTGCAATGGCGCAATCTCAGCTCACTGCAACCTCTGCCTCCCAGGTTCAAGTGATTCTCCTGCCTCAGCCTCCCGAGTAGCTGGGACTACAGGCATGCGCTACCACGCCCGGCTAATTTTGTCTTTCTTTCCTTTCTTTCTTGAGATGGAGTTTCACTCTTGTTGCCTAGGCTGGAGTGCAATGGCGCGATCTTGGCTCACTGCAACCTCTGCCTCCTGGGTTCAAGTGATTCTCCTGCCTCAGCCTCCCAAGTAGCTGGGATTACAGGCATGTGTCACCACGCTTGGCTACTTTTGTATTTTTAGTAGAAACGGGGTTTCTCCATGTTGGCCAGGCTGGTCTCGAACTCCCAACCTCAGGTGATCCGCCTGCCTCAGCCTCTGAAAGTGCTGAGATTACAGGTGTGAACCAATGCACGGGGCCTAATTTTGTATTTTTTAGTAGAGACGGGGTTTCTCCTTGTTGGTCAGGCTGGTCTCGAACTCCAGACCTCAGGTGATCTGCTTGCCGTGGCCTCCCAAAGTGCTGGGATTACAGGTGTGAACCACTGCGCCGGGCCTGGCAACTCACTTTCAAGGTGTGGGTCTGGCTGGGCTTGGCTCCTCACATTTGTGCATTCTGAACACAGGCTGCAGGGACAGCTGCTACCCCCAGGGAAAGCTCTTTTCATGGTGAAGGCAGAAGCATAAAAAGGCAAGCTGCATTGTGCAGATATGCATCAGAGTCTCTGCTTATGTTGTGTCACCCAATCTCCCATTGGCCGAAGCAAGTCACATGGCCAAGCTCCAAATCAAGGGGCGGAGAAATAAATGATGCCTTTTTCCTGAGGGGAACTGCAGCACTACAGGGCAATGGACACAGCCACAGGGAGGGGTGAAGAATTCGGGTGGACACACAGCCACAGGGAGGGATGAAGAATTCAGGTGGACCACGCAATGAACCATGCTGATGTTTCCTAGAGCTGGGATCTTCAGGAGCCTGTGCTTGGCTGTGCCCATCCAGTCACCAAGGAAGAACCCCCCTGCTGCACAGCTGCTTTTGGGCCTCAATGCCATTGTTGCCAAACTGACATTCCATGATGATGATGGACTGTCATTTGTACAGCTATTTGCATTATGTTTTGTCTATTTTGCACTGTGGAAATCTCTGCCCAAATTACTGCAAGAGTCTCGAGCATCCTGCTTTCGTAAGTTCAGAGTCAAAGGAAGAAAACAATGATTTTTTTAAACCATCCTTCTGCTTTCTAGTCTCACCTGAGTGCCTCACATTTGGCAGAATCAACCTGGAACCCTACTCGTAAGACTGTCCAGGAAATATAATTTCCAGACCTCCATTTCCAAAAAAATGTAATCAACACCTTTAAAGGGGATGGAGATGGTACTGTGTGCTAATCCCATTCGGAGACAAACCTGGGTCACAGGAACCATGGGGTAGATGTCTGCAGTAGAAGGGGACCTCTACTGTGAACAGCAGGACTATTCACATAAAGCCTGGCCTGCCCCTTGGTGACCTCCTTCCCTTACGCCTCTAGACTCTACTAAGTGATCAGAAATCCCTGCAAGCTAGTTGGTGAGGGAGGAGTGAAAGTGAAAATTGGAGAGGGGCGGCCTTCCTGAGTCTCTCACTCCTGTCGGGATGTCGGGACTGCAGGAACTCCGTCCGAGAGCCCCACCGGGGGACTCTGCCGGCCTTCTTTGCCGGAGGCCGACAGACCTCTTCCCCACACCTTAGGTTACCAAAAATAAACTTGCAGTTTTGCTCCTAAAAAAAAAAAAAAAAAAAAATGGAGAGGAAACACTGCTACTCGCCCAACGCCCAGAGCCAAATGCAAGCCTGGGCCAGGCTTGGGGGAGGAATCAAGAGGAAGCTTCAACTTAAAATGAAATCCGAAGTTTAGACTCTTACATGGGATTGGACATTTTAAATTCTGAACAGAGCCTGTTTTTATAGCTAGAAGTTACAGGAGAAATTTTTGGTTAACTAAGAATGATCCAAAAATCATATGAATTTTGTGATCCAAAAAGTCACAGAACATGCCCTAGATTTTATCCCAGGGGCAGGGAGGAGTGACCTGCAGGGCAGGTTTGAATTGGTAAATAGAAAACAAGAATAAAATAGTTTGCTGTTTACATTCCATAAGCCTGGTTCTTTCAACATCATGGGTATATTTCTTGGTTGAATTTAGTATGCCACTGTGAAGCCGGATTGTGATATTTGCCTAGTATGTTTTGTCCTAATATTTAGTATGGAATTATTTGCCCAAATCACCTGCCCCTCTCCACTTGTAGCTTTATTTCAAGAGGTATGTTTCTCAAAGTGGAGTGACTGCCAGAGTGGGAGAAAGGAGCTAGCCCTTACAGCTGTAGTGGGTCTTCGTACATCAGCTTGGTAAATCTGCAAAGTCGCCCTGACCCCGCGCCCCTACCCCTAACCCCCGCCCCAAGTAGCCTTCCCCACCTATGAACAAGAGAGAACGGAGGATCCGGGAGGATGTGCTGTTTCTCAGGGCCCCACAGCTAGAAGGTGATGGAACTAGAATTTAAATCAGATTCCGGATGTCTAAAAATGTTATCGTTATCACATATTGCCAGAGAGACCTCAAAAAAGACAGACAGAGACGTCCTGCAGGGCCACAACATTCCAGCAACCTGGGAGGGTCTGTTGGGGGCCCCGTGCCTGTGAGAGCCGCTCCTGCCCGTGCAGCACCGGGGAGCCTGTGCATTCAACGAGTCCTTCCTCCCTTCTTTCATTCCATTCCTGCCTGCCTTCCTCCCTCCCCACTCCGCTCCTTCCCTTAGACCTTCCTTCCGCCCTCCCTACCCCTCGCACGTCTCTCCCTCCCATCCCTTCTGTGTGAATTATCTGTTCATCTCCATTGCTGCAGTACCGTCTGGCAAACGATCTGCTTGGATTCCCCTGGCTTTTTTGGAGAATCGGCTGGCATCAGGGTGCTGACTGACAAACTTCCAGGGGTCTGGACACTGTGGGGACGGAGCCTGGACACGGCGGGGTCTCCGCTAGGAGAGCCGTGGGGACGTGACTGACAGGTCAGGTCGGGCCGCAAGGTGGCGGAGAGGCCGCGCGTGCGGGCCTGGGGAGCTGGCAGAGCGCGATCTGCGGCCTGGGGCCCGCAGCCGGACCCGAGCGCCAGCCTCCCGCAGCGCGTCTCTAGCGCCCTCTACTGTTCAGCATCCTCCCCGCCGCGAAGGGAGCCGCGGAAGGGGATTCTGGCGGTGACCGCAGAGCAGATGTTAAAGGATGACTGGAGGTGCGAGGCCATACATTGACAACCGGTATACCGGCCGTCCCAAAACCTTCCCTTGTGTCCCCTCCCAAGCACTACCTCTACCTCCTCGCCAAAATAACCAATGACCTGATTTTTATGGCAAACACTGCTTTTACCACCTAACCATGCAACTTTCTCTATGTATGTGTGTGTGTGTATATATGTATGTATATGTATATATGTATATGTGTATATATACGTATATATCTATGTATGTGTGTATATATCTATGTATATGTATATATGAAGACTATTGTGATTTTGATTGGGATTGCATTGAGTTTGTTTGTTTGTTTTGAGACGGAGTCTTGCTCTGTCTCCCAGGCTGGAGTACAGTGGCAAGATCTCGGCTCACTGCAAGCTCCGCCTCCCGGGTTCGTGCCATTCTCCTGCCTCAGCTTCCCGAGTAGCTGGGACTACAGGCGCCCACCACCATGCCTGGCTAATGTTTTGTATTTTTTTTTTTTTTTTTTAAGTAGAGACGGGGTTTCACCGTGTTAGCCAGAATGGTCTGGATCTCCTGACCTCGTGATCTGCCTGCCTCCGCCTCCCAAAGTGCTGGGATTACAGGCGTGAGCCACCGCGCCCGGGGTTGCGTTGAGTTTATAAGTCAATTCAGGGGAGAACTGACATCTTTAAAATACTGGGTCATCTAATCAGTTCACATTGTATATACTTCCGTTTGTTTACCTCTTCTCTCTTTTCTCTAAATAATATTTAAAGTGTCGTGGACATCTTTCATTAAATTTTTCCCAGACATTTGAATTTTTATGCTACCATAAATGGTATTGTTTTAAATTTTTTTATTTTCTAACTCTTCCTGGTATACAGAAATAAAATTGGTTTTCCTATTTTGATATATATGTATATGTGTATATATATATACACACTGTATATATACACACACACATATATATGTAATTTCTCCATATATGTAAGGCATCAAAAAGGAAGTATTTTGTGTTTAGCTTCCTTCATTCAACATTACATTTTGAGAGTCATTCTTTTTGCGTGTATGCAGTTTATTCATGTCCATTGCTGTGTAATATTGCTTGATACTTCACTGTTTATTCATTCTACTGTTAATAGACTTTGGGATTGTTTTTATTTGAGGCTATCACAAATAACACTACTATGAATATTCCTGCATATGTATCTTGGTGCAAATATGCATGCATTTTGGAGGAATATAACATTAGAATGGAGTTGATGGATTTGCATATCTTCAAATTTAGTAGATAAAACTATACTGTTCTCCAAGGTAGATGTGCCAGTTTACATTTTCACTGGCAATTGAGAGTGTATAAGAATTCCTATGGCTCCGTGTCCTTGTCAGCACTTGGTATTGTCAGGCTTTTTAATTTTAGCTATTCTTTTCAGGACAGACAGGCATTTCCTTGTGGATTTAACATGTACTTCTTTGATGATTAATGAGATTGAACAACTTTGTATGTTAAAGGTCATTTGAATTTCTTTCTTGTGAAATGCCTATTCATGGGTCATGCTTCCCCCCCCCCCCCCCCCCCCCCCCCCCCCCCCGTTGGGTTATTTGTGGCTTTCTTTTTGATTTGTGGATCTCGTTTTTATTATATGTATTACAATATTTTTTTCCCATTCTGTTCTTTAAAAACTACTAATATATTTTTGGATAACCTACTCTCACTTTATGACTTCCTTTTGATTGACGAAGTTGTTAATTTTAATGTTATCAAATGAAACAGTTTTTCTCTTATATTGGTGCTTATTGCAACCTGTTTATGAAGTTATTCCATACCTTAAGATCATGAATATATTCTCCTATACTATTTTCTAGAAGCTTTACTATTTTCCCTTTCACAGGTAGATCTAGAATCTACTTGATACCCATGTTTATATAAGTTATTACATAGAGTTCAAGTTTCTTTTTTTTTATTTCATAAAGGTATTCAATTATCCCAGCATCATCTTTAAAAAGACTCTTCTTTTCCCACTGGTCTGCTGCACTCCCTAGGTAATAAATCAAGGGTCCAGGTATGTTTAGGTCTGTTTCTGGGCTCCTTCTGTTAAGCTGGTCAATTTGCTTATCTTTATACTAACCCCTCCGCATCCTAATTACTACTTTATCATAAGTCAATATGTGGTTAAGTCCTCAATCTGATTCTACTTCTTCAAGAGCATTTTAGTTATTTGGGCACTTTGCATTTCCATATACATTTTAGAATCAGCTTGCTAAGTCCCTCTCATTCCTCTAAAAAGAAGCCTATTGTGATTTTGATTGGGATTGCATTGAGTTTATAAGTGAATTCAGGGGAGAATTGACATGTTTAAAATACTGGGTCATCTAATCAGTTCACATGGTATATACTTCTGTTTATTTACCTCTTCTCTCATTTCTCTAAATAATATTTAAAGTGTCATGGACATCTTTCATTAAATTTTTCCCCAGACATTTGAATCTTTATGCTACCATAAATGGTATTGTTGTAAATTTTTTTTATTTTCTAACTCTTGCTGGTATACAGAAATAAAATTTGGTTTCCTATTTTGACCATTTATTCAGTCATGCTAAACTCACTAATTCTAATAACTTATCTCTGGATTCTTTTGAGTTGTTAATATACATACAAGTTTTGTATCTCAGTTCCAATCTTAGTATTTTTATTTCAAGTTTTTTGCCTTATTACTCTTGTTAGGAATACCAGGAAAGTACTGAATACAAGTGATGATAGTGGACATCTTCATCTTATTTCTGTTCTCAGAAATGTTTCCACACTTCATTAAGGAAAATATTTACCATAGTAAACAATGTTAAAATTTTTTGGTCACTCTCCATTGATTTAATGTATGGTTTTCTAAAAATGAAATATTTTACATACTGTTTCCTAGTAAGACTTTTTACCCAATGCGCTGTAAACACCAAAATCATATATTTTTATATTTTTTTGCTTGGCTTACCTTGTTTTTTTTTGCTTTAACTTAAAAAAATATTTCCCCATTAGGCTGGGCACGGTGGCCTGTAATCCCAGCACTTTGGGAGGCTGAGGCGGGAGGATCACCTAAGGTCGGGAGTTCGAGACCAGTCTGGCCAACATGGAGAAACCCTATCTCTATTAAAAATACAAAATTAGCCGGGCATGGAGGAGCATGCCTGTAATCCCAGCTACTTGGGAGGCTGTGGCAGGAGAATCACTTGAGCCTGGGAGGCGGAGTTTGTGGTGAGCCAAGATCGTGCCATTGCACTCCAGCCTGGGCAACAAGAGCAAAACTCTGTCTCAAAAATAAAAAAAAATTTCCCTGTTTATTTTTTTAATAATCGTTTTATTGAGATATAATTCACATATACGATTTAATAATCATTTTATTGAGATACAATTCACATATACGATTCATCCATTTACAATGTATAATTCAATGGTTATTGGCATATTTACATTTCTGTTTAATCCCCTCAATTAATTTTTAAATTGAATTGTCAACTCGTATATGCCATCCCTCAGGGACTTTGGTTATTGTTGAATTAACTCTGTATATTACATCTTCCCAAACAGCAGGAGCATGGTAGGGTCTTCCACTAATTCTTATCTCCTTTTATTTCCCTCATGATATTTAAATCATTTCCTTTCAATAAATCAAGCTCTTACAGTTTTTGGTTTTATCTGTGAGCATGATTATTTTTATTTAGAACTACGTATTACTGTTATATGGTAATATAATTTTGTAAATTTGTTATGTGTAATTAATGTATTACTAGCATATTTTTGATTTCCTGGGATTATTTTTCTTAATATATATATATTCTAGTTATTCAAAATAGTGACATTTTAATTTAAGACTTTCTGTTACAATTACATACCTATTTTTATTCTTGAATCATATAGCCAGCATTTCTACTGCTGAACAAAAGGCTTCGAAATATCAATAATACATATATCTGACTTCTATCTAGAATACATATGTCTGATCAGTAAAAAGACAAACAACCCAATAAGATAAATGTGCAAATGACTTGAGAGACACTTCACAAGTGAAGGTATACAAATGGCCAATGAGCACATGGAAAGTTGTGCATCATTAGTCATCAGCGAAAGAGAAACCAAAACCAGGAGATTCCACTTCACCGCCTCTAGAATGGCTACAGTGAAAATGACTGACACCTCAAATGTTGGCAAGAATGTAGAACAACTGGAAGCCTCCGTTTTGGCTGCGGAGAGTGTAAAATTGCACAACTTTGGAGCACTGTTTGGCAGATTTTTCTCAAGTTAAATATATACCTATCCAATAAACCAACAATCTCAATCCTAGCTATTTGAATCCCTGCCCCAAGAAAAACTTGTCCACAACAAGACTTGTTTTAAAAATGTTTTTAGCAGCTTTATTCATAATAGCCCAAAACTGAAAAGAACTCAAATGACCTTCAACAGGAGAATGGAAAATATATTCACACATTGATATATTACTGAACAATAAAAAAGAATAAACTGCTGATTCACATAAAAATATGGATTAACCTAAAAACATTCTTAGGTTAAAAAAAGCCAGTCACAAAGGAATATATACTGTATGATTTCATTTACATGAAGTCCAAAGACAGATCAAACTAGTATATAGTAATAGAAATCAGAATAGTGGTTGGCCATCATGGATGGAGACTGACTGGAAGGGGAGATGAACGAAAATTCTAGGGTGATGGAAATGCTCCGTATCTTGTTTGGGGTTCGGTTACATGAATGTGTATAGTTGTCAAAACTCTAAATTGTACACTTAAGACCTGTGCATTTAACTATACATTTTCATGCAATTTTTTTTTTTTTTTAATTTCAAGAAAAAGAATCTGATTGACCCAATTCGACTCAGGCATCCTACTCTCTTTGCATAATCAATTTTTGCCAACGAATCCAAACAACCAGTACAGACATGACCCAGAGAAGAGGCACCAGCATGTGCTTGGCTCCCACCCACAAAGTTCCAATATCTCCTATGTGATGTCAGTTTTGGGGACCAAAACCATATTATCTTTTTCTTTTATTTGGACGTGATCTTTTTATGTATGTATGTTTGTTGTTGTTATTTTTTTAGACACAGGGTCTCGCTTTGTCATCCAGGCTGGAGTGTAGTGGCAGCCTCCTGAGTAGTGTGTCACCATGCCTGGCTAATTTTTTTTAGATTTTTATAGAGACAAGATCTTGCTATGTTGTCCAGGCTGATCTAGAATTCCTGGCCTCAAGCAATCCTCCCATCTCAGGCTCCCAAAGTGCAGGGATTACGGGAGTGAGCCATCACACCAGGACTGCTCTTTCTAACACAGAGAAATTGTATTCTTTAGAAGTGAAGGATATTTCCTAGTAATTTGATCAAATAAAAATCATTATAATAAAGAAGGTAAAATCAAGCCCCAATTCCCCATGTAGGGGAATAACGATACCATTTTGGTAAGATTCTTCCAGACAGTATGATTAGGATGCTATATAAATCAAACTGTGCTATATACAGTATGCAGAGAAGGACAATTCCTTAGCTTGTCTAAAGTCTGATAGTGTGAAGAATTTGCTGACCTGCCTCTCCATGCCTGTCTGAGCATGAGTGAAGTCAATCAGAGAGAGATTGCAAGATGGAGAAAGGAGGTACAGTTGGAGAGAGTGGAGGGGGCAGGAGAGACCAGACAGAGCTGAATCTCCCATGAAAACAACTGTGTACGTATGATACTAGACGGGTGAGCTCTGGAATAACTCTCACATGGACCCCAGAAAGAGGAGTACTCAACGCCTGCTGCACAGAAGGCATCAGCAGTAAGTACTGGCTAGAAAAGCGGAATCCATCAAAGGAGAGGACCACAGCAGTAGCCGGCTGGTAAGCACCACTGTCCCCTTTCCTTCTTTTCTCCCTTCCCAGCTCACTGGAAGAGCTAGGCCTCAGGAAGCTGGGAAGGCATGGGGAGAATTCACCATGTTCACGCCCTCCCTCCCCTCCAGCCCCAACAGCTGGAGTCAAAGGAAAGGAAGAGCGCACCTGTCTCCTCCCCATTCCAAGTCCCCTTAGTGACTAGCTGGACCTGCTCTGGAGAAGAGCAAAATTAGGTTGGAATTTAAACAATACCAGACTTTCTAAAACACAATGACTGGGAAGTTATGTAAGGCACCTGAGACATGAGGGGATGGAAAAGGGATTCAGTAGAGCATAGCTGAAATTAATGATTTAAAAAAACAAACAAACAAAAAAAAACTGGCTGATGGCTCATACCTGTAATCCAAGCACTTTAGGAGGCTGAGGCAGGCGGATTGCTTGAGCCCAGGAGTTCCAGACCAGTCTGGGCAACATGGTAAAACCTCATCTCTACAAAAAATACAAAAATTATCTGGGTGTGGTGGCACATGCCTGTAGCCCCAGTTACCCAGGAGGCTGAGGTGGGAGGATAGCTTGAGCCTGAGAGGCGGAGGTTGCAGTGAGCTGAGATCATACCACTGCACTCCAGCCTGGGCAACAGAGTGAGACCCTATATCAAAAAAAAAAAAAAAAATCCATAGTTAATACCCTTTAAATTTGGACTGCTAAATAAAGCTAAAGCTAAGGAACATTCAAGAATACTTTATTAATTGGAAAAGCATGCTATTCTTAAATGGTAATCCTTAACCACTGAAAACATGTCCAAATGATCCATAAATTCAAAGCAATCTCATTAAAAATATCAATGGGATAAAATGATTCTAAACTGATCTGTAAGAAAAGATGGTATGCCCACTAGCATGTCTATAATCAAAAAGTCAGAGAGTAATAAAAAGTGCTGGTGAGGATGTGGAGAAATCAGAACTCCAGTGGATTCTTGTGGGAATGTAAAATAGTGCACCTGCATTAGAAAAGTTTGGCAGTTCCTCAAATTATTAAACCATACAACCCAGCAATTCCATTCCTGGGTACATACCCAAAAGAAATGAAAATATACATCCACACAAAGACTTACACACAAATGTTCATGACAGTATAATTAAAAATAGCCAAAAAGTGGGAAAAACTCAATTGTTCATCAACTGATGAATAGATAAATAAAATGCAGTATATCCATACAATGGAATATTATTTGGCAATAAAAACAATGAAGTAGTGATACATGCTACATGTGTGAACCTTGAAAACACTATACCAAGTGAAAGAAATCAGTTACAAAAGACCACATATTGTGTGATTCCATTCTTGTGAAATGTCAGAATAGTTAAATCTATGCAGCCACTAAGTAGAAGAGTGGTTACCTGGGCTGGGGGAAAGGGGGTGGGTATGGAGGAGCGACTGTTAGTGGCTGTGGGGTGGTACAGTTAATGTAACTGTTTGGATGATTCTTTTGGGGGTGATGAAATGTTCTAAAATTGAGTGTGGTGATGGTCACACACTCTGAATATACTAAAAAACACTGCAGCATATACTTTTAATGGGAAATAAAAGAGAACAGATGGGCAAAGATGTCTGAGAAAAATAATTTTAATGTAGAAAAATATGGGGGTACTTTTCCTATCAGATGTAAAGTTACAATAATTATAACTGTATGGTTCTGGCTCAGCAATAAACACAGAACAATTAAACAGACTAGAAAGTCCACAAGTAGAGCTAGCAGGAATAATCATTTCATATTATAATAAAGATCACATCTACGTCACTAAGGGGAAAGAAAGAAATCAACAGTGTTGGGACAACCAGCTGGCCATTTTAGGAAAATAAATCAGTTAGAAAATAAATCATTCATATCATGCACTACATTTTAGATAATTAAAGATTTAAATACAAACATAAAATCATAAATGTTTCAAAACATTTTTTGAAGAAAATGTGTATAATCTTATAGTATAAAAGAAGTTATCTAGGCATGTCATAAAATCTAGAAACAATAAAGAAAAAGATTGATGGGTTGATTCATGTAAATATTTATAATTTCTACATGTCAAAACGTATATAACAAGCTTGGGGAAAATGTGACACACGTTAAAAATTAATAACTTTATAAGGAGAACATACTAATTTAATAAAAGGCTTCCTCCAAATAAAAATGGTCTGAGGTAAAATATGAAAAAGCAAACTGCAAAAGACTGATAAGCATATGAAACAAATGTACAATCACTTTAGCAACAAAATAATTCTAATTAAGGCTGGGCACGTTGGTTCACACCTGTAGTCTCAGTACTTGGGGAGGCTGAGGCAGGCAGATCACTTGAGGCCAGGAGTTCAAGACTAGCCTGGCCAACATGGCGAAATCCTGTCTCTACTAAAAATACAAAACTAGCTGGGCGTGGTGGTGCGCACCTGTAATCCCAGCTACTCAGGAGGCTGAGGCAGGAGAATTGCTTGAACCAGAGAGGCAGATGTTGCAGTGAGCCAAGATCGCACCACTGCACTCCAGCCTGGGTGACAGAGTGAAACTGTTTCTCAAAAAAAAAAAAGAAAGAAAGAAAAACTCCAATTAAAACAGATAACCTCTTTTAAACCTAACAATCAGTCTTATACAATTCAGTTTAGCGTGTGGAAAACTCCCGATAGGAATATATTTCAGGATAACCTTTCTGAGAACATTTTAAAAGTAGGATTTGAGAGCACACACAGACGATGGAATCCTGTGTAGTTGACATGATTTAATCTATGCTGATTGATTTGGAAACAGGTATATGGCAAATTGTGGAGTAAAAAAAGTACACACTACATACTGGCCTATATGGAATGGTCCCATTTATGTAAAAGTGTGTTTCTATCAGGGTATCTGGAAAATGTTCAACAAAATAGTAACAATGGTTATCTGTTTTGCTTTGTTTTTTCAGAGACAGGGTCTTGCTCTATTGCCCAGGCTGGAGTACAGTAGTGCAATCATAGCTCACTGTAGCCTCTAACTCCTGGGCTCATGCCACGCAATCCTCCCGCCTCAGCCCCCTGAGTAGCTGGGACTACAGGCATGTACAACCTTGCTTGGCTCTGGTTATCTGTTGATACTGGAATTTCTGCTTTTTTCCTGGTACAGATACATACACACAAGTACTTTGACCCCAAAATTCTATTTTCTTAGAATAAATTCCCAGAAGGAATGAAAGATGTGTGCAAAGACTATCAGTGAGAATGTGGGCCAGACGTGGGAGTCTACACCTGTAATCCCAGCACTTTGGGAGGCTGAGGCAAAGGGGATCACTTGAAGCCAGGAGTTTAGACCAGCCTGGGCAACATGGCAAAACCATGTCTCTACAAAAAATACAAAAAGTATCCAGGTGTGGAGGCACATGCCTGTAGTCCCGGCTACTCATAGGAGGCTGAGGAGGGAGGATCACTTGAGCCCAGGGAGGTTGAGGCTGCAGTGAGCCATGATCACACTACTGTACTCCAACCTGGTTAACAGAGTGTCTCTAAAAATAAAATAAAATAAGATGTAGATACATGCAGGAGGCTGAGGTGATGGATCACTGGAGCCCAGGAGTTTGAGTCCAACCTGGGCAACATTGAAAGACCCCAAATAAATATATATTTTTTTCATTATATAGTCCCAGCTACTCGGGAGACAGAGGCAGGAGAATGGCGTGAACCCAGGAGGCGGAGCTTGCAGTGAGCTGAGATCGCGCCACTGCACTCCAGCCTGGGCGACAGAGCAAGACTCCATCTCAAAAAAAAAAAAAAAAAAAAAAAAAATTAAAAGAACATTTTCCTTTAAACAAAAATGCATGTTCCTTGTTTTTGTTTGTTTGTTTTGGTTTGGTTTGGTTTTTGCCTTTTTTGAGAGAGAGTCTTGCTCTGTCGCCCAGGCTGGAGTCCACTGGTGTGATCTTAGTTCATTGCTGTTATATGACTAGTGGCATCTTCATTTGAGGATGGAAACTTCCCCAACTTCTTAATTTGAAAAATTTCAGAGCAAAAGTTGAGAGAAAAATGTAATGGGCACATTTATACCTTTCATCTTCATTAACCAAATATCATTGTTTTGGCACACTTGCTTTCTCTCTTGTGGCTTACTCTCCACCCCTTTTTTCAACAAAGCACTTGAAAGTAATTTGCAGACATCATGAAATGTAAATACTCAGCGTGTGTCTCTTTCTTCAGAATAAGGACATTCCCCTACACAATCACAACTCCAAATATGGCTGATTTTATCTGTTATCTTCATGATCACAAATTGTCATGTTGTGCTATAATAATTGATTTACTTCTCCCCTGCTCTGTGAGCTCCTAGAGGCAGGGCTGAAATCTAATTTGACGTTGTGTTTCTACTGCATATTGCAGCACCCAGCTTACTGTATGGGTCTGTTACCAAGAATGTCTAAGTCAAGAAATCGAAGATTGCTTCCTTAAGATTCTGCATCCTAATGTAGAATCTTTCCTTTAGAATCTTTCCTATTAGAGTGTAAGTAAATTATTTTGGTATGTTATTTAAGAATATTTGTGAATAGGCTTAATTAAACACAATGTTAAGAAATTATAAACTTAAGACCAGGCACAGTGGCTCACGCCTGTAATCCCAGCACTCTGGGAGGCCGAGGCGGGCAGATCACTTGAGGTCAGGAGTTCAAGACCAGCCTGGCCAACATAGTGAAACCTCATCTCTACTAAAAATACAAAAGTTAGCCGGGCGTGGTGGTGCACACCTGTAATCCCAGCTACTTGGGAGGCTGAGGCAGGAGAATTGCTTGAACCTGGGAGGTAGAGCTTGCAGTGAAGCAGAGAGGTTACCTTTACAAATGTATGCCTTAAGTGGGTAGAATTCACTTCTTAATAACAAACCAGGTTCAAGACCTCCAAAGACATAATGACAATTAATTGGCAAACCTCATCCCCTCTCACACATTTCTCCCCTGTTGACATTCAGTCAGGGGCCAGAATTAAACTACTGAGAAAGATGAACACTTTATTATAATTGTTCTATGATTCATGACCTGTGTTCCAACACCTAGAAACATAGGGACGGTTAGTTTTTCTGTCTCATTCTATATTGTTCTGAGAAATTACAGATATTTTCTTCTAAGAAAGGCATGATCAACTATTCAAGTTTTGCTGAATCTAAGGTAATATCAGAATACTCAAACAACTTACGGCCTCAGATCCCAGTAGTTTAGAATTCTAGGGATGATGAAAATTTATAATCACTGTGAGAATGTTATCCTATCAAAACTTTGTAGAAACATCTATGCTTTTGCATAACAGCGTAAAAGACCTCTTCTGATGAGAGAGAGGGAGGGAGGGACGGAGGGAGGGAAGGAGGGACAGAGAGAGAAAGAAAGAGGAAGGACGGAAGGAAAGGCAGGAAGGAAGGGAAGGAGGGAGGGAGGGAATTAGGGAGTTGGGGTAACCAGGTAATTTAGGCCAATGGATTCAACTGTGCCTTAAGCTGGTACTACCCTCACTTATGTGAGTCAATCAAGTCCCCCTTTTTTGCTCAAGCTACTCTGAGTTAGGTTATTATCACTTGCAACCAAGAGTCATGACTAACAAACCCATCCTACTGTTACCTCTTTTGCCTTGGCTCTGTATTCCACAGATTTAATCTTGGCGCTGATATAATTTTGTTTAAATATTTCTTCACCAGCTTGCTTGTGAACTTACAGAAGGCAGACCTTCGTGCCTTTGTATTCCCAGTGCCTGGCACATGGTAGACATTCAGCAAACGTCTGTAGGGTGGATCATGCACCCAATGTTGTCAACTCATTTGATATCAGACCCCCTTTCCCCCAACCAAAAAAAAAAAAAAAAGATGTAAAATGAGACTTAGCACAGACCTTACTAGTGGAGAGAAAGGTGAATGCCTCTAATGCTGTTAGAAAAAGGATAACTTTGGGGAAACTAAGTGACTAACAAGTAAAAATGGTTCTCTGAAAATAAGAGAGCTGTCCCTGCAAGCTGAACTATCAGGAGATGAAGAATGAGGTCTCCCTAAAATGCCCACCATGAGACTGCCAGATATGGGACTGCTGGATGACACTCTTCGGCTACGCCACTGAGTTTTATGAAAACATAACAGAGCAGATTAAAGACACGTACTTGTCATCTCAGGTAAGGAATATACACAGGAGGTGTCTTAGTCCGTTCTGGGTGCTGTAACAGAGTAACAGACTGGGCAATTTACAAGTAAGAGAAACTTATTGTTCACAGTTTGAAGGCTGGGATGATCAAGGCGCCAGAAGATTGAGAGTCTAGTGAGGACCTGCTCTCTGCTTCAAAGATGACACCTTCTGGCTGTATCCTCATGTGACAAAATGGGACAAAGAAGCTCCCTTGGGCCACTTCTGTAAGGGCAGTGATCCCATTCACAAGGGCAGAGCCCTCGTGACCTAATCACATCCCAGATGCCCCACTTCTGAATGCCATCAGAGATGAGGTTTCAACGTAAGAATTCTGGGGTGACACATTCAGACCACAGCAGGAGCAATGGGCTGATCCTGATCCCAATTAAATAGCTCATAACTTCTGCAGATAGCTCAGATTCCTCAAGACTGGAGGAAACAGTCCAACCTAAATAAGGGCTCTTGGAAATTTGTGTTAATTCATGAAATACATACCAACAACTGTGAAGAGATGTTGGTGTGATCTGTTGTCTCACTTGAAATGGTTTAAAGATTTCTTCCCAGTAGGATGTGAAGAGCCATCTGTTCCTGGGGATTATGTTCTGGTTGATGTAGGGATTAGGTCCCCACTTGAGGTCAAAGTGGGGAAGGGCACACTTAAGAGAACAGCTCTCTTGGTTGGCCTATATTGACTGGGCAGATTTTATATCAGAATTCCAAATATCTGCCTAGCGTGGTTATAGTTAAGAGAGCACAGATTCGAAGGCATCAACTACAGGCTCAAGTTTCATCACCCATTCGATCAATCATTGAAGGGAGCCAATGATTTTGTTTGAATTCCAGTCTCTAGAGACAAAATGGGGTCAATTCTTTCTGTACCCACCTTATTAGCTGCCAGATGAAACTTGGGTAATCATTTGCTCTAATTCCCTTATCTTCCCCACAAAGAAACTCATCAGTTAAAGCCTTGTTCTTACCTTTCTTGGTCACAGAACCCTCTGATGATTTGTTGAAAGCTATAGATGCTTCTCCACAGAAACATGCATTAAGGCATTTTGGCACATTATTTTTGAAAGAATCACAAAACTCTTGTGGTTCATTCTTAGGGAAGCCAAGTTAAAAAACAACCACCACCTCTGAACCAAAGGAATTTTTAAAAACATACACAGAGTAAAATAAGCTTGTTCATGTCATCATAAATTTATTTTCAGGCAATATGAGAATATATTAACACTTGGCATACTCTGAACTTACAGAATAAGTACCACTCCATACTTCCTCATTAATGACTACCATTTTACATGAGCTTCTACCATCACAATGAGAGAACCGATTGCTACATGTTTGCTGGTAAATACACTCAGTAAGGCACTCAAATCCTAGACACGAACTAACCACAGAACGCTCTTCCCTGCTTTAATAAATTGAAACATGATCTCATTTCCTTCATTTTCAAAGCTTTTTATAGAAAGACACGCTTGTTTTGAACTTGTCTAAACATAGGTTTATATAAACTAATCCATTACCATGTATAGTTATAATCAAGGAAATGATTTGACGGTTTTTTAGGTAGGGATAAGCAAAAGCACTGCAGCAGTTTCTGAGGGAATGTCTTCCATGTAGTTCCCCATACTTAGTACAATGCCTGGAATGCAGCAGGGACTAAACACAGTGAACAAATGGGCAAACCTTTAATTCCCAGGGATCGGCTACATATTGCCTTGACTGATAGATCATTTCTCCAGAAGAAAGGAAGAAACCAAAAAAACAAAAACAATCTTTTTAAACCTCACAGGATTTTCTTAGAAAAAAGTTTTAATTTATATATCTACTGCAATTCTCTTTGTAAAATATATTTAATAAAAAATCCAAAGCAAAAATCCTGTCATTCATTTATTTCAAAAGACAAATCATTTCAGTACTTCTTCCTTGAAATGTCTGCAATTTCTTCCTCTGGCCTCAGAGAAGGGCATCGGCTCCATGCTTTACAATGTCAGGATAAAAATCCAGGAGGGAGAAATCTTGTTGTAATAGATAGCTGTTTTCATCTGACACAAAAAGGCTCTGAATCTTCAATACACAAGGTTCTGCGCTGACTGCCAACAAGGAGTGGAACAGGTCTGCCACGACCATCCCATAGGTGATCTCTGAGGAAGGAACTGCAGAAGATGAAAGCACAGAGCTCTCAAGATCGCTGCTGGCTTGACAGGAGCAAACACACTGAGGGGTTTCATTGTTTCTCTTGGTTCCTCAAGTTTCAAATCCATTTTAAATTTCTCTTCACGGCCAGTAGCGGTGGCTCACACCTGTAATCCTAGCACTTTGGGAGGCAGTCATGGCAGGATCACTTGAGGTCAGGAGTTCGACACATGCCTGGCCAACACAGTAAAACCCCGTCTCCACTAAAAATACAAAAATTAGCCACGAGTGGTGGCACACGCCTGTAATCCCAGCTACTCGGGAGGCTGAGGCAGGAGATCTGTTTGAACCCGGGAGGTAGAGGTTGCAGTGAGCCAAGAATGTGCCACTGCACTCCAGCCTGGGCAACAAAACAAGACTCTGTCTCTAAATAAATAAATAAGTAAGTAAACTACTCTTCCTACACCTTCTCTTTCTAGTTACAAGCTATTGAGGCACTCCAGAGTGACAGCACGTGATCCCGCTGACACAAGAAACAGGCCCAGATAACACACCGTTCAGACGTCGCGACAGTAGTTCTGGTTATGCTACAGTACATCAGAAGAGTGCTCTTATCCAGTTCACAGTTCTGATCAAGTTACTTATGCATACATTTATTTTTTATATAAAAGAATCTTGAATTGGTCACTTAAGAAATATTGAATCTCAATAATAAAAAATACCAAAAGTATAGCTAAATGTGTTATTTTATTTTGCATTTGTCCTATACTCTTCCTCTCACTTTTTTAGGACATCTAATCAAGACACTTGGCAGGTTTGTTCAACACCAGAATGACAAAGCACCATCGACCATGCTCAGACCATACTAACCCCCTGACAATTCCACAGTCTTTCTTGGATGGGGGCTACAGAGTCCTGGAGGACCAATGACATATTTTGGGGGGTATGATAATTCTCTACAATAACTTTTAAATTTTGTATTTTCACTGTGCTAAACTAAAAAATAACCAACATTAGTAATAATCTGGATGGTCTGATGATCACTTTATAACCAATGACATTTTCACTTATGATCACAATCTATAATGCCAAGAAGTACAACTTTAATTGTCTCAAGAATGCATAAAACACTGAAGTATATGTGATATGAGAATAATGCTTCTCTAAGAGATAAAGACTAATTTACATTATGCAAAGAAGAAGAGATTGGCCGGACACGGTGGCTCACGCCTGTAATCCCAGCACTTTGGGAGGTTGAGGCAGGCGGATCACCTGAGGTTGGGAGTTTGAGACCAGCCTGACTAACATGGAGAAAACACGTCTCTACTAAAAATACAAAATTAGCCAGGCAGGGTGGCGCATGCCTGTAATCCCAGCTACTTAGGAAACTGAGGCAGGAGACTTGTTTGAACCCGGGAGGCAGAGGTTACAGTGAACCGAGATCGTGCCGTAGCACTCCAGCCTAGGCAACAAGAGTGAAACTCCGTCTCAAACAAAAAAAAGAAGAGATAATACTGAAAATATATAAGTAACATTAATAAAAGGAATGAAAATAGTCAAAAGAATAAAAATGAAATAAAGAAAATGGGGGAAAAAAAGAAGAGAGGCTTCTAATTAGGATGTAGAAAGCTGGAAAGAGTGTGGCTCCCACCCTAACAGTTACTGGAAAAAGCTGAATAAATATAAAATCATCATTTTCTTGAAAACACATGAGAACCAAGGTTGTAAAACAGCAAAAAGACTGAAACATAAGGAGACAGGTGCCTCCAGGGAGATGGAACAGGAGCACAGGTTCCCTTGGGGCAGGCCTCGGGAAGAAGACAAGTCCTCCATATAGGCAGGAAAGAAGAATGTGATTTTTATTAATAAATTAATTGCAAAAAGTCAATGAATTGCCAGTGTCTCCAACATAAGGAACATCTGCATCCTCACAGGCTCCTCTACATAGTAAGTCTCACCTCCACCAGGTGCCCACAAGACTGGGGGCAGGGCAAGACATCAAAGAAAGCTTCCAACTACAAAACACAAAGCACTATCTGGCCGCCCTTTTAAGGAACAAAAGCCTTCAACTGCTGGAGGAAGGACACCAAATCCTGTTGCCCGAGGGTACAGGTGAGGAACCAGCACAGATGGGGGAAAGAAAAAAGAAAAAAAAAAAATCCCTCCATCCTGAGGCAGGACTGAAAAACCACCCTGGGTCAAGACCATTAGTGGTCCCCTACTGCTGGGGCAGGGCCAGGACCACAC
This sequence comes from Piliocolobus tephrosceles, assembly GCF_002776525.5. NCBI lineage: Eukaryota > Metazoa > Chordata > Mammalia > Primates > Cercopithecidae > Piliocolobus > Piliocolobus tephrosceles. Next base: position 83,500,359 of record NC_045442.1, on the reverse strand, counting down.
AAGACCCACCAAAGACACAAGACAGAGCTCGGCTGCCACTGGCACAGCCACATAAGGGACGGGGCTACCAAGAAAGCACCATATGCAAGATCCTGTGTAAGACTGGGGCTGGACCAGAATCAAAGAGGAACAATCCTGCTCCTGCCCACCAGGTTAGGATGCACCAAGTAACAACCAACAAAAGTTTGTGCAACTTGGGGAAGTGCAAGAACATGGAGAGAAACTTTCTCTGAGGCCCAAGTGCAGAGTGGAGGGCTAAGTTGATGGTGGAGCAGGAATACTGGGGAACCACCTCCCACCATAAGCACAAGATAATTTGAAACCAGTGGTGACCTGAAGGTAACCAGAGAAACAACAAAACCTGAATCCAACTCAACATATGACAAGACTGACCATCCTGCTCACCCCTCACCTCCAGTAAAGGACCAGAAGAGGCATGCCTATTTCTAGGTACAAATACTATTTACCTCAGTTTATATTGTTCTACTTAATATACGCGATGTTCAGCATTCAACTAAAAATTACTAGACACCCCCAACTAAAAAAGAACACACAAAAAAATCTACTATTAAAAGATAAAGCAATCACATAACCAGATTAGCTCACCAGCTTAGAGGATCTGAGGCTAATGAGAACAGGAATGGAGTTTGAATACCTGACAGATTTATTATCTTTGCTTTATTCTTAGCCACTGATGACTAAGACATCACGGTTGAAGATCTTGCAAATCCATGCCACTGACAGTGGACTATCTTCATATATATTGTGTCACACACTCACTGACTTCACTCTTATAAAACTAGAGTTAAGTAAAATAGTTTTTGCTTACCAACTGGAAATGTAGGTTAAGAAGAAATTAGAATCACCATTCATGTACTAACAGGTGTAAAGCAAGTCAACCTTCTAACTTACATAGGCTTATATTTCACTTAAGCTAAATTATCCTTCTGCTTTTATATGGACAGAAAAGCTCTTAAAGTACAGTGCTCTTTCTGTTCCGAAATACCATTTATACTCCTGAGTATAACAACCTTTTGATGGCACACTGATATATTACCTATCACTCTGTTGAGGCAGTCTGCAGAAATGTTCAGAAGAATCTTCTCTATCAGCTTTGATTCTACACGGATGCAAACATCATGTCTTCCATCAACTATAGTCATTAAGGCTGGCCTACAAAAGAGTAAACAACACACAACCTTCAAAAAGATTTCCAAATAAAAGAAATGCTTAAATGAAAAATAATTCCAAAATGCACTTGGTTTTTATGTAGGATTAATTTTAATTTCTAAAACAACTCTAGGATGTTCTGTGACATCCTAGAAAGAAAAAAAGGTGTTTTTTTCCCCAAGTGCTTCAAATGATAAATTAATACATTTTATTTATTCCATATCCATTTTTAAATTTCAGATACTAATATAAAAATACATTAAACTGTTTTATAAATTATTTTTAGAAATGAAAATAAAAATAATAATCACGTATTTCACAATCACAATTTCAAGTTATTTTTTTCAGCTGAATTCTTCCTTATCAGAAATAAACTGTTTTGCATATCAATAAACAGGGAACTGGATTAACAATTTTCATTGCATCCTACATCTTAATGCTATGTGGCAGATAAAAAGAATGAAGAACATTTACAAGTGCTATTAGGGAAGGAGCACCAGGATAGACTCTAAGGAACAACAATATGAACAATATTCTTCTGTCCACAAGCTTCTAAAGAAAGGGATACACATGTGCTGGGATGAACATAATAAATCACTGGAAGGACATACAAAAAACCTTCTCACCAGCATGGAAGCAGCACTGGTGGGAGAAGGTTGGATGGTGAAGGAGACTTTTACTCTGTTTTGTAACCTCCTATGTAGTGTGCATTTTAACCATGGCCTGTGGTACCTATTTTATAACTACATTAATTTTTTAAAAATAAATTGAGAATAGAATTCAGAAACAGGTTCGTTAGTGGGGGAATTTAATGTAACAGAGCTAAAACATAACTACTGATTTTCCCCCTAAAAATCCACATCCCCCTTTATTCACATGATGACTCTGCGTTCCTTCCTCTTTTCACTTTACACTCTTTCCTCAGCCTCTGTCCCTCCATTATTTATTTCAGCAAATACAAACTGAGTATCTATCACGGACTGTGGTAAGTGCTGGGTACCCACTAGTGAACAAGACAAATCTGGTTCCTTCACTCAGGAACGTAAAACCGTAGTGGGATAGGAAGAAATTAAGCAAGCATGGTGACTCATGCCTGTAATCCCAGTGCTTTGGGATGCCAAGGTGAGGAGGACTGCTTGAGGCCAGGAGTTTGAGACCAGCCTGGGCAACACAAGACCTCACCTCTACAAAAAGAAAAAAAAAGAAAATAAGCGTTTCAACAGTGGTGCCAAGATGACTAAACAGAGATGGAATAGGCTTTTCAAAAATTCACGCTGCGACTAGACACCCACATGCAAAAGAATAAAATTAGACCCCTTCCTTATCCCATACACAAAACTTAACTCAAAGTAGATAATAAACCTAAATATAAGAGCTAAAACCACTAAACTCTTAGAAGAAAATATGGGAGCAAATCTCCATAACCTTGGCTTAGAATGACACCTTTCTCAGATATGACCCAAAAGCACATGCAACAAAAAGAAAAACAGAATAAGAAGTACTGGCAAGGATATGGGGAAATTATAACCTCAGATTGCTGGTGAGAATGTAAAATCGTGCAGCAATTTTGGAGAACAGTCTGGCAGTTCCTCAAAAGGTTAAACAGACAGTTTATGTCTGTTTATGACCCAGCAATTCACCACTCCTAGATACATACCCAAGAGAAATGAACACATATATCCACACAAAAACTTGTACACAAATGTTCACAGCAGCATCACTTATAATAGCCAAAGTGTAGGAACAATCCAATTGTCCATCAACTGATGAACAGATAAACAAAATGTGGTATATGCATACAATGCAATATTATTTTGCAATAAAAAGGAATGAAGTACTGATACATGCTACAACATGGATGGACCTTGAAAACATCATGCTAAATGAAGCCAGTCACAAAAGATCACATATTATATAATATTTATATAAAATATCTAGAACAGGCAAATCTATAGAGACAGAAAGCAGATTCGTAGTTGCCATGGGTTGAGGGGCATGGGGAGGAGAGTGACTGCTAATGAGTATGAGGCTTTGTATAGGGCTAGATGATGAAAATGTCCTAACTGGTTGTGGTGAGAGCTACACAGCCCTGGGAATATACTAAAGCCATTGAACTGTACATTTCAGAAGATTAATTTGATGTATATGAATTTTACTTCAGTAAAAATGTTTTTTTAGAAAAGACAGTATGCAACTACAAATTACAATAAGCACACCCAGGCTACTATAACAGAAAATAAAGAAGGGTGGTTAGGAAAGGCCTCTCTGATAAAGCAGCATTTAATCTAAGACGTAAAGAAACCAGCCTTGTGAAGTCAGACTGAGGGAAGAAATTCAAGAACATCCTATGGAGAAAAATCAAAATGTCTGAAGAACTGAAAGAAGGCCACGTGGCTAGAGTGCTGGACGACAGGGGAGTGGCAGCAGATGAGACTGCAGAGGCAACAAGCATAAGGAGACGACTGATGGGTGAAGCAAGGGGTAATCACGCTGCCAACAGGTGGAGAATAAAGGGGAGGAGGCAAGGCCAGCAGGAGCTCCACCAAGAAACTGCTGGTGTGCCGGTTTGTGCAACAGGTAGTAGTGACTTAGATGAGGCCTGAGTGATTCCAGACGAGCAGGCACTGACTTTCCATTTTGGTTTCACAGTAACTGAGGTTCAGCTAGGGGAAGGTAAACAGGGATGCCACATGCCCCACAGTGTGTGGGATATGGTACATAATGAGAAACTGTCCTGCGTAAAATGTCAACAACGCCCCTGCTGAGATACACTGGACTAAGATGTTAGCAGTGGAGATGGAAAAAAGTGGATGAATTTGTGATATAGTTCTGAATGAAAATTCCTAGGACTTGCTAATAGATTAGATAGGGGAGGTAGGGAAGAGAAAATGATTCAACGATCGTGCCCAGGTTTCCAGCTTAAATAATTGGGTAGATGGTATGCCATTTTCCAGAAAGTATAAAAATGAAGAGAACGAGATTTGAGTATGGTTAGGAAAAACAACAGTCCATTGTGGGTATGTTTAAATGTGAGATGGACGTCAAGCAAAGGATTTGATACTGACTACTGGAGCCTGGAGGAGAAAATCAGGGTGAAGATGTAAGTACAAATATGAAAACAGCTGTGATCATCCAGGCAGAATGTACAGAAAGAATAAGAGGAAGGACACAGACGAGAGCTCAAGATTAACCCCAGCATTTAAAGAGGGGGTAGAAGAAGCTGAGAAGGAAGGGCCTGAGAGACAAGTTAGAAAGCCAGGAGGAGGCTATTTCAAGAAGGAGGAAGTAGCCTGACATGCCGAATATAACTGAGAGCAGTTAGAAGGAGGAAAGAAGTATCCATGCCTCAGGCAACATCAAAAGTGTAACTTTGACAAAAGCAGCTTCTGCAGCATGGTGGGAGTAGAATGGAATAACTGGAGTGAAACTGAAGACATAACAGGGGAGAGAGAATATATTTACAATTCTTTAACAAAGTTTGGCTGGGTATAAAACACAATAGAAAAACGAAGGGATAAGAGGGAGATGTAATATTAATGGATGATTTTGTTTGTTTTTTTTTAATACAAGAAATACGGGAGTGTGTTTATAGGCTGGTAAGAATAATCCATTAGGAGAGGTAATAACTGAAGATTAAGAAGGAAAAACAAAACAGAGTGCAGAAACCAAGGAAGAGTTCAATCACCACAGATAACCTTATAAGCCTAGCCCAGAATTCTCTTGCAAATTGCATTTCTGTACATCTAACCACTTTCCAACTTGCTACCTCTCAGGAACTCAAGCTCAATATGATCAACATTTTCCCAAGGTTACTTGTTTTAATAAATAATCTTATTGTTCACCCAACTGTCAATGATGTGTAATGTACCTGTGCTCTCTCTTTACCTACCAATCACTACATCTTGCAAACTATTTTCCAACCATTCTCAAATCTGTCCACTTCTTTTTATTCCCACCACCTCCTCTCTAGTCAAGCCACCATCATCTCTCCTCCAAAATAAGGCAACAGCCTCTTACCTCTTCTCTGCACTAGCTTCATTCTAATCCACTCTCCAATGTGCAGCTAAACTCACTTCTGATGAACAGAATTTGGTGGAAGTGATGCCACATGATTTCTGAGTCTAGGTCACAAAAAGGCTGGCTTCCACCTGGAACTCTCTTTCTTGCCTTTCCTGCTCTGGGGAAATGAGCTGCCTCTTTGTGAGAACATTCAGGAAGCCTGTGGAGACCCAAGTGAAGAGGAACTCAACTTGCCAGCCATACGAATGAGCCACTTTGGAAATGAATCCTCCAACTCCAGTCAAGCCTTTAGATGACTGCAGCCCCAGCCTGCACCTTCGCTACAACCTCTTGAGAGACCCAAACGTTTCCTAGTGCTGCCTAAATAGGAGCCTTAATTATGGTTTGACCTGCTGGGTTTTCTAGCTTCTAGTACAGAAAAATAAATGTATTTCTTGTATTCTAAAACTGTAAATCTGAATAATCTGTAGAAACATTGTTAAAAATGGTATTTGAGTTTTATGATAGCTTGAAGAGCAGGAATTATGCTATCTACATGTAAATTTAATAAATGTCTGTGGCCTCGTATGAGACTCCAATGCAGTATCTAATGTTGCTTCCATTGGAAAATCAGCTCCAAGTTACAACCAATGTAAAATATGACCAACCCACTCACAGTTTGGGACTGTTATGTCACACAAATGTTCGTTAAATGTTTCTTTTTTCTTTTTTTTTTTTTGAGACGGAGTCTCACTCTGTCGCCCAGGCTGGAGTGCAGTGGTGTGATCGTGGCTCATGGCAAGCTCCACCTCTCGGGTTCATGCCATTCTCCTACCTCAGCCTCCTGAGTAGCTGGGACTACAGGTGCCTACCACCAAGCCCGGCTAAATTTTTTGTATTTTTAGTAGAGACAGGGTTTCACCGTATTAGCCAGGATGGTCTCGATCTCCTGACCTCGTGATCCAGCTGCCTTGGCCTCCCAGAGTGCTGGGATTACAGGCGTGAGCCACTGCGCCCAGCCGATGAAGTGTTTCTTAAACGGACTACCAAGCTTCTTGGGCACAATAAGTCTACTTAGATCAACCAGTATAACATCCATAGTACATATGTGATATGTGAACATACGCGGATTCCTAATAAATATTTGACTGAGTCTTAATGAATAATCATTGAGAGTTTTCTCTTACTCAGTTTGCTGATTGATTTATGTAGATGATTTTGGAGTCAAATACTTGATACCTTGAAGGGAGTTTGTTAATTTCAATCTTTTCTTTTCAAGGAAACCACATAACCTGGACTAAACAATTTAAAGGCTTTTATAGGCTGGGCGTGGTAGCTCATGCCTGTAATTCCAGCACTTTGGGAGGGCAAGGCAGGTGGATTACCTGAGGTCAGGAGTTCAAGACCAGCCTGACCAACATGGAGAAACCCTGTCTCTATAAAAATATAAAATTAGCTGGGCGTGGTGGCACATGCCTGTAATCCCAGCTAATCGGGAAGCTGAGACAGAAGAATCGCTTGAACCTGGCAGGCAGAAGTTGCAGTGAGCTGAGATCGCACTACTGCACTCTAGTCTGGGCAACAACAGCAAAACTCTGTCCCAAAAAAAAAAAAAAAAAAATTAAAAATTAAAAAAGGCTTTTAAATAAATAAAAAATAATAATTATTGCCTTAACATGACCATTCAACATTCCAGCAAGACAACAAACTAGCACTACATCTTTAATGTGGTATAGTTTAGGAAGAGATCTTACATACCTCAAACTAGTTATGCCATAATCAGGTGATACTGATCTGTGAAGTCCTTCTCTTGAACAGTCATTTTGTAAACTAAAGAATCAAAGTCCCTCCTCCCCATAAGGAATAGTACTGAGCAACATTTTTGTCCAATAAATACTTATACTGAATAGACACATTTGGAATGATATAAATAAGTCACCTATATGTACTTTTTAGGGGCCTTAACTATCAATAAATCAATGTTGTTTGTAACATCCCATGCATTTTTTGTTTTGATTTTGAGACAGGGTCTCACTCTGTTGCCCAAGCTGGAGTGCAGTGGTGCAAACATAGCTCTCTGTAACAGTCAATCTCCTGGGCTCAAACAATCCTCCTACCTCAGGCTCCCAAGTAGCTGGGACTACAGGCCTATGTCACCATGCCCTTTTTTTGTGTGTGTGGTAGAGATGGGGTTTCCCTATGTTTCCCAGGCTGGTCTTGAACCCCTGGGCTCAAGCAATTCGTCCACCCTGGCCTCCCAAAGTGCTGGGATTACAGGTGTGAGCCACCACACCCAGCCTACCATGCATCCTAATTCAATCTTCTTTTCCACAAAACCAACTGTCACAGTAATAGCAAAATTCATTCACTTATTTATAACAAACATAATATCTGTAAAGAGAAATAAGGTTTACAAATTAAGCTTCTATAACTTTTCTTGAAGTATGCCATGATAACATGTGGAATATATTTGCATTTAGTTTTTAGATATTGCAATATTTAGAAATAGTTAGAAGGAGCATAAAACACTGAGTGCTATTTTGTAAACACATGTAATTTATACGGTAAAAAGAAAAATATCTGAGCTTTTGACTACCTATTATTCAAAAAACAGTGTGTTTTTCGCTGAGTTGGTTAGCAGTTGCACCATACAACATTTATTCGCTAGCTTCAATTTCTAAGGTAAAGGTGGGAAAACAGGGTTAAATGTCTTACTAGCTTCCACAACAACTCAGAGGTGAGATCATATGATACTTTTAGCCTTTAAATTCTAATTATATGTTAAGGTAGGAAAATGAGTTCTTTATGAGCCATTTAGACTTTGGTTAAAAAGTAAACCAAGGAAAATGTTTCTTCGGTACGGCTGTTTGAAGACACTAAAATCTCCCAATTACTGCTTTAAGAAATTCCTGTAACGATTCCTGGGAAATTTTTGCTTCCATAGCTATCTATCACTCAGGGAAAATTTTATTCTCTTCGACTAGCTCTAGTTAATTCTTTTTAGAAAGTAAGGGTTTACAGACTAATTCTTCCAGATCTATAATAATTATTTTCCATCAAATTGGCTTGCTTAGTTGCCTTACCTATAGTATATTTTCTTCATAGTAAATGGCAAGCAGCTAAAACACTGTTTATAGATCCTGTTCTCATCTGTTTCTAGTTCCAATCCACATTTTGCGCAGCCAGTATATACAATGTTGGGAAGAGAAGAGAAAATACTCTTCAGAGAACTGTGAGCATTTAGAGCTATCTTCTGAGTTGCTGTAATAGGAAATGCCAGCTCTGAAATCTGGGCTTTAATTTGAATCACTCCTATAAAAGACAAACAGATATATTATAAATTATTGGGCCAAAATTGTAACTTTAATTTACAAACATGGCTAATTTTATAGTTGATTTACAGTCACTTGTAGTAAAAGGATACATGGAAGTCTTGTTCTTAGTCTTCTTTACTATTTTCCTAGAATCTAAAGGCAGGGGGTCTGGCTGCAACTGAGAGCAGGTTTACTTGGCTAATTTGGCTGAACATGTGGTGTTTCCTTCCTCCCCATCCTCTGGAATCAGGCAACGTAAGTTCAATACCTCCTTTAGAAGAAATCCCTTCGACTACTTGAAACTAGCTAACATGCCCTCTCTCCTTGCCCTGTCTTCTTTTTAATTGATCATAGTCAAAAGCCAAATAGGAGGTGAACTTTTCTTCTTCTCTCTACCCAAAACTATCAATAGCCTGTCCTCTTTTAAACGTTTTTCCAACTTCCCGCTCACCATTATCATCTATATATCTGGGTGTAGGTTATAAAAAGTTCTCATTTATTAATCGTTTCTCAGGTGACTCATGAGAAACCTCAAGCATATTCATAATTCACTGCTAATGGCTCATCCATTCACCAGTAAACAAATACTGAACATCTACTATCCCCGAGACATTATTTTTTCCTAATTTACTTTTGTCTTACTGTGTACCGGTGAGGTCGTTTTTCTGAGCATTATTCTCCCTTTCTCCATAGTCAATTTAAAGGCTTCTTTAAGCCTTAAGCCTTCAAATTTGTTCTTCTTCATCCTCTCAGAAGTAAGAATACTCCAGGTCAAGAACTAATCACTCTGGTGTCCTAATGTTTTCTGGTTATCTCTTTCAGAGTTCAGTTAATGATGAGTCTTTCGTTCTTAACTTCATTTCTTTAGTCTTTCAATGCCCAAAGATAGTTTCATCATCTCTTCCAATTGTATCACATATCCCTACATAAGTTAGCAGGAGTGCATAGCGATCAAATATGTCACGAGCTGTAGAAGATTCAATACCACATTTTTCCAAAACATGTTAAATTACTACAACATTTTGTTTTGTTTTGAGACAGTCTCACTCTGTCATCCAGGCTAGAGTGCAGTGGTGCAATCTTGACTCACTGCAGTCTCAACCTCCCTGGGCACAAGCGATCCTCCCACCTCAGCTTCCTGAGTAGCTGGGACTACAGGCACACCACCACAACTGGCTAATTTTTGTATTTTTTGTGGAGATGGGGATTTGCCATGTTGCCCAGGCTGGTCTCCAACTCCTGGGCTCAAGTGATCCACTCTTCTTGGCCTCCCAGAGTGCTGGGATTACAGGCTTGAGCCAATGTGTCTGACCTAAAAAATCATGTAAAAAAAATTTCAATTTTTATTTTAGATTCACGGAGTAGATGTGCGTGGTTTGTTACATCGGCATATCATCACCCAAGTAGAGTCTTCTGTAGTAAGCAGAGTACCCAACAGTTAGCTTTTCAACCCTTACTCTCCTCCCTCCACTCAGAAAGTTTTTTGTTTTTTTTTTTTTTGAGACAGAGTCTTGCTCTGTCGCCCAGTCTGGAGCGCAGTGGCGCAATCTCGGCTCACTGCAAGCTCCGCCTCCTGTGTTCAAGCAATTTTCCTGCCTCAGTCTCCCAAGTAGCTGGGACTACAGGCACCCACCATCATGCCTGGCTAATTTTTGTATTTTTAGTAGAGGCAGGGTTTCACCATGTTGGCCAGGCTGGTCTCGAACTCCTGACCTCAAATGATCCACCCACCTCGGCCTGCCACAGTGCTGGAATTACAGGCATGAGCCACCCCGCCCAGCCTAAAAAATTCTTAATAATTCAATTCTTAATAATTCAATAATTTTAAAAGAATGTTCACATAATCCTATCATTTTGTAAATTTATACGCCTCTTGAAAAGAATTAAAAGGTCATGTTGAATGTGGACTTTGCTTTCAAGGGGATCACTCCTGCTGAGCACTGAAATTCTGCTGGCAGTAAGATGAGGTACTGGGTAAGCATCTTCATTTCTTTACAAGGACTCAGGCGAGCCTCATCTCCCTCTGGCTTTTGTTGTGCAAGCAGATCCTTCTAGGAAATGCTCCGATGCTGATCTCTCTTTCTCCTTTTATTTAACTATAAAATAGGTTAGGGAAAAGTTGCTTGTGTTTTCATATTCTCTCTCTATTTTTGTCTTAAAAACACATACACTATGACAGAAACTATGAATTCAGCCCTCATAGCTGAACATAAAGAGAATGAAAAAGGCTAAAAGGGCCTCTGTGAACAAAGCCTCTGAAGGACTGATTTGAATAGCACAGTTTTGGCATGGCTTCCCAATGAGGAGCACACCTCCAGGATTTCCAAGAACGTGCACAATTTCTGACTGCATCCTCAAACAAGTGGGGCTATATCCTCAGAATCTTTCATCATCAGTGCGGTGGCCACCTATTTTGTTGTTGTCCATGATGTTGTTTATTTTTATTTTTAAACCTAATTCTAGGACTTCAATCCCAGCAGATAACTGTTTTGTGTAAGCAGTAAGTAACAGAGTTGACTTCTCCATGGCACCAAACTAAAGGTCTCTGCAAAGTAATGTAGCCCCTCAACTGTGTCTGGCATTCCTTCCTGTGGTGACCACCTCTGTATGTCTGTGGAGTTTGAGAAGCAGAGCACTGGAGGGGCACATGAATATAAAACTGGCTTAGGAACTTACATGATACTGTAACATTACCAAGATTTTACCAGTTAGTATAAATCTAGAGTCTTTTATGTCCATAAAGCAACTTCCATTTTTGAAAATGGTATGAAAATTTTATAGTATAAAAGCTTGTAAATTTTCTATTACCTGTGTTTATCTTCCAGAAATATTATTAATTTAAATTATCTGCTGGTATTAGTAAATGTTTCAGTGTAGAACTAGGAATAAGAAGTTCTTCTCTGAGAATGAAATCTCTGTATCCAATTATAAGTTGGGTTTTTTGAGAGGTGTTGTCTTTTTTGTTTTCTGCCTGTATCCTCCTTAGCATAGTTTTATGATATAACAACGCTAACCTTCAATCATATATTGGAAAACATATTTACACACATATGTGAATTAACCCAACTAGTTAAAATTTTAATCTGGCATTTGGCCAAGATAAAGTAAGGAACTGAATTTATGGTCCCACCTTGTCATATAATAAAAAGTAGGTATTTGTTCTTTGTCCCTGGTTCCTGGCACATAGTTCCTAAAGCTACTAGAATCTAGTTCAGATATTCGCAAAGATTTACATTTCACTTTTATGTAGAATTATACATTTTTACCACAAGTGGTATCCTTTTTGCTTATATTAAAACTAGCAGTGGACTGCGTGTGGTGGCTCATGCCTGTAATCCCAGCACTTTGGGAGGCCAAGGCAAGAGGATCACTTGAGTCCAGGAGTTTGAGACCAGACTGGGCAACATAGGGAGACTCTGTCTCTACCAAAATAAATAAATAAATAAATAGTTGGGTGTGGTGGTGTACAGTGATGGTATGCACTAGCCTTTCCTTCCCTCCTCAGCTACTCGAAAGGCTGAGGTGGGAGAATCACTTAAACTTGGGAGGTGGAGGCTGCAGTGAGCTGTGTTCACACCACTGTATTCCAGCCTGGGCAACAGAGCAAGACCCTGTTCAAAAGAAATAAAAATAGCAGAATTTATGTATATAAAGATCTTACCTGAACACTTATCCTCTAGGTGGGTTGCTAAGTCTGATATCTTCACAAAGGAGGGTGTACTTTTTTGAAATTTTGCTTTAAATGTAATTGCCCTTATATCATCATCAAACAAGCACTCACAGGATGACCAAGGCGTTGTATGCAACTCTAGGTTTTCTAGTGTGTAATTGCGCTGAACAAAAAGATATTTAAATTCCCAAATATAACCTTAAACAAAAACAGTAAAAACAAAAGTCAGCAAAAAGGAAAAAAAAAAAAATCTAGGCTTAGTATCAGATGAAATAGATTGATCTGATTAAGTCAGCTGAATACTAATCTTTTATCACTAAAGAGTTTGGGTAAAAAGAGATAAAATATGAATGGTGCATTAAGACAATAGAAGCATGCTAGAGATTATTATCATTATTATTGTTAGTATTATTTTTTCCGAGACAGAGTCTCGCTCTGTTGCCCAGGCTGGAGAGCAGTCGTGCGATCCTGGCTCACTGAAACCTCCACCTCCCAGGTTCAAGCAATTCTCCTGCCTCAGCCTCCTGAGTAGCTGGGATTATAGGCGTGTGCCACCACTCCCGTCTAAATTTTGTATTTTTAGTAGAGACAGGGTTTCACCATGTTGGTCAGGCTGGTCTCGAACTCCTGACCTCATGATCTACCCATCTCGGCCTCCCAAAGTGCTGGGATTACAGGCATGAGCCTCCATGCCCGACCACTAGAGATAATTTAAATAAAATATTTTCTTTCTTTTTTTGGCAGTTTCTTTTTTTATTTATTTATTTATTTTTATTTTATTATTATACTTTAAGTTCTAGGGTACATGTGCATAACGTGCAGGTTTGTTACATATGTATACTTGTGCCATGTTGGTGTGCTGCACCCATCAACTCGTAAAATATTTTCTAAAGATTCCTTGCCCTCAGCTGGGCGCAGTGGCTCACGCCTGTAATCCCAGCACTTTGGGAGGCTGAGGTGGGCAGATCACAAGGTCAGGAGATCGAGACCATGGTGAAATCCCGTCTCTACTAAAAATACAAAAAATTAGCCAGGCACAGTGGTGGGCGCCTGTAGTCCCAGCTACTCAGGAAGCTGAGGCAGGAGAATGGCATGAACCCGGGAGGCAGAGCTTGCAGTGAGCTGAGATCGCGCCACTGCACTCCAGCCTAGGGGACAGAGCAAGAATCGGTCTCAAAAAAAAAAAGATTCCTTGCCCTCCTGAATGGTCATCATTTATCATAACCAACTGCTTTACAGAGTAGACAGTTCTCATGTCTCTATCCATAGGCAAAGTTTTGTTTTCTTTTGTTTAAAGAAAGGACACTGAAATGAACCCAAGTCTAATATTTCACTCATATTTCAATACCTTAGTTACCTCAGGTGGGAGAATCACTTGAGCTCAGGAGTTTGAGACATCTTAATTCCTGGATTCATATGTTTTCAGTACTAACCTAAACACCATCGAATCACCTAGAGACAACTGTAATTTCTCTTCTATTAACCAAAAAACTATTAGTTTTAAAAGAACATTCACATTAAACATGGAGCAATCTGCTTTGTTACAGCTCCACTATACCTGTGACCTACATTCTTGTGTAGCATGCACTAGACTCATGTTCTCAGCCAGGCTATGGTGGTCAATGATCATAGTTAGTCTATCACTGATACATGTTTGTCAGCTTGCTCAACCAAACAAACATCTGTCCCTGTTTGATCTTAACATAAAAGTCCAAAGTTAGACTTATCTCAAATCCGAGTCATAGCTATTAATGATTAAGAGAGACAATGTGACAGGAGAGGCATTAACTCTTTCAGGTAAAAAAATAATAATATACTGAATCAATCTCTAAATTAATTTAGCAGGGAAAAATAACTCATAAGCCACGAATGAAACTAAAGGATCTCACAATAGCAAAGGGAAGATATTATACTATTTTAATGAAACATCAATTCCATTTAATTCAATATACCAGAAATAATTTATGCTTTAAAGAAAAATGTAATCATGGGTCATATTTTAACACTGAACATTCTAGGGATGGCTAACAGTGCATGCTTTTAAAACAACTATAATAAAAATATGAAACACAGTAATTTATTGAACAGTAATTGTGACTTGAAAGAGTTAAGGTAACTCCCCTGACATCTGCCTTATAATCACAGAGTTTATTTATCAGAGTACTTTGGCTGAAAAAAAATTGTAGAAGCTTCGCCAGAATTAAATGTTTAAAGAATGTTATTTGAAGCAGGTAAGATCTTCACTAAAAAGGTAAAGTAGTATATCTGGGAATAAATGTAAGCCTTTATTTCACCACCATCAATTATTGAGGACTTATTAGATAAATGAATTGCTACAAGAGGTACAAAATTTTAACAGAAGAAATTTGCAGAAGAATATTCAATCATGATCACTTGTATTTCAAACGCTGTCTAGTCTCTTAAGATTTTCTCCATCTCGGGCTCATAAACATTAATCATTTACCGAAATATAAATAGGTTAAATGCTTTTTGGTGTATTTACCTTTTTTCCTTTGAAGTTGAGGGTACCAGGCTGCTCCAGGACCCCATAATACAAGCACATAATGTTGATCTTGGGCCTGTTCCACTGTTAACATAACTTTTTTCTGCTTCTGTCCTCTATAACTGTATACTGCCTCTGGAAAAGGAAAATGAGTATCTTAGATGACATTACTCTATCACATGTGATACCATACTTTAATAGCTGATGATACATACATAGTGATAACCAAATGGTACACTAAGATGGTCTTATATCTTAATTTTTCATAATCTAAAATTAAGGAAGCAGTCAAAATGTTTACCTGTCAGTACAGTGAAATCAACAACTCTTAGTACCGCGTGGACTAATACATCAGGCTGAAGGTGCTCCAATTCTACAAAGTCTATACTGTTCACCCTCTGAGGCTGCCTCGGAGGAAGATCTCTGAGGTAGGAATGTTTTGAGGACACATATGCCAGTAAGTCTTGAAGTACAACATCACTAACTACACTGGAATCTAAGGAAAAAAATACATACAGACAAAATATGGCAACGTTATATTTTTCCTGACAAATAATATTTTTTAGAACTGTATTTTATGTTATAAAGTATGATTAGATATAAAATATAGTTTTGTTTTCTCTAAAACATGTACAATAGCTATGTCTTGAATCAGTTTCGATGTAAAAATAAGCTTGATATTTTTAATCAATAGAAATGGAATTATTTACTATCCCCAAGAAACTTGTGCTGTTCCCATACTTCTCTACTTTGTTAATAATATCATTTTTCTATCAATTAACCAAACACAAAATTTCTATTCTTTGATTCCATCACCCTGTAACAGCTTCTTTTAAAGAAGAGAATGTGCTTTTTTTAAAATTTTGCCAATCTGATAGGT
The DNA here is from genome assembly GCF_002776525.5 of Piliocolobus tephrosceles. NCBI lineage: Eukaryota > Metazoa > Chordata > Mammalia > Primates > Cercopithecidae > Piliocolobus > Piliocolobus tephrosceles. Next base: position 83,484,823 of record NC_045442.1, on the reverse strand, counting down.
GAGAAATGTTATCTCCATGTAGTTTAATTTGAAATTCTCTAATAAGTTATATTTGATAGCCATTTTTATATCTTTTTTTGAAAATCGACTGTTCATCTCTTTTTCGCATTTTCCCTTTTTCCAGGCTAGAGTGCAGTGGCATGAATATACAGCTCACTGTAGCCTCGCCTCGATCTCCTGGGCGCAAGCAATCCTCCTGCCTCAGCCTCCTATGTAGCTGGGACCATAGGCATGCACCACCACACCTGGCTAATTTTTTGATCTTTTGTAGAGATGGGGTCTCACTATGTGGCCCAGGCTGGTCTCAAACTCCTGAGCTCAAGTGATTCTCCCACCTCAGCCTTCCAAATGCTATGATTACAGATGTCAACGAGCACACCCAGCCTTTGTCACTCAAGGTTTAAAAGTTCTTCATATATTAGGGATATTAGCTTTTTGTTATATGTTGCAAATATTTTCTCCAAGTTTGTCAGTTGTCTTTTGACTTTGTTTATGGTGTTTTGGTCATATAACATTTATTTTTCTATAGTAAAATGTATCAGTCTTGTCTTCTACTGCCCCTGGATTCTGAGTAATATTAAGAAAAAGCCTTTCCCTACACCAAAATTACAGAAGATTCATTCAGGTTTCCTTCTCATTGTTGCATGATTTTATTTTTTACATTTAGATTATTAATCCATATGGTGCTTATTACTGTTTGTTGTGAGATATGTGTCCAATTTTCCCTTTTTTCCAAATGGCTACCCAGCTGTCTCAGCACCATTTATTAAGGAGTTAGCCTTTATCTCACTGATTTCAGATACCATCTTTGTCATATATTAAATTGCTGGGTCTAATTCCAATCTTCTTACTCTATTCCACTGGTCTATTTGTCTATTCATGCATCAGTACTTCACTGTTTTAATTACAGAGGCTTTATAGTATGTTTTAACATCTGGTAAAGCTAGTTCCCCTCCAGTGTAGTTTTCCTTTGTCAGTCTTTTCCTAGCTATTCTTGCGAGTCTGTTTTCCCATATGAGCTTTAGTATTGACTTTTATATGCCACAACATAGCTTGTTGATATTTTCATTGGAACTACACTGAATTTACATATTAACTTACAAAAAACTGACATCATTATGATGTTGAGTCATCCTATCCAAGAACAGGGAATTTCTTTCCATTTATTTATGTCTTCATTTCTTTCTGGAGTATTTAAATTTTTTCCTTATATAGGCTTTGCATATTTCTTAACTGTATTTTTTTTGTATTTTAAACTATCTTCTTTATTACTATAGTAATGAGTTTTTCACTATCATTATGCCCTCTGTTTATTATTTGTGTATATTAAGTCTAATTACTATTATTATTATTTTTTTGAGACAGGGCCTTGCTCTGTTGCCCAGGCTGGAGTACAGTGGTGCAATCACAGCTCACTGCAACCTCATCCCCCAGCCTGGCCTCAAGCAATCCTTTTACCTCAGCCTCCCAAATAGCTGGGACCACAGGTGCGTGCCACCATACCCAGCTTTTTTTTTTCTTTCTCTTTTTCTTTTCTTTTTTTTGTAGCCTAGACTGGTCTTGAATTCCTGGGCTCAAGCTGCCCACCCACTTTTACCTCCCAAAGTGCTGGAATTATAGACGTGAGCCACTGCACTCAGCCTAATAATTTTTTTTTTTTTTTTGAGACGGAGTCTTGTTCTGTCGCCCAGGCTGGAGTGCAGTGGCGTGGTCTCGGCTCACTGCAAGCTCCGCCTCCTGGGTTCACGCCATTCTCCTACCTCAGCCTCCTGAGTAGCTCGGACTATAGGCACCCAGCACTAGCCCGGCTAATTTTTTATATTTTTAGTAGAGACAGGGTTTCACCTGTGTAGCCAGGATGGTCTTGATCTCCTGACTTCATGATCCACCCACCTCAGCCTCCCAAAGTGCTAGGATTACAGGCGTGAGCCACTGTGCCCGGCCTAATGATATTTTTTAACATTAATTTTGCATCCTGTTATATCACTGAATTCTCTTATTATTTAAATTTACTTTAACTTTGATCCCCTGGAGTTTTCAGGTATGTTATCAGGGCATTTGTAAATAGAGATAATTTCCATTCTTCTTTATTCATTCAGATGCCTCTTCTTTCTTTCTTAGAATCTTGCTCTGTCGCTCAGGCTGCAGTTCAATATAGTGGTGCTCACTGCAACCTCCGCCTCCCAGGTTTAGGCAATTCTCATGCCTCAGCCTCCTGAGTAGCTGAGACCACAGGCATGCACCATCACACCTGGCTAATTTTTCATCTTTTTAGTACAGACAGGGTTTTGCTATGTTGGACAGGCTGATCTCGAACTCCTGGCCTCAAGTGATCCGCCCACCTTGGCCTCCCAAAGTGCTGGGATTACAGGTGTGAGCCGCCACGCCAGGCCAGATGCCTCTTCTTGTCTAAGTGCATTGGCTGATAATTCTAGTACAAAATGAATAAGTGCAGAGATAGTGGACATCCTTATTTTTTTCCTGGTTTTAATGACAATGCCTCGAGTGCTTTTCTATTAAATAAGACACTGGCATTAGGACTAAGTGTATCTATTTTATTGCTATAGTATTAATCATATTATAATTATAATGCTGTATTGATGCTCTATTTATTTATTTAAGAAAAAAAAATTTTTGAGACAAGGTCTGACTCCAGTCACCCAGACTGAAGTGCTGTGGTACAATCATGGCTCACTGCAGCCTTGACTTTCTTTTCCACTTAAGCCTCCCCAGTAGCTGGAACTATAGGTGTGCACCACTACACCTGGCTAATTTTTCCGTATTTTTAGTAGAGATGAGGTTTCACCATATCATCCAGGCTGGTGTCAAGCTCCAGGACCCAACTAATCCTCCTGCCTCAGCCACCCAGAGTGCTGGGATTACAGGCATAAGCCACTGTGCCAGGCTGATACTATATTTATTGATACTGAAAGGGAAAGTATCCTAATATATTACTAGTTAACAGTATTATACAAATGTTGATTTCCTGTTGTTGATATTGTACTAAAGTTATATAAGATGTCACCACTGGGAGAAGCTAGATGAAGAGTTCATGGGACTTTATGTATTATTTTTGCAATACCCTGTGATCCTGTAATTTCACAGATAATATTTCAAATTTAAAAGTTTTTTAAAAAATATTATCTGTAAGCTAATAACTCTAAAATTTGCCTCTTAATTTTAAACTTGTCTTCTGAGTACTGAACTTTGTTTCCAGTTCTTATACAACATCTCCACTTAAATATCTCAAAGATACCTAAAACTTAACATGCCTTGAAACATAGCCCTTTTCCCATAAACCAGTTCCCTCTCAGTCTTTCCCAATAATGGCTACCTAGTTACTTAAACCTGTAATCAAGTAGCAGTAGATTGTCCCTCTTCCCTCATCCCCAGATCCACGTTATCAGAAAATCCTATTAACTCTATTTACAAATATATCTCAACTCTTTAGCTCCACCGGCCTCCCATCATCTCTCAACTTCGGCTATTGTAATAACTTCCTAACCCTGATTCTACTCCATAATCAACCCTTCTCAACTAGAACCATGGCATTCTGTATCTTAGCCCTTTGTTAGTTTCCTTCACAGCACTCATTATCACCTGTAAATATTTTACTTATATGTCTGTTTCATTCATTTTTTTTGGTCTGTCTTCCACATGAGAACATAAGCTCCATGAGGACAGGCACCATTGTACCCCCAGTGTACAGTAAGCACAGTGCCTGAAACAATGTCAACACATAACAAATATATACTGGATAGATGAAGAACTCTATTTTAGTTGTCTATGAAATATGTCACAGTTTATTTCTGCTGATGGGCCACCCTAGTATATAATGAAACCTTGCCCGTTCCAAACACAGTTCTTGTTATTCTAATTGTTGCTCTTCCCTTCTACTTGCTCTTTCTTTAAGAATTCAAAAGTTGGAATTCCATGCTCTATCTTCCATGTACATCCTATAACTTTCCTATTATTCCAGTTATCTTCTTGTATAATCAGTATATTTCCCTAGCTATATTCTTGTATGATATTTCAGAATTTTATCAAATACATTTTGCTAGCTTATTATTTCTCCCTCTAATATTACTATGTTACTACTACATTATGTGCAGGTTCAACATCTTATATTCATTTGCTCACTTAATATTCATAACAACCCTATAAGGTATGTATGTATTCTTATCTCCATTTCAGAGACAAGGAGACAGAGGTATAGTGAAGTGAAATAACTTGCCTAAAGACAGACTGGACGTAAGAGGGCCAGGATTCAAATCCTGGTCTATCCGAGTACAGTGATCATAACCACAAGTTTATACTGTTTCCCTTACTTTGTTTTCTTTCTTTTTTAAAAAATTTTATTACCTAGAGAAGGAGATAGCTGCTAGTTTCTTCATTACACAGCTTCTTTTAAAGAAGAGAAAACTGGACGTTTTAAGAAGGAAGATAGCTTTTCTTAGCAGTGGTAAGTAGGAGAATGAGGATTTAAACCACAGCTGTCTGAATATGAGACCAATACATTTTTATTACCCCAGGGATTCTTAATCAGAGGCTCAGAAGTTCCACAGAAGAACATCAGAGGTCCATGGAATGCTTTACAATTATAAGCAAAATTTTGTGCCTATCTACATAAGTCCAGTTTTCTGGAGAAATGGTCTAAAGATTCTCAAAGAGGTCTTTGACTCCCTAAAAGGTGAAGAACCACCACTATACTGACTGCCTAAGAAAACAAAACATGAGACTCAATACTTCTTAAAACAAATGTGATTCACAATGCACAAGTTCATTTCTTAAAATTCTATTTTCATTCTTACTAATGAAAAGAAACCAATACTCTCCAACTGTTTAGAAAACATTTTGTAAAAGAACCGTTTTAACCCTAATCTTTCCTAGTATGTTTTATACTTTAAACACTAATATATTATTTCATTTAAAATGTGTCTTACATTCTTCAGGCTGAATAGATGAATAACTCCCAAGATTCAATAACTGACTGCTAAATGTTGATTGTAGTACTGTCTCACCAACCCATTGGTCCTCATGAATAACAACATCTAGAGAGAGAAAAAATATTCTGATTTTGCCATAAATTCCTTTACAATGTGGTTAACTTACCAATCACAGCAAAATATTATGCATGCCTCCCATATACCAGGAAACTAGAGATCAAATAGGTTACATAATCTGCCTAAAGGCATGCAATGACAAAACAGCAAATCTGAAATGTCAATCTAGGTAAATTAACAAAATTGTTTCTTTATATTCAAACGATATCAGTATAGAAGACCACTGCTCTATATAAAAAAAGTTTAACAGTTTTTGTTTACATAAGGCAAAAGGTTATCATGTATATTTCTGACAAATTAAAAATAATTTTCTTAGGACCAGAAGGCAAAGTAGTCGTTCCAAAGCAGTAGTGCCTAGGAGAGTAATAATATTCGGTATGGACTGGTCCCTTCTACTATAAATATAACTGAATATAATATAAGGCATTCTTAACACACTTGATTATTTTTCCCTAAATACCATGATAATTATCTTCCATGGAAGTTAAAAGTGAAAGACTTTGGAGGTAGGGAACATTTTCCAATTGGAAAGACAGAGCTGTATATCTAAGACCGATAGAGTAGAATCATGTAGAACTAAACATATCAACAGGTAGAAACAATTGTAGGTACAGCAAAACTTGTGAGCTGTAAAGAGAAAGAGGGGAAGGGAGCTATCTCTAAGGCAGGATCTAATCAGTATATAGTGTCAGAGGTATAAACATATATTAACAATAGCAAAATAATTTAGAGATAATGGGAAAGAAAACCAAGGATGTATAAATTCCAAGTGATTACTTACAGATGTAGATTCCAGACCCTTTCCTCAGCTTCTGAACCTTTTATCTACAAGAGACTAATGAAAATTCCCACCTGGATATTCTATTGGCTCCCCAAACTCAGCAATGTCCAAACCTGCTTTTCCTTTCACAGTGCCCAATTCATTTGTTGACACTATGCTGCTAATCAGGTAAACTAAAATCCCCACCTACCCCTCTGCTGCTTAAATGTGCCCATGCCCTGCCACTACTACTGTTTTACATCACACATTCCTTTCCCTCCCAACAGGTGCTTGTCCCCCCTGCAACTCATTTCTTACAATGCTAATGAGTCATTTATCAGAGCATTAATGAGTTCAGACGAGTGATACATCAGAGCATTAATGAGTTCAGGTGACTTACTGAAAAACAGTGGCTCCCCACTGCCTAGCCAGGAAGAGCTAGTACAGCATTCAAGACTTTTCATGATCCAACATTCAGGATGCATGCTTCAGAAAAAAGGAACAGATGAGAAATTTCAAGGAGAGCGTTCTAAAAGCTAGGACTCTGAAGCCAATGTTGGATTAGTCACATGGTAATCACTAGCAGTGCATGGAGGGGATGGGTAGCCTGCCCTGGCCTCCTGGCTCCTTCCTTCCCTCTCACTGACATGCCCCAGCTCCTAGTTCTTATTCTGTTTGTCCTTTAAACACTGTTGTTTCCCAGTGGTAAGTCCCCTGTCTTCATCTAATTCTAGTCAGTAGTCTCCCTTAGGTAATCCTTATTTTTGGCATCTCTTCATTCTATTGCTAGAAGTATAATAGCAAACTGTCTACTGGGTTGGTATTCAATAAGATCTGGAATACATCTGTTACTTAAAATTTTTCAGTTTCGGCCAGGTGTGGTGGCTCACAGCTGTAATCCCAGAACTTTGGGAGGCCGAGATGGGCGGATCACAAGGTCAGGAGTTCGAGACCAACTCGGCCAACATGGTGAAACCCTGTCTCTACTAAAAATACAAAAATTAGTCAGGCGTGGTGGTGGGCTCCTGTAGTCCCACCTACTCGGGAGGCTGAGGTAGGAGAATCGCTTGAACCTGGGAGGCAGAGGTTGCACTGAGCTGAGATCACACCACTGCACTCCAGCCTGGGCGACAGACCAGGACTTCATCTCAAAAAAAAAAAAAAAAAAAAGAATTTTTCTGTTTGGGGGTATATACCAATAGGTAGTATGAACTATCCAAGCTATCCAAGTAAGTTCACTGCCTCATTAGGACAACAGAAAAGTGTAGATTTTTTTTTTTCCCCACAACGTTTCCATCTGTTCCACACAAAAGAAACTTATTGGCCGGGCGCGGTGGCTCAAGCCTGTAATCCCAGCACTTTGGGAGGCCGAGACGGGCGGATCACGAGGTCAGGAGATTGAGACCATCCTGGCTAACACGGTGAAACCCCGTCTCTACTAAAAAATACAAAAAAAAAAAAACTAGCCGGGCGAGGTGGCGGGCACCTGTAGTCCCAGCTACTCGGGAGGCTGAGGCAGGAGAATAGCCTAAACCCGGGAGGCGGAGCTTGCAGTGAGCTGAGATCCGGTCACTGCACTCCAGCCCGGGCGACAGAGCGAAACTCCGTCTCAAAAAAAAAAAAAAAAAGAAACTTATTCAGAAATCAGTGAACTAGATCATCTTTTTCTTAAAAAGACAAAAAAAAATCAGATTTTTTAAAAAAAGTTCATAGAAATCATTTAAATGTCTTATAATAGGAAAATGATTAAGTAAATTGCATTAAAGCCACTAGAGAGAATGTACCTAGTTGTTAACAACTATAGAGATGTTAGGAAAAAACACAGAGATTGCAGATTGAGTTTACACCTATCTAGGAAAACGGAAAAGGTCCCCGAGAGGTCCCTGGTAACACTAATTGCCTCAGTAAAATGACCATGGTCCAGGGTTCAGCCTCTTTTACAGTCTGGGAAACTTAATTTTGTTAACACTCCAAAACTAGATTTTGGCTCTGCAACATAAGCGTGTACTAAATCAATTAATGAAACAAATCAAAGAAAAAAAAATTTTTTTTTCATTTACAACGAGGGATTAATTGCCCAAAAAAACAGTATTTCAGCTTGTTCTCATGCTGTGGGCAGCTGTACAACTAGAAAGCCAAATCACAAGCAAAGAGGTATTCAGCAAGCACTGAATCAGAACAGAGGGAGTTAGGTGAATTGAATCTCCAATAATATGATCACATATAAATAATAATAGCTAATACTGCCAGTGGGATGTGGCTATGCTAAGCCTGTTCATCACAATCTTGTGTTTACCTCTTTATAAAAGATTGTACTTGACAATCCTATAGGAACACCAAGGTACACTAGCTAAGGTTCTCATTCCTCCTGTAAACTATTTGCTAGGACTATCAATATTGCTTTGAAGTTTTCTTTTTCTAAATACCTCCTCCGTATCACATTCTTTCTTCAGATATTTTATTAAGCTTAATCAACTTCTTCCTGCTCTAATACACCATGTGTCAATTTTGAATCAACAAAGAACATGTAACACAATATTAGATATGTTCGGTGAAAACATATTCTGGTCAGGCACGGTGGCTCACACCTGTAATCCTAGCACTCTGGGAGGCCAAGGTGGGCAAATCACCTGAGGACAGGAGTTTGAAACCAGCCTGGCCAACATGGTGAAACCCCGTCTCTACTAAAGATACAAAAATTAGCCAGGCGTGGTGGCGTGCACCTATAATCCCAGCTACTCGGGAGGCTGAGGCAGGAGAATCACCTGCACCCAGGAGGCAGAGGTTGCAGTGAGCCAAGATTGTGCCACTGCGCTCCAGCCTGGGCGACAGAGCAAGAGTCTGTCTCAAAAAATAAACAAAAAGAAATTAGATATTCTCTCTGGGTGCAGTGGCATGCATACCTGCAGTGGCTACTTGGGAGACTGAGGCAGGAGGCTCACTTGAGCCCAGGAGTTCAAAGTTGTAGCTGATCAGGTGTCTGCACTAAGCTTGCCATCAATATAGTGACCTCCTGGGAGTGGAGGATGACAGGTTCCCTAAGGAGGGGTGAACTGGTCCAGGTTGGAAACAAGGGAATGTTAAAAATACCATGGGCACGGTAGCTCATGCCTGTAATCCTAGCACTTTGGGAGGCTGCGGCAGGAGGATCAATTGAGCCCAGGAGTTGGAGATCAGCCTGGGTAATGCAGTGAGACCCTGTCCCTATTAAACAAACAAACCAAAAAAAAATTAAAAATAACAATTTAAAAATTCTCATGCTGATCAGTAATGGGATTGTGCCCGTGAGTAGCCACTGCACTTGGCAACATAGCAAGACTCTGTCTCTTAAAAATAAATTAATTAAAAATAAATTAAAAATTAAAAAAACAAAATGTTCTTTATGGTTACAACTATACAGTAAGAGTATGAATTCTAGAGTCTAGGAGAAACCATAGCTTTGCCACTTCCTAGATGTATGACATTGGGCAAGTTACTTCTCTGGGCTTCAGCTTCCTCAACTGAAAAATGGGGATAAAAATCAGTACCTTCCTCATATACTTGTTTTAATGAGATATGCACGTAAAGTCTAAAACAGGGTCTCACAAAGTAAGCTCCCAATAAATATGAGCTTCTATGCATGACATATACTCACATGCACACACATTTTAAGGAGAACAGAGAAAATAACTAGAAGGTAACACTCTAGAACTCTACTGGTCGTTATATGAAGTTGGTATAATACCAGTTTTCTCCTTTCGATATTTCCAAGTGTAATTAATATAATTTTAATAATAAAGCAATAGAAATCGATAACTGTTCCCTCAGTAAGAACATAATACGCACAGCATTATTAGACATTAGGTAAAGAAGCAGAGGCTGGGCGCGGTGGCTCACGCCTATAATCCCAGGGCTTTGGGAGGCCGAGGCGGATGGATCACAAGGTCAGGAGATGGAGACCATCCTGGCTAACACGGTGAAATACTCTCTCTACTAAAAAGACACAAAACATTAACCAGGCGTGGTGGCGGGCACCTGTAGTCCCAGCTACTTGGGAGGCTGAGGCAGGAGAATGGCATGAACCCGGGAGGTGGAGCTTGCAGTGAGCTGAGATTGTGCCACTGCACTCCAGCCTGGGTGACAGAGCGAGACTCTATCTAAAAAAAGAAGTGGAAAGGTCCAACTCTGTTGCTGGGACTGGAGTGCAGTGGCCCAATTAAAGCTCACTGCAGCCTCAACCTCCTGGGCTCGAGTAATCCTCCCACGTCAGCCTCCTGAGTAGCTGGGACTGCAGGCACACACAACTTAATTTATTTTATTTTTTGTAGAGATGGGGTCTCACTATGTTGTGAAGGCTGGTCTCAAATTCCTGGCCTCAAGCAATCTTCCTGCCTTAGCCTCCCAAAGTGCTAGGACTACAAGTGTGACCCACTGCACCTGACTAGGGGACGCTTATTAAAGGAGGGGTAAGTGGGGCAGAGCTCAGAAGGACAGAACAGAGACCCAGAAGTGGCAATGGGCAGGAGAGTGGACAGTGGAAAGGAGAACAATGCAGATGCGATAAAGGGATCAATTATGCTGAGCTCAGAAGAGGCAAATGACTACAGAGTCTTCAAAGACTAAGTGGGAGAAAAGCAAAAACAAAACTTAGCTTTATAAAATAAGCTACCACTATACCATAATGACTTCACCTGTGAGTAAAATTATATCTCCAAGAAACACTGTAAATGCCCAAAATGCTGCAGTCCTCCACAGAAAAACTTTCTTCTTAGTTTCTGATTGATCAATTACTGTAACTGTTGCTAAAGGCACTTTAGAGCCAGAATTTGGTCCGAATTTTATGTTTATTTCCTTCACATGGCATAGAGATAGCACCATGACTAAACAATTATACTTCTGGCTTTTAGAATCACAGTTTTTTATTAATGACGTTTTTTTAATACCCTTAAATTCAGACACATTCCTCTGATCCACTTCTACAGCAGAATCTCCTGCATTAGAAATCAACTTCATTTTCTTAGCTACTTGAAGGACTCTAGACAGAGCTTCAGACTGGCCCACCCTATCTTCAGAGGTGCAGCTTCTCTTAGTAGCACTTTTGTGGAAGGTATTTAGCTGGGAACACAGTATTCCTGAGCTACACAACTCAATACGTATCTCATTTGGTGGCAGTTCATCTTTAGAACTGAAAAGTTCTTGAGATCCTGTATTTTCTCCAAGACCTTTATCAGAGTTTATGTGAATGTGGCTATTTTCTGTTTTAGGACAAACAGGACTAAAAAGTTCAAGGGAATATGCTTGGTTTTGTTCACTTTCATATGCATCTGTAAAATCATCAAGCTGAATCGAATTCTCTTCAGGTATTCTTATCTCCCCGTAACTTGCCTTTGGTTCAGTCTCCATGTTTGCATTCCCTTTATTTATAGGACTCCGCCCTTTATCTTTCTTTTGAGCTAAAAAAGCAACCTGGCTGGAGGTAATTATACTGAGAAATTCAGTATCAGTTGATATTTTAAGGTCTGAGACCTTCCTAACTGCTTCTTCAGACTTTGGCTTATATACTGCGTTCGAGGAAAATAATCCCAAACACTGGTTTTGTATTTCATGATATTCTGTCGGCACACCCTCTCTTTGTACCACTTCAGGCCCTATATTAATTTGTTCAGTACTACAAACCAAATCCAACATAGCTGCACACTTATGGCTTAACTGACACAAATTTGTGTTAAAGTTCTGACCACATATATCTGACTGATGTTTAGGCTGTTCATCTATAATTTTATTTTCACTGAGAAGCTTTTGATACTTTTCTTCTTTAGTTAAATGCAGAACTGCGCTTTTAAATCCACGTATTTGCATATCAGAGCTAGTTACATCACTCAGTCTAGAGGAGTGAATCTTCTGGGATTCTATATTCTGTGTTTCAGAAACAGAATGTACAAAGTCATCTTTCACATGAACATGTCCATTCATACAGTTTGTTAAGAAATGACCACTAAGAAGATCTGGAGAACCAATAGATTCCGGGACTTCACAGTTTTCAAGATTGTTGTGCTGTTTTTCATCCTTCCGATATAAAGAATGTTGACTGCATGAAAGCTGAATTTTTTTCCAGGGGTCAGCAACAGACATTAAAGAAGCTGTGTCTTGTGATACTGTCATTTTCAGTGGAGCAACTGGAGCACCCCAAAAAATGTGGACTTGAGATCCTCCACTCATGATTTCTGATAAAAATGAAATATCCAAAATTAATATATTGTCAGCATATTTTTGCATATGGATATTAACTTAATAATGTACCAAAAGAAAATATAACATAATCAACATAGGTGATTTTTTGATATGCCATTTAATTATATAAAATTCATAAATACACAAGACATTATGAAGGAGAAATCAAAATATTCACAAAAATTTTTCACTTAAAGACTCTCTTTAGGCCTGGCGCAGCGGCTCATGCCTGTAATCCCGGCTTTTTGGGAGGCCGAGGTGGGTGGATCACAAGGTCAGGAGATTGAGACAATCCTGGCTAACAGCATGAAACCCTGTCTCTACTAAAAATACAAAAAATTAGCTGGGCGTGGTGGCTCATGCCTGTAGTCCCAGCCACTTGTAGGCTGAGGCAGAAGAATCGCTTGAACCCAGGAGGCAGAAGTTGCAGTGAGCTGAGATTGTGTCACTGCACTCTAGCCTGGGCAACAGAGCAAGACTCCATCTTGGAAAGAAAAAAAAAAAGACTCAAAGAGAGGGAAATAAAGCTAAGTACACTCACATCAAACAGGTAAATAGGTTTTTAGTATGTTTATTTCATTTGAGATGGAGTCTTGCTCTGTTGCCCAGGCTGGAGTGCAGTGTTGCCATCTAGGCTAACTGCAACCTCCGCCTCCTGGGTTCAACCAGTTCTCCTGCTTCAGCCTCCTGATTAGCTGGGATCACAGTCTGCGCCACCATGCCTGCTAATTTTTGTACTTTCAGTAGATACGGGGTTTTACCATGTCGTCCAGGCTGGTCTCAAACTCCTGACCTCAAGTGATCCGCCCTCCTCCGCCTCTCAAAGTGCTGGGATTAGAGGTGTTAGCCACCACGCCTGGCCTGTTTATTTCTTATGTTGTAAAAACTTGCCCCATTTAAATAACAAGTTAGTAAAGAATGGGAAAAGAGGCATTTGTTTAACTATATTACAGTCATCTTTAAATTACTCATTTTTGGGCAGAGCACAGTGGTCCATGCCTGTAATCACAGCACTTTGGGAGGCCGAGGGGGTGGATCACTTGAGGTCAGAAGTTCAAGACCAGGCAGTCCAAGATGGTGAAACCCCATCTCTACTAAAAATACAAAAATTGGCCAGGTGTGATGGCCCATGCCTATAGCCTCAGCTACTCGGGAGTCTGAGGCAAGAGAATCGCTTGAACCCAGGAGGAGGAAGTTGCAGTGAGCCAAGATCTTGCCACTGCACTCCAGCCTGCGTGACAAAGCAAGACTCCATCTAAAAAAAAAAAAAAATTACTCATTTTTGGCCAGCCATGGTGACTCACACCTGTAATCCCAGCACTTTGGGAGGCTGAGGTGGGAGGATCGCTTGAGATCAGGAGTTCGAGGCCAGCTTGGCCAACATAATAAGACCCCCATCTCTACAAAAAAATTTAAAAACTAAAAAATTTCTTAAAATTAGCTGGACATAGTGGTAAAAGCCTATAGTCCCAGTTACTAGGGAGGCTGAGGTGGGAGGATTACTTGAGCCTGAGAGTCGGATATTGCAGTGAGCCATGATCACACCACTGCACTTCAGTCTGAGTGACAGAGTGAGACCCTCTCTTTAATTAATCAATTAATTTAGAGACAGAGTTTTGTTCTTGCTGCCCAGTCTGGAGTGCAATGAAGTGATCTCTGCCCACTGCAACCTCCCGCTACCCAGGTTCAAGCGATTTTCCCGTCTCAGCCTCCCGAGTAGCTGGGATTATAGCCGCCCACCACCACGCCCAGCTAATTTTAGTTTTTTTAGTAGAGATGGGAGTGTCACCATTTTTGGCCAGGCTGGTCTCGAACTCCTGACCTCAAGTGATCCACCTGCCTTGGCCTCCCAAAGTGTTGGGATTACGGGCATGAGCCACCGTGCCTGACGAGACCCTCTCTTTAAAAAAATATTAAGAATCACTATTATTGCTATAACTACATATTCCAACCTCATTTAATCCTCACAGAAAGAATAACCTTCATAAGGAATAACTGGTATATTAGCTGTTCTATTGCATGTCATTATTAGACATACCATTGGGGCCCTAATTTAGCACAGCAAAAGCCTTCAAGTTCAAAATACATTAATATATCAAACCCAAGTGGAAGGAGAAATATATTATCTTGAAATGTTGGTTGGGGCCAGGCATGGTGGCTCACGCCTGTAATCCCAGCACTTTGGGAGGCTGAAGTGGGCGGATCACCTGAGGTCAGGAGTTCAAGACCAGCCTGGCTAACATGTGAAACCTCATCTCTACTGAAAATACAAAAATTACCAGGGTGTGATGGCACGAGCCTGTAGTCTCAGCTACTAGGGAGGCTGAGGCAGGAGAATCGCTTGAACCCAGGAGGCTGCAGTGAGCCAAGATCGTGCCACTGCACTCCAGCACTCTAGCCTGGGTGACAGAGTGAGACTCTGCCTCAAAAAAAAAAAAAAAAAAAAAAAAGTTGGTGGGAATAGATATATGCAAATCAAATGCATAACATTATCATGATAATGAACTCTCCTCCATCAGATCTTTGGCTTTCTTCTCCAACGGTTTCTTCCCTTTAGCTTCATTTTATTTTATTTTTATTTTATTCTATATTTTATTTTATTTTATTACTTTATTTTATATTTTTTGAGTTAGGGTCTCGCTTTGTCACCCAGGCTAGAGTGCAATGTGCAATCATGGTTCACTGCAGCCTCAAGCTCCTGGGCTCAAGCTATCTATCATCCAGCCACAGCATCCCAAATAGCTGGGACTACAGGCACATACTGTCACATTCAGCTACAAACTTTTAAAAATAAAACCAAAACACCCCCACCAACTTGTTTGTTGTTTCTTACATCTCATTTCTCCTTTCTTCTACCACTTCTCACCAACCATTTTGCTATAGAAGTTTTCACTATGGAAACCAATGACCTTCTAAAAGCCAAATCCAAAGGTCAGTTTTCTATACTTTTACTACCATTAGAAACTGTTTATCAATCCCTCTTGCCTGAAACATTCTGCTTTTTTGACTCTGTGAGACCACCATATTGGAATTCTTTTGTACTTAAGACAGATACGTATCGGATTATTCCTTCAATCACTCACGTAACACACACACAACACTACATGCTGGGCATTATGCTAGGCCCTGGGAATTCAAAACAATAATAGAGAGCTTTAAGGAGCTTAATTTCTGATAGGAAAAACAAACTGACAATCATAAAAAGTGATAGGAGGCCAGGAGCCTTGGCTCATGCCTGTAACCTCAGGACTTTGGGAGGTTGAAGCAGGTGGACCACCTGAGGTCAGGAGTTCAAGACCAGCCTAGGCAATATGGTAAAACCCTGTCTCTACTAAAAATACAAAAATTAGCCAGGTGTGGTGGCATATGCCTGTACTCCCAGCTACTCAGGAGGCTGAGGCACAAGAATCGCTTGAACCCAGGAGGTAGAAGTTGCAGTGAGCTGAGATCACACCACTGCACTCCAGCCTGGGTAACTCTGTCTCAAAAAATAAAAGAAACAAACAAAAAAGTGATAGGAGCTACTATAGGATCAAAAGGAAGGGACAGCATCTCTAGAACAGAGAGGCCTGGGACAACTCAACCAATGTGGAACTGCCCATTATTTGCATTTTTCGTAGGCTCTTAGGATTACAGTTAATCACAAAATTTTGGAACTGAATTTTATTAATGTTCAGAAAAAAAGTCACATAATAAAGCCCCCGAGTCATTCCCCACCCCAAAATAGGGCCCAGGAAAGCTGCCCTAATTGCCTTACACAAGGGACAGGCCCTGTTATTGGTAATCTTCAAAATGTTTATAAGGCGTATATGACATTTACTGCTTCTGTGTCCTCACTTAATATTTTCTCCTGACTTTCATTTCCTATCTCTGATAAGACAATAATGAAGTCCAAATTGCCAAATAAGAACTCGCAGTGCTTCACCATTGCAGTTGTAAAACTCTCTCCTTAGTTTCTAGAACATTACTCTTTCCTAAGCAGTTCTTCTACCTCTCCAATTTTTCTCTCTTCCTCCTTGGGCCACCTCTTTCCATTCCACACACTTCTAGAGAGTTTCATCCAATCCCACTCATATAACTACCATATATCCAACTGTGCTTTACAAATCTATACTGAGCCAATCTCTCTCCCAAACTTCAGACTTATATTTCTAGCATTACTATATTTGACAGGATCACAGTAGAATCAAAGGCAAGATTCAAAGCCCTACTTGCCTTCTAGGCAGGGGAAGATAGTAGAGCATAAAGGGGTGACATGAAGCAGTCCTGAGGGTTCACAGGATCTCCCAGGGCAAGAAATATCTGAGATGAATGCGAGTTCCATAAAGCACAAGGTTTTGCTTTGTTTTGTTTTTTGAGACGGAGTCTCGCTCTTGTTGCCCAGGCTGGAGTGCAATGGCACAATCTCAGCTCACCACAACTTCTGCCTCCTGGGTTCAAGCGATTCTCCTGCCTCAGCCTCCCAAGTAACTGAGATTGTAGGTATGCACCACCATGCCCAGCTAATTTTGTGTTTTTAGTAGAGATGGGGTTTCTCCATGTAAGTCAGGCTGGTCTCGAACTCCCAACCTCAGGTGATCCGCCCACCTCGGCCTCCCAAAGTGCTGGGATTAGAGGCATGAGCCACTGTGCCTGGCAGTACAAGGTTATTATATATAACTGTTATTTCAGTGTACCTTTACTTATTTGTCTAAATCAGGGGTGTCAAATCTTTTGGCTTCCCTGGGCCACAGTGGAAGAAGAATTGTCTTGGGCCACATATAAAATACAGTTAACACTAATGACAGCTAATGAGCTAAAAAAAAAAAAAAATGTCGCAGGCTGGGCACAGTGGTTCACGCTCGTAATCCCAGCACTTTGGGAGGCCGAGGTAGGCAGATCACTCGAGGTCAGAAGTTTGAAACCAGCCTGGTCAACATGGTAAAACCCCATCTCTACTAAAAATACAAAAATTAGCTAGGAGTGGTGGCGCTCACCTGTAATCCCAGCTACTCCAGAGGCTGAGGCAGAAGAATCGCTTGAACCCAGGAGGTGGTGGTTGCAGTGAGCCAAGATCGGGCCACTGCACTCCAGCCTGGACAACAGAGCGAGACTCTGTCTCAAAAATATCTCAAAAAAACTCATAATGTTTTAAGAAAGTTTACAAACTCATGTTGGGTTGCATTTAAAGCCATCCTGGACCGCATGCAGCCCCACGGGCTGTGGGTTGAACAAGCTTGGTCTAAACAAATACCCTTGTAAGTGTGGAACTGTTACTCTACCTTCCCCCCGCCTCCAAAAAAAAAAAAAAAACTTGACTAGAAAGTGGCCCTACTAATTCAAAAAATAGTGAATTTTTTAAAAGTGTTTATACCAAAGGCTACTGCTACTAAATACTCCAATTTATAGGAGTTGTGAGTATGTGAGTAGGAGGATGAAGACTGGTAAGGACAGGGGAAAACAAAATATTTATGACAGCCAAATTATATAGACAGAAAAGTTATGGACAACTGATTAATTTCAATGATTCTAGGATATGTTTTAGGTGTACTCAGAGGGTTAAAGCTCATTAAGATATCAGAGGAAACTTGCAAGTACATATCCATTACCGCAGTTAATAATTATACAATTTCTCAATCTGCAGAAGGCCGCTTCAGTCAGAAAGACCAATACAACCATAATCCTTTATCTTTAGAGTGGTCAGAGTCTGATGAATGGGTCAAAGATTTCTAAAACAGGATGAACTGTATCAGCAGGTTTTGTCTTTGCAGAACACTGCAACTAAAAAAAATGCTTATTATGAGAGTGCTTTTTCCCTCTTATTACCAGGGAGGGAAAAAACTCCCTGCAGTAATGCCTTTTCATGTCTATTTTACCAAAAACACCAAGAAATTTGATGCTCAATAGCATCAAATGACAAAGAAGTCACATGGGATTGTAATTAAAAGGAAAGGATTTGGAACAAGACAGATGTGGGTTCAAATCCCTACTCTGCAACTTACTCAAACTTGAAATTATTGAAGTTAAGTGACAGCTGCATGGGGTTCATTATACTATTCTTTGCTGGTGGTTAAAAAAAAAAAAAATCATCCTTTTATTCTTTGACCTGATTGAACCAAATTCAATTTGCTATCATAGTTCATTTGTCTTAACAACACAGTACTGATAACCCATGTACTGTGTATAGTCATGCTGAACTCTTTTAAGAATTACTAAATGCTGGGAGGTCAAGGCGGGCAGATCACGAGGTCAGGAGATCGAGACCATCCTGGCTAACACGGTGAAACCCCGTCTCTACAAAAAAACACAAAAAATTAGACAGGCATGGTGGCAGGCGCCTGTAGTCCCAGCTACTCAGGAGGCTGAGGCAGAAGAATCGCATGAACCCAGGAGGCGGAGTTTGCAGTGAGCCGAGATCACGTCACTGTACTCCAGCCTGGGCGACAGAGCGAGACTCCGACACCAAAAAAAAAAAAAAAAAGAATAAAGTGGGTGAACATGCCTTCTTATTTGTCCAGAACAGTCCTAGTTTAGGCATGCTTTTCTGGTGTCCTGTTTAGTCAGTATCTCTTTTCCTTCTCAAAGGGTTGGAGATAGACTATATGGTATTCCTAGTTAAGAACCACATAAACTCATGAATAAATATTCTATTAATGAAGAATGTGCCTTCTAACACATTTTATCTAAAATATTATAACAGGACTAACAGGTAAAGGAAAACATTGCTCAGTTTTCCTGTTAAAATATTTAAATAACAATGAAATACTAATTGAAATAAGGTTGAATTTTGTCTAAAAATTATGATAGGCATTTGAGACTCTCAAGACTGAGGAAAGACTCAAATGAGGTAAGACAGAGAATCCATGTTTGGCAACTAAGGGGAAAAAAAAGAGGATCATGGCTGGCAGGTCTGTATAATGAAGCTATGAGACAATGGGGTAAGAGTTTTTTGGATCCAGCATTACTAGAGAATGTCTCAGCCCAGATGTCTTTTGTCCAATGTCACACCTAAGGTCGAAGAAGAAATCCTCAAATTCCTAAAATATCACACTTCACCTCCCCACCCTCACCATGCAACATCAAAAGGCCAGAATTTGGCCTCGCACAGTGGCTCAAGCTTGTAATTACAGTACTTTACTTTGGGAGGCTGAGGCAGATGGGAGGCTTCAGCTCAGTAGTTCGAGACCAGCCTAGGCAACATGGTGAGACCACGTTGCTACAAAAAAATAAGAAAATAAAAAATTGCTGGGTAGGGTGGCACGTGCCCATAGTCTCAGCTACTCAGGAGGTTGAAGTGAAAGGATCACCTGAGCCCGGGAGGTCAAGGCTACAGTGAGCCGTGATTGTGCCACTGCACTCCAGCCTGGATGACAGAGTGAGACACTGTCTCAAAAAAAAAAAAAAAGTAAAAATAAAAAGGACTGAACTTTAAAACAAGTAATCATCCTGCCAACCCGTGCTTGCTTTCATCTCCACCCACCTCCCACGAAAGATGAAAAACAAAACAAACACGGTCAGGAAAAATTAAAAAAAAAAAAAAAAAAAAAAAGCTTTGCTACTTACGCCCTGACATTCCTTTGTGAAAAGTCATACTCAGCAAATAACAACTCTGCTATCCCAGTTTCCCAGGCCAAAAACCTTGGCATCATCACAGATATCTTTCTTTTTCCCCATGCTCTACTTTCAATTTCTCATCAAATCCTTTTGGTCCTACCTTTAACGTTCATTCAGGGTTTGACCACTTTTCTCCAACTCCACCGGCTACTGCCTGGCTCAAATCACCATCCTTCTTCTACCACTATCCCCCTAGAACACAGAGTTTACAAAAGGAACTTGCCCCACGTCAGGAAGACTGCAGGCAGTGGAGGGAGGACTGGAATGCGGGAAATCAAACAGCAGAACATAAGTTCTTAACCACCACACTGACTGGTTTTTTGCCTTTGCACAATGTGGAGCTAGAATCCAAGTTAGAACATTGCCATTGAGTCATATGACATATGCTCCCAAAACACTGACTTATCTAAAGAGGTATGAAAAGAATAAAACTTCAGCGTAAAGGAGCTTCCTTATCAAAGAATTCCCACGAGAAAGTTCATTATAACTTAATGATGGGGTAAATAACTGGTTTTTAAGAAGACTTCTCTCCTTTTAAAAATTTATTTTTATTGATTGATTGACTGATTGATTGATTGATTGAGACAGAGTCTCACTCTCTCGCCCAGGCTGGAGGGCAATGGCATAATCTTGGCTCATTGCAACCTCCGCCTCCCGGGTTCAAGCGATTCTCCTGCCTCAGCCCCTCAAGTAGCTGGGACTAGAGGTGCACGCCACCACGCCTGGCTAATTTTCGTATTTTTAGTAGAGGTGGGATTTCACCATGTTAGCCAGGATGGTCTCCATCTCCTAAACTCGTGATCCGCCCGCCTCGGCCCTCCCAAAGTACACGCCACCACGCCCGGCCCAAAAATTTATTTTTTATTCAGCTGGTAAGTACAAGAGAATTTTTAAAAAATTCATGTTTTAAACTGACATATTGTAATTGTACATATTTATGGGGTACATTTTATTATTATTTTTTTTTTTTGAGATGGTGTCTTGCTCTGTTGCCCAGGCTGGAGTGCGATGGCATGATCTCAGCTCACCACAACCTCTGCCTCCCAGGTTCAAGCAATTCTCCCACCTCAGCCTCCCAAGTAGCTGGGATTACAGGCATGCACCACCACACCCAGCTAATTTTTGTATTTTTAGTAGAGACGGAGTTTCGTCATGTTGGCCAGGCTGGTCTTGAACTGACCTCAGGTGATCCGCCCACCTCAGACTCCCAAAGTGCTGGGATTACAGGTGTGAGCCACCATGCCCGGTCACAATTCGATGTTTTGATACATGTCCATGTTGCATAATGATCCAATCAGAGCAGTTAGTATATCCATCACCTCCTGCATTTCTCATTTGTGGAAGAACATTCAAAAGCCCCTCTTCCAGCTATTTTGTAATAATATTTTACTCTTAACTGTACTCACCCTACTGTGCAACGGAACACTAGAACTGGCCAGGTGCGGTGGCTCACACCTGTAATCACAACACTTTGGGAGGCCGAGGCAGATGAATCACCTGAGGTTAGGAGTGCGAGATCAGCCTGGCCAACATGGTAAAACCTCATCTCTACTAAAAATACAAAAATTAGCTGGGTGTGGAGGCATACGCCTATAATCCCAGCTACTTGGGAGGCTGAGGGAAAAGAATCACCTTGAACCCCAGGAGGTGGAGGCTGCAGTGAACCAAGACTATGCCGTTGCACTCCAGTGCGGGCAACAAGGGTGAAACTCCATCTCAAAAAAAAAAAACAGAATTTATTTCTTCTAATTGTAACATTGGTTTATTTGTTTTTTATTATTGAGAAAGGATCTTGCTCCGTCTCCCATGCTGGAGTGCAGTGGCACAAACACAGTTCACTGCAACTTCAACCTCCCAAGCTCAAGCGATCCTCCCACCTCAGCCACCTGAGTAGACAAGACTACAGGCCCATGCCATGCCTGCCTTTTTACATTTTGAGAGACAGGGTCTCACTATGTTGCCCAGGATTGTCTCTAATTTCTGGGCTCAAGCGATCATCCTACCTTGACCTCCCAAAATGCAGGGATTACAAGTGTGAGTCACTGTGCCGGGCCTTTTTTTGGTTTTGTTTTGTTTTGAGACAGGATCTCCCATCATGCTTTATCACCCTGAGTACAGTTATGGCTCACTGCAGCTTTGACCTCCTGAGCTCAAGCAATCCTCCCACCTCGGACTCCCAAGTAAGCGGGATTACAGACAAGTGCCATCATGCCTGGCTAACTTTTTATATTTCTATTTTTTAATTTTTGTAGAGATAGGGGTATCATTATGTTGCCCAGGCTGGTCTCAAACTCCAGGCCTCAACATCCCAAAGTGTTAGGATTACAGGCATGAGCCACCATGACTGGCACCAATTTTATTATCACATATCTAGGTATGATTGTATTTGTTTATTCTATTTAGAGTTCACTGAGTTTCTTGGATCTGAGAGTTCATGGTTATCATCAGATTTGGAAAATTTGTAGTAACTATTTCTTTTTTTTCTTTTTTTTTTAAGGAAATTGCCCAGGCTGGTCTTGAACTCCTGTGCTCAAAAAATCCTCTCACCTCAGCCTCTCAAAGTGCTGGGATTACAGGCATGGGCCACCATGACAAGCCACTATTTTCTTTTTTTTCTAGATAGGTTCTCACTCTGTTGCCCAGGCTGGAGTGAAGTGGCATGATCTTGGCTCACTGTAACCTACATCTCCCTGGCTCAAGCAATTCTCATGTCTCAGCCTCTTGAGAAGCTGAGATTACAGGTGCATGCCACCAAGTCCAGCTAATTTTTGTATTTTTAGTAGAGACGAGGTTTTATCATGTTGGACAGGCTGAGGTGTCCTGATCTCAAATGATCTGCCCCCCTCGGTCCCCCAAAGTGCTAGGATTACAAGTGCGAGCCACTTGCCCGGCCACCCAGACACTATTTCCTAAAATAATTGTTTTCTACCTTTCCCCACTTTTCTGGAATTCCAATTATACATATATTAGGCAACCTGCTATTGTCCCACATGTTACTGATGTTCTATTAACTTTGTTCTAGTACTTTTTTCTCTTTGTGCTTCAATGTAAGTTCTACTGCTATACCTTCACATTTAATGATCTTTTCTTCCACAGTGTCTAATCTGCTGTTAATCACATCAAGTTTTTTCCCCAGTTTTGGATATTGTATTCGGTATTTTCCATCTTTAGATACTACTTGTGAGTCTTTTGTGAGACAAAGTCTCACTCAGTCACCCAGACTGGAATACAGTGGCATGTTCTCAGCTTACTGTAACCTCCGCCACCCGGGTTCAAGCAATTCTCGTGCCTCAGCCTCCCAAGCTGGAATTACAGGCACACCCCACCACGCCCAGCTAATTTTTGTATTTTTAGTAGAGACAGGGTTTTGCCATGTTAGGCAGGCTGATCTGCCCACCCTCACGTCTGCAGGCATGAGTCACCACATCCAGCTGGCATCTTTTTATCTATCTATCATTCATCTACTAGTCATTATAATACTTGTATTAACATCTTTGGCTGATAATTCAATCATCAGAATTATTTCTAATAATTCCACATTTTTAGGTCTCTTTCTATTGATTTTTCTCCTGGTTATGGGTCATTTTCCTGATTTTTATTTGTATGCCTAGTAATCTTTTATTAATATATTATTAATGCTGAATATTTTAATTGTTAGGTGCTGGCTTTTACTGTATTCTTTAAAAGAGTTTAGTTTTGGCATATAATTGAGTTACTTAGAATCAGCCTGGTCCTTTCAAAAACCTGCCTTGAAGCTTAGGGTAGGTTTACAAAGGCTTTAGACTATAGCTAATTTAACCCCGCTATGAGGACTCTAGCCAATGTCTTATGTATGAAACAGTCTCTCCACTATGCCTAATGGAAACATAAACTATTCCCAGCTCTCTGTGAGCTCCTGGAATTGTTCAGTGTTCTGATTTCCAGTGTGACTTTCTCCAGCATTGTGGACTTCCACACTTTGCATGTACAGATGAGTGTCCAATCAAAGATCCTCTTACTTCTATAGATTTCTGTGTAGTTCCTTTTATCCTAGTTTTCTGCCCCACAAAATCTAGTTGCCTCGACTTCTCCAAACTCTCCTGGGCTCTATTTGGATTCTCCTATTCTGTGCTACAATCTGGAAACTGCCTATAGGAACCCCTGTACGGTTCATACCAGTTATTTCCTTTATCTCAGGGATCACTATCCCGTGCTGCCTGTTCTCTTGTCCAATGTCTGAAAACAGTTGTTTCATGTATTTTTGTCTGGTGTTCTAGCTGTTTACAGTAGGAGAATGATTCTCACAGTAGTTAATCCCTATGGTATCCCTGTTTGTGTTTTAGGTGCTTGTTCTAGAGATTACATATGCATCCTGAAGTTACTACAGTCTCCTTTCACGGAGTAAGAAATGTATGACAGTATAATTCCATCTCCTCCTTTTTGTTCTCTCACGGTTGTATAATCACATATATGCTGTAAAACCCACATCTTGTTTTTTTTCTTTCTTTTTTTTTTGAGACAGAGTCTTGCTCTGTCGCCCAGGCTGGAGTGCAGTGGCAGGATCTCGGCTCACTGCAAGCTCCGTCTCCTGGGTTCACACCATTCTCCTGCCTCAGCCTTCCAAGTAGCTGGGACTACAGGTGCCCGCCACCACACCCGGCTAATTTTTTTTTTTTTTTGTATTTTTAGTAGAGACAGGGTTTCAACATGCTAGCCAGGATGGTCTTGATCTCCTGACCTTGTGATCCACCCGCCTTGGCCTCCCAAAGTGCTGGGATTACAGGCGAGAGCCACTGCACCTGGTCACATCTTGTTAATGTGTATGTTTTAATGTTTTTTGATAGTCCAGGTCTGCCGGAAACAAATTCTTTCCCTTTTTGATATGTCCAAAAAGTCTTTATTTTGCCATTATTTTTGAAGGCTATTTCTGCTGGGTATAGAAATCTAGGTTAACAGGTTTTTTTTCTTTTTCTTTCAGCACTTTATGGATATCATCTCATTATCTTCAACGTTCCATTTTTTCTTTTTTTTTCTTTCATTTTTTTTGAGATGGAGTCTCACTCTGTCACCAGGTGGGAGTGCAGTGGTGTGATCTCAGCTCACTGCAACTTCCACCTCCTGGGTTCAAGTGATTGTCGTGTCTCAGCCTCCTGAGTAGCTGGGACTACAGGCGTGCATCACCACACCCAGTTAATTTTTGTATTTTTAGTAGAGACGGGGTTTCACCATGTTGGCCAGGATGGTGTCAATCTCTTGACCTTGTGATCCGCCCACCTCAGCCTCCCAAAGTTCTGAGATGACAGGTGTGAGCCACTGCACCTGGCCTTCTTTTCTTTTTTAAATAGAGAAGGGGTCTCACTATGTTACCCAGGCTGGACTCGAACTTCTGGGTTCAAGCACGTGCCACCATGCTCAGCTAAGACTCCATTTTGTTCTGGTTCAAAAACATGGATTAGCCATAACCCATGTTGCCATTCTCACATAACTAATGTGTCTTTTATTCTCCTGTTGCTCTCCTGTTGCTTGTAAGATCTCTTCCATCTTCAGTTTTCAGCAGTTTGATTATGATGTGCCTACATATGGGATTTTTACATTTGTTGGCTTATTTTTGTTTTGTATTTAACTTCCTTGGGATTTGCTGAACTTCTTGCATTTGCAAATTGATGACTTCATCAGTTTTAGAAGTTCCTGAGCATTGTCTCTTCAAATATGTCTTCTGCCACATTCTCTTCTCTCCTTCTGAAACTCCAATTACATATATGTTAGACCATCTGATATCCCACAGATCTGATATCTCTTTTCTACCCCTCCCTGACTTTTTCTGTCTTTTCTCTTTCCAATCTGTCTTCACATTCACTGATTCTTTCTTTTGCTATGTCCATAAACTGTTAAGCCCATGTAATGAATTCATTTCTGCTAGTATATTTTTCTTTCTCCCTTCCCTCCCCTCCCTTCCCTTTCACTTTCTTTTCTTTCCTTTTTTTGTTTTCCCTGGCCTCTGCTAGTATATTTTTCATTTCTATTTAATAGAATTTCAACTTGGTTCTTTGGCATAATTTCCATCACTCTACAGAAATCCCCACCTTTTCAAGCATATTGTTAACCTTTATCATTCAATCATCTAGCATTTTTTTCATAATTATCTTTAAATCCCTGTCTGATAATTCTGAAAAATCTGGGTCATCTCTGCATCTTCTTCTACTGACTATTTCTTCTCTTCACCTTTGGTCACATTTTCTTGCTTTTCTTGTGTCTTGTAAACTTTTTATTACACACCATTTTATATAAAAATAGATTAATTATTAAATTAAGTAATATTTTACTTCCAGAAAAAGACATGACCATTTTCTGTCAGGACACTAGAAGGGAGTCTGAGTCAATCTAATATGTAACTGAGCTGGATGTGGGCTATGACGCAGCTTTAATTTGACAGTTAATCACTGGCTTCAAATATTTAAGCAGTGAGATCAAGCCTTTACTTGAGCAGGTCTAGGATCTGAGCCTAGGTAAAATTACAGAGACCTGCTTGTGCTTCATAGCTAAGCCACCAATTTTTAAAACTGTGGGAGTACCTTACATGTATACCAGAGTAGAATGATTAAGTAAATGGGTGGCTGACGGTAGGAGACAGATTTCTCACTATTGGAGCAGGAGTTTTCAGATAAGCAAGGGCAGGAGGTTAGAATCATCCATGTAGTGATTCAACTGGAACTGAAAACATCAATATAAACTCATGTTTAGTTTAATATAGACACAGATGGATACATATAGAAATATTTATAGATATGTAGATATATACAGGGTAGTATAAATACATATATTTTCTGGCTCTGTCAGCTGAGTTGGCCTACGTGCAACAATACCCCAGTAGCAACATGTACACCTAGCACCTAGATCTTGGTTTCTCCATTCTCCAGTAAAAGGAACCAAGGCTCTGTGGAGAAATGGCTAATTCTAGGATTGAGACAGAAAAATATACTAGATAAAGCATATACTATATGCTTTAGTCTCTAAATATACTAGAGCATCTTGTAGTGCCAGAAAGTGAGAAAGTGCAAACACACGTACACACACATACACTCACAGTGGTATATCAAAAAGTCATACCAATTGAAAGAGCTCCCAGTGGCCAAAGCTGGAACAACTTGACCAATAAAATAAATAAAGCAATAATAAGATTTTTAACCCAAGGTATAAAATATCCATAAGTCCATACTAATGTTTAAAACATTGAATGGATACATAAACGAAGAAGAGACAAATCTCCCATGCAGAAGAAATCTAAACAATTTATATAGACACTTTGCCCTTGAGGAGGGGTATCATAACTCTCCATGCCTTAAGTGTAGGCTGCGCATGTGTAACTTCCTTCCAAAGAGTACAGTATGTAAACAGAGGAGAAAAAAGAGTAACTTTGTAGTAAAGAAATACACAAACACTGCCAGGAGCGGTGGCTCCTGGTACCTGTAATCCCAGCACTTTGGGAGGCCAAGGTGGGCGGATTACGAGGTCAGGAGATTGAGACCATCCTGTCTAACATGGTGAAACCCCATCTCTACTAAAAATACCAAAAATTAGCCGGGCATGGTGGTGGGCACCGGTAGTCCCAGCTACTCAGAAGGCTGAGGCAGGAGAAAGGTGTGAACCCGGGAGGCGGAGCTTGCAGTGAGCCGAGAGAGATCGTGCCACTGCACTCCAGCCTGGGCGACAGAGTGAGACTCCATTTCAAAAAAAAAAGAAAAAGAAATACACAAACACTACCTCAACGAGATGATCAAGGTCAGTATCAACACTGATTAGTCATATTGACAGTATGTCCCCTTAATATAATGCGATGAAAATGGTACTGCCAGGCATAGTGGCACATGTCTGTAGTCCCAACTACTTGGGAGGCTGAAGTGGGAGGATTGCAAGAGCCCAGAAGTTCAAGACCAGCCTAGGCAATACAGTGAGACTCCGTCTCTATTAAAAAAAAAAAAAAAAATAGCCAGGTGTGGTGGCATGCATCTGTAGTCCCAGCTACTCAGGAAGCTGAGAAGGGAGGATCGCTTGAGCCCAGGAGTTCAAGGCTGCAGTGAGCTGTCATCATACCACTGCACTCCAGCCTGGGTGACAGAGTGAGATACTGTCTCAAAAAAAGGAAAGAAAATTGTACTTAACCTGCATGTTCTTCGTCCCCAAAATACAAAACCTCACTGTAACAATGATAAAAATACCAAACAGACACCAATAGAAGGACATTCTACAAAATGCCTGAACAATACTCCTCAAAACTGTCAAAGTCATCAAAAACAAGAGATGAGAAACTCAAGTCTAAGAAATTGCCAAAGCCAAGAGGATCCTAAGGAGATGTGACAACTAAATGGGATCCCAAAACATTAGGGAAATAAAGTATGGAATTATATCAGTAATAATTAGTTAATGAAAATATATCAGTATTAGTTCATTAATTATAACAAATACACCATACTGATAAGGTGTTAAAAATAGGAAAAACTAGAGGCAGGATCTATGGGAACTCTCTATATTATCTTGGCAATTTTTCTTTAAATCTGAAACTATTTCAAAAATTCAAGTTTATATTTTAAAAAAGAAAGAAAAAAAAACTGTAGGAGCTCCATCTCTGTGTTAAGCACAACGGTTAGAGTTTGGTTTGCTAGATTCTCCTTGCTCTCCAGTCGCACATCTTGCTTTCTGAAGCTCAAGTGCCCTCATGCAGCCCTGCTCCTCCTCCCCAGTCAGCCTTCTGGAGGGCAGCTTCCTTACATTCTGTGAAGGCCTGAAATGAATTAGAGCAGTTTCACTCACCTCTTCTGCCCTGTCCCCAGTCCTTGGTAGCTGAAAACATGGACTGCCAGAGTGTGGGGTTAGAGTTACCTCCAGCTCTTTCCCTGCCTGCAGCATTCCAGAACTGAAAGCCTGGAGTGCCTCTGCTGGATTTCTCTCAGCAATCCTGCCTTCTGAGGGTGGTTGCCCTATACTTGAGAGAGGTTCAACTGCCTCAGGTAGTATCTATGCCAGTCCGTCACTGGCCCAGGCTTTTGGCTTACTACTCCTGAACATTCAGTGAACATCTGTGGATAGGAGCTGGAGCGTGGGCGCATACTTGCTCTTTGGTGCAAGAGTTGCAAGGGCTTCTCAGGATCCTAACCTGTCATACCAGCCCATATGTGGCCATTAAAAATCTGATTTAAAAAAATGTGGCCAGGCATGGTGGCTCATGCCTGTAAGCCCAGCACTTTGGGAGTCTGAGGCAGGCAGATCACCTGAGGTTGGGAGTTCCAAACCAGCCTAACCAACATGGAGAAACCCCGTCTCTACTAAAAATACAAAATTAGCTGGGCATGGTGGCGCACGCTTGTAATCCTAGCTACTCGGGAGGCTGAGGCAGGAGAATTGCTTGAACCTGGGAGGCAGAGGTTGTGGTAAGCCAAGATTGCACCGTTGCACTCCAGCCTGGGCAACAAGAGCAAAACTCCATCTCAAAAAAAAAAAAAAAAAAAAAAATGTGGCTGGTTTCTCCTTTCCCCTCATGTATGGTAGATTCCTATTCCTTTGGTTATTCCATCCTAGAGCAACCATAGGTCTCTTCTCTACTATGAAAGTTTGATTAATTTCTGGAGTTTGGTTCATTTAGGTTCCCTTGTATCCTCAGCTCTTCGATGGGTTTTTAGAAAACATACTTCTTATCCGGCTTTTATAGGTTTTCAAGTACAAGAATGGCAGTATCTTGTAATTTTGTACATCTGAAGAGGAAGCCGAATTCTTTCCCCAGACATTGAAAGGTTCACTCCCTCAGTACATTAAGGTGTCTGCTCAAAAGTCACCTTTTCAAAGCAGTTTCCCGTATTACACTATCTAAAGATTGAACAGATCCCAGTCACCCTTCATGCTTTTATCCTGCTTTACTTTTCTTCCATTGCCCTCATTTCCATCTGAAATGTATTTGTCTCATTGTTTAACTGTCTCCTCCACAAGGGCAGGAATTTTATTTTTCTTATTTGTCAGTATAGCCCCAGCTATAAAACAATGATAGGGAGCAAATATGATTCTTTATAAATTATAAGTTTAAACTTGCTTTAAAACTAATTAACTAAATAGAAAATTATTGTTGCATATTATAAAAGAAAAAGTACTTTTATGGGAGATAAGAAGTTTTGAAGCTTAAAAAAAAAAGAACCTGTGTGATCAGTTCCATTCTGTCCTTAGAAAACATATTATTCTTTATCATATATACTTTCTCCAGCTAAATCGTTTTGTGCACACTTACTGCTTCCTCATATCTTGCTATCAACCCAGGTTCTAAGCAGGAATTACAGATATTCTTCACAATAGAATAAAACAATTTACAATTGTTCTTAATGAATGGTAAAAAGAACAATATTCATTACTTGTTAATTATTACTCATCTTTTTTTGAAAATGATCCAAATGGCATCTGGAAACAGCATAACACTAAAAATTAGACTGCAGTAGAAAATAAGAACAATGTTTTGATGATTAGATATAATAGAAAGGACTGTAGAAAGAGAATAGAAATAAGAAGGAAAAATTTAGATATTGCAGAAGTGACACAGTAAATCTCAGGATTTGAAAAATATTAATTAAATACCTCAGATTAACCAAGAGGCCTAAAGCACAAGCTAACTAGTCTTTTAAAAGAAACCAATTGGGCACAGTGGCTCACAAAGTAAAACAATATAAGAAGCAAAACACTAAAAAATTAAAATTAATTAAAAATTAGTTTTTTCCCTTGCTAGAGATTTTCTGTCTAGATAGCAATTGCAAAACTCCACATAAAGCAATATAGTTAAGAAAGACTACTCTGGAATCAGATCTTAGTGTTAATCTCAGCTTCGTCATTTGCCAACTATGTGACCTTTGGCAAGTTAACCTTCCAAAACAGCATCGAAGGGTTTAAGGACCATTGAGCCCTTCAACGATGGTCTGGGTGCACTAGGCTGAGTGCAACGACATCATCATGGCTCACTGCAACCTCAACCTCCTAGGCTCAATTGATCCTCCTGCCTCAGCCTCCTGAGTAGCTGAAACTACCAGGTGCATGCCACCATGCCCAGCTCGTTTTTTATTTTTTGTAGAGACAGGGTCTCACTATGTTGGCAGGCTGGTCTCGAACTCCTGGGTTCAGGTGATCCTCCCGCCTCAGCCTCCCGAAGTGTTAGGATTTCAGGTGTGAGTCACCGTGCCTGTCCTATGAAGTCATTACAAAGAAATTAAATAAATTGGTTTCATTGGCAGTATTGAATTTCAAAGCAGAAGGGGTGCTTAAGAGAAATAATGCCTTTGGAGTAATTTCTTATGCTAGATGAAACTCATATCCCATTTAAGGTGTCAGTCTGTCTGAATTTTATGTTTGGACAATTATCAGTTATTTCTTAAAGCTTGAAGTGAACTCTGGCTCTGTAGGATAAATTAATCTTTATTCCTTTAATCTGTATTCATATTAAAGAGATCAAATTGTTTTTTTAGAGTAATGTAAATTTAAGGGACTTCTTTTGTTAGGTGAATTACTCAGGTTTTAAGATATCAGTATCGGCCGGGCGCTGTGGCTCAAGCCTGTAATCCCAGCACTTTGGGAGGCCGAGACGGGCGGTTCACAAGGTCAGGAGATCGAGACCATCCTGGCTAACGTGGTGAAACCCCGTCTCTACTAAAAAATACAAAAAAAACTAGCTGGGCGGTGGCGGGCGCCTGTAGTCCCAGCTACTTGGGAGGCTGAGGCAGGAGAATGGCGTAAACCCGGGAGGCGGGGCTTGTAGTGAGCTGAGATCCGGCCACTGCACTCCCGCCTGGGCAACAGAGAGAGACTCCGTCTCAAAAAAAAAAAAAAAGATACCAGTATCATTGTGGACACTAAATACATTGTCTACTAAATTCTGTAATTTTAACTTATAATTCTCAGTAACTGGCTGGGTGCGGTGGCTCATGTCTGTAATCCGAGCACTCTGGGAGGCCAAGGCGGCAGATCACCTGAGGTCAGGAGTTCAAGACTAGCCTGGCCAACAGAGTGAAACCCTGTCTCTACTAAAAATACAAAAGAATGAGCCAGGCGTGGTGGTGGGTGCCTGTAATCCCAGCTACTGGGGAGGCTGAGGAAGGAGAATTGCTTAAACCCAAGAGGTGGAGGTTGCAGTGAGCCGAGAACATGCCATTGCACTGCAGCCTGGGTAAGAAGAGTGAAACTCCATTTGAAAAATAAATTAAAAAATAAATAAAAATAAAAATACAAAAATTAGCTGGGCATGGCGATGGGTGCCTGTAATCCCAACTACTCGGGAGGCTGAGGCAGGAGAATTGCCTGAACCCAGGAGGCAGAGGTTGCAATGAGCTGAGATCACACCACTGCACTCCAGCCTGGGCTACAAGAGTGAGACTCTTTCTCAAAAATAATAATAATAATAATTCTCAGTAATTTTTGCAATTTTTTTGGTACCTAAAATAATTTCTGTTATTGTGTTGGATAACTTTGTCAACTTCGCTTTGGGAATATCTAAATATAGGTAGCTGCATTCGAGCCAGAGGAATATTGGTTTCTTTTGTTGTTGCTTATTTCTGAGGCAGCCTTGCTTTGTCATACAGTCTGGAGTGCATTGGCACAATCATGGCTCACTGCAGCCTTGACCTCCTGGGCTCATGTGATCCTCCCAAACCAGCCTCCCAAGTAGTTGGGACTACAGGTGCACACCACCATGCCTGGCTAATTTTTAAAATTTTTTGTAGGGATAGAGTTTTGCTATGTCACTTAGGCTGGTTTTGAACACCTAGGCTCAAGCAGTCTTCCTACCTTGGCCTCCCAAAGTGCTGGGATTACAGGTATGAGCTACCACACCCAGCTGAGAAACATTGGGTTTTAATCAAGATTATTGTCTGAATATTGAGTCTTAATGACTTTTTTGATTTTGGTTTTTTGGCCGTAGTATTAAGTTTGCAGTTGATAACCTTCTGTACTAACTAGAAGTAGTATAGAAACTGCAAAAAAAAAAAAACAGGTAAAATGTTGATGGCTGCTATTTTTATTTAACTAATGAATGATGATGTCATTGCACTCAGCCTGGTCAATGGAGCAAGATTCTGTCTCAAAAAAAAAAACAATTTTTTTTAACTACAATGACTTTATCTTATGCAAATTTACAAAGGGTGTATAAATATATGTTAAAACAAATATAAGAGGATGAGCTGATAATCACCAGTGAGCTACAGCAGCAGAGACACAGTGTCATCAGTGAAGGAAAGAGAAACATCTCTAAACCACCCAACACAATTAACATGGTGTCTTCCACGTAGACTTTTTTCTTTTTTTTTTTTTGAGATAGGGTCTCATTCTGTCACCCAGGCTGCAGTGCAGTGGTACGATCACAGCTCACTGCAGCCTCAACCTCCTGGGCTTAAGTGATCCTCCTGCCTCAGCATCCCAAGTAGTTGGGACCAAAGGTGCGCCTCAGCATGCCCAGCTCATTTTTGTATTTTTTGTAGAGACAGGATCTCACCATGTTTCCCAGGCTGGTCTTAAGCCCCTGGGCTCAAGCAATCACCTGCCTCAGCCTCCCAAAGTACTGAGATTACAGGCATGAGCCACTGTGTATAGCCTCACATAGATTAAGTGAGGTCACTGTATGTGAGGTCATTGTATAATAGTTTTCAAAAATGTTATTTTACATCCAAGAAATTGTAAATACAATTAGTTATATCTACTCCTGTCACTTTAAACTTTGTATCAATTTTTATTCACAAAAACATGAACTATTTCAGACATCATAATTAATGAAACAATTTTTATTCTTTGCTTTAAGTCCATTTAAAATCCAAGACTCATGTTATAAAACCACTCCCCCTCCCTGAACTACACATCTCTAGTTAAATTTTGATTCAATAATGTTTTCCATGGAAATAACAAAACTCAAGTCGTCTGTATTAGCAAACTGTGTAATAAAATAGGAAATTCACTAAGGAAGAGCAAAGCAGGAGCCCTGCATGTCACTTTTAGATAACCATCCCCAAACCAAACTAAACACTTTCAATTCCAAGCATATTTCAAAGTTTTAGGAGAAGTAGGTGAATGGAGTAAGGAGATCGTGAGAACTAACTCACTACTGCGAGGACAACACCATGCCATGAGGGATCTGCCCCATGACCCAAACACCTCCCACCAGACCCCACCTCAAACACTGGGAATTACAATTCAACATGAGATTTGGTGGGGACATATATACAAGCTCTATTAGGGTGAGAGCAAAGTTCTGGAACTAGATAATAGTGATGGTTGCATAACAATGTGAACGTACTTAATGCAACTGAGATTTTTATGCAATGTAAATATAGATCTCAATCAATAAAAGAAACAGTACACCAGCCTGGGCAACAACTACTAAAAATGCAAAACTTAGCGAGGCATGCACACCTGTAGTTCCAGCTACCCTGGAGGCTGAGGTGACAGAATTGCTTGAACCTGGGAGGCGGAGGTTGCAGTGACCCGAGATCACACCACTGTACTCCAGCCTGGGTGACAGAGACCCAGACTTAGAAAAAAAAGAAAAAAGAAACACTAAATAACACTACATAACAGAAAGTAGACATTGACATCTCATCGAAGAAAGTCACCTTCTAAAATAAATGTTGATTATTTTGGTATCCTGTTAAAAACCTTATTGGGACTCATGCCTGTAATCCTAGCATTTTGGGAGGCTGAGGCAGGCCTTGAGGTCATGAGTTCGAGACCAGCCTAGCCAACATGGTGAAACTCCGTCTCTACTAAAAAGACAAAAAAAAGATGAGACGCAGTGGCTCACGCCTGTAATCCCAGCACTTCGGGAGGCCAAGGTGGGTGGATCACGAGGTCAGGAGATCAAGACCATCCTGGCTAACACGGTGAAACCCCGTCCCTACTAAAAACAAAAAAAAAATTAGCTGGGTGTGGTGGCAGGCACCTGTAGTGCCAGATAATCGGGAGGCTGAGGCAGGAGAATGGCGTAAAGCCGGGAGGTGGAGCTTGCAGTGAGCCGAGATCGAGCCATTGCACTCCAGCCTGGGCGACAGAGTGAGACTCCGTCTCAAAGAAAAAAATAAACAAACAAAAAATAAAAACACCTTATTATTAACTTGATAAGTACATTATAAACACTTCAAAATGAAACCTTTTTCTATAATGTCAATCCTTGAGCTTTTCTATTTATTAGGAAATCTCGTAACACTCTTAGCACCAGCTTTCCATGCTTCTTAGTCTGCCTGGGCAGGAATCAATTTTATATAGTGTTGGGTGTCCAAGGGAGAGAATATAGTCCTGGGTTCTTAGTTTCTATTTCTGGTTGGGCCAGTAAAGCCCCTTCCTCGTCCCTCCTTTCCACTTATCACCATAGACAGAAACTAAAAACCATGGCTTCAGGCTGCTAGAAGCATACAACAAAACAAAATCCAACAACAACAACAACAACAAAATAAGGAAGGATGGACAGGCTAGGAAGTGAATTTTAAAATAGGCAGAATATTTGATTAAATTTAGCTTGCCAATATTGTGTTAAATTTTAATACAGGAGAGTAACATATTTATTTCTAATAAACAAGATCAGCAGAAGATGAAAAACTTTTTAGATACCAAAACGTACCTTGGTCTGCTGTAGCACTCGGGAATCGGGAAATCTCTCTTGTGGCATTCATGAATGTAGCATTTTTTGTTTGTTTGTTTGTTTGTTTGTTTGACAGTCAGTGGAGAAACACAAGCCACGCCAAATGCAATAACAAGCCCATCAATTTCTTTTACCTCAAATGCAACAGAAAATACGACTTCTGGCCAGGCGCAGTGGCTCACGCCTGTAATCCCAGAACTTTGGGAGACCAAGGCAGGCGGAGGTCAGGAGTTCAAGACCAGCCTGACCAACATGGTGAAACCCCCGTCTCTACTAAAAATACAAAATTAGTCAGGCATAGTGACACGTACCTGTGATGCCAGCTTCTTGGGAGGGGAGGTTGAGATGGAAGAATCGCTTGAACCTAGGAGGCGGAAGATGCAGTGAGCCGAGATCACACCACTGCACTCCAGTCCGGCCATCAGGGCGCGATTCTGTCTCAATTTAAAAAAAAAAAAGAAAGAAAGAAAATACCACTTCTGCTGAACCTGATTATAGGCAAGGCCAAATTCAGTCACTTGCAAAATAATATGCCCAACATTCATTCACAATGTTCCCGCCTGCTCTTAATGGGGTTTGAGTAGAGCAGGCTCTCAAAAGCCATGAATTATATGAATTATTAAACAACAGTTTCCATTTAAAATAATAACATTTATTTGGGAATATACAAACCAGACAATGAACTAGATGTTTTCTACATATCATTACTCACTTTAGCCTCATAATACTTTACAGATAGGTTAAGTAACTTGCCTAAGTTACTTAATAAAAGTAACTTATATTTAACTTATATTAACTTAATAAAAGTAATAAAAATAAAAGATGGATGATCTCCAAGATCTCTAAACATTAAAATTTTACAATAAAATTTTATTTGGTTGAGGTGACACATGCCTATATTTTCAGCTACTCAGGAGTTTGAGACTGGCCTGGATAACATTGCAAGATCCTGTCTCTAAATTTAAAAAACAAATTACAACAAGATAATCTTAGACCAGAGAAAGGAAAGTGAAATAGCTATTTGGATTACAAACTAAGGTCAAAACACTAGTACATTCAAAAGCCAGGATTCAGGCTGGGCTTGGTGGCTCACACCTGTAATCCTAACACTGTGAGGCCGAAGCTGGTGGATTGCTTAAGCCCAGGAGTTTGAGATCAGCCTTGGCAACATGGTGAAACTCTGTCTCTACCAAAAATAGAAAAATTAGCCAGGCATAGTGGAGCACACCTCTAGTCCTAGCTACTCAGGTGGCTGAGGTGGGAGAATCACCTGAGCCTGGGAGGCGGAGGTTGCAGTGAGCAGAGATCACATCACTGCACCCCAGCCTGGGCCACAGAGCAAGACCTGTCTCGAAAAATAAAAAATTAAAACTAAAAAGCCAGGATTTAAACCAAGGTATATCATACATAAAATCATTTTTTGCTAAAACACTCTTTTTTTTTTTTTTGAGACGGAGTTTCACTTTTGTTGTCCAGGCTAGAGTGCAATGGCACGATCTTGGCTCACCACAGCCTTCACCTCCCGGATTCAAGCAATTCTCCTGTGTCAGCCTCCCAAGTAGCTGGGATTACAGGCATGCACCACCATGCCCGGCTAATTTTGTATTTTTAGTAGAGATGGGGTTTCTCCATGTTGAGGCTGGTCTCGAACTCCTCACCTCAGGTGATCTGCCCGCCTCAGCCAAAGTGCTGGGATTACAGGCGTGAGCCACCGTGCCCGGCCTAAAACACTCAAGTGTGGGCTGCAAAGGAAATATTTTCAGTTTACTTGGCAAACATTAATATTCTCTCTTGAATACAGCTTCTAAATGTTAAGGAATGAGAAAGAAGAACATACTTGAAAAGAATATTACTGAAAAATGCAGTGAGATGTCTGGAAGAAACAAGCAATGGCTATGTGCCTACTATGTGCCACAGACTGTGCTGGCTATATTAAAAACCTTGACGCTTCACTGTTACAGCAACCTTGGAGGGAAATATTGGTAATCTCTTTTACATATGAAGAAACTGAAACGTAGAGAAGCCTTCAAGGTTACAGAAGTTGCAAGGGACAGAGTTGGAATTGGAAATCAAATTCAGCTCATTAATACATATTATTAGTGCTTACTACGGGGCATTTCGAATAGAATATTAGAAATCCCATCACATACAGCTCAAACCAACCTATTTTTTCTTTGCTTAGGGAGTTGTTGTGAAACTGAACAATTCCTATAGATTTTTCTTTCAATAATCTTATTTTAAATAATTATCCATGCTTAGGTTACATATATACGTTAAGTACTGCCCATAAACTCCAAAAGTTGATTGCTATGAAAACCAAACAGGCATCCAGTAGTAAATGTGAAAATACAAGCAATTCTGTCCTATATACATGATTTTGAACATACTGACAGATGGAGAAAACCACTTTGGAAAAGATACTTCCCATGTTCTAGAGATGATTTAAACCATTAAGCATTCTATGAAGCTTCTGAAGGTCTGTCAGATTTTAAATGACAACAGTGAAATTTTAAAACAAGAACAGGAGATGTCAGCACCAAATCTAGTTTAACATTAATAATAAGTGAGCCAATAAATAGGTCTATGTTTGCCCAGGCAGGTTTTGCTTATTATTCAGTTGGAAAGCCAGAAGGAAACTGGTTTTAACTCTTAATACAACCTGTATCATGACATCATCACTTTACCAGAAATGTAGCTGATGTCAGCACAAGACTGAGACAGTTCACATTTAAAAGTGTTGTTTCTTCTCCAACTATTTTCATAATTCATTCATGGTATAGGATTGAGACTATTTCCTTAAGTGGAAAAAAATGGGTAATCAACATTGAGGACTTTCCACGTGCCAGATACTGTATGAACTGTCTTATTTAATTTTCATAGCCACCCTGCAAGATATTATCCTCATCTTTTTAGAGGAAGAAACAAGTTTCAAGAAACGAAGTAGCTTTTCTAAGGCCACAGCTATAGCAAAGAGGCGGAGCTGACATTCAAGCTTGGATATGAATTACTATAATTTCCACAGCACTACACAGCTGTCATTTTCTTTAGTTGCAAAACTAAATAAATAATGTTAAAAATAAAAGATGGATGATCTCCAAGATCTCTAAACATTAAAATTTTACAATAAACTGGTTGAGGTGACACATGCCTATATTTTCAGCTACTCAGGAGTTTGAGACTGGCCTGGATAACATTGCAAGATCCTGTCTCTAAATTTAAAAAACAAATTACAACAAGATAATCTTAGACCAGAGAAAGGAAAGTGAAATAGCTATTTGGATTACAAACTGTTTTAGTACCTCAAATGTAATGTGTGGTGGTGAGAGTATCTTTGATTCCTGGGAAGGTCATTGTGAAAGGGAATATAAAATGCCTTGAAGTCAAAATACGAGGCTCTCAAACAGAAAAATAAATATAACATTTAAGTATTATCAACAGAGAACCAAGTTAGAAAAAACTAGTTATAGTCTAAAACAATGCTGTTTAAAAGACTGTAGTCACCAGTGTAAACTGACTCAGGCAACACTTCCCAGGGTCCATGCTGTGGACAACTGACTAATCTCTCTATAAATACTAAAAGATAATAAGGTTCCATAACCAAACAAGAAAGGGAAATGTTGGATTTAATGTTAAGCCTGTTTCCATACTAGTTATAGGCTTGAGAGCCCTATGGGGCAAGTCTTTCTGGGTTTGAATCCCAGCTCTTCCATTCTAGCTTAGCCATGTGACTTAAATGAGACAGAGTTGCTGTAGAGACTGGAAACAGTAATGCATGTGGGAGCCTTAGAACAGAGCCTTAGACAGTGCTCAATAAATGTTAAATCATTAATAGGAACATCATTTCCCAGAGCCTTTATTAATCTAAGTTGATGTTCATTGTGAATTACCAAGGGGATAGAGTTTGCAGTTTCTCAAACTTACTGGGTAAGGGAACCCACTTTGTCATAGAATATCCCTCGAGAAAACTGGTTAATGTCTTTAAAACAAACAAAACTCTTCAAAACAATACAGAATTCCATCACCAAAATAAAATGTTGTTTTTTGTTTTTTTGAGTTTTTTGTGACAGGGTCTCCCTCTGTTGCCCAGGTTGGAGTGCAATGGCACAATCACAGCTCACTGCAGCCTCAACTTCCTGGGCTCAAGCGATCCTGCCACCTCAGCCTCTCAAGTAGCTGGGACTACAGGTGCATGCCACTGTACCTGACTAATTTTTTGTAGAAACAAGGTTTTGCCATGTTGCCCAGGCTGGTTT
This sequence comes from Piliocolobus tephrosceles, assembly GCF_002776525.5. Lineage (NCBI taxonomy): Eukaryota > Metazoa > Chordata > Mammalia > Primates > Cercopithecidae > Piliocolobus > Piliocolobus tephrosceles. Next base: position 83,445,325 of record NC_045442.1, on the reverse strand, counting down.
AAAACTCCTGGGCTCAAGCCATCTGCCCACCTTGGCCTCCAAAGTTCTGGGATTATAGGCATGAGCCACCACGCCCAGCCTAAAACATTTTTAAAAATTGAATTTTTCTTCACCAAATTTTCCCTACCTCTTATCTGCTACCACCTGCCTTTGAGATAAAGTTCTTTTTTTTTTTGAGATGGAGTTTCACTCTTGTTGCCCAGGCTGGAGTGCAATGGCACAATCTCAGCTCACCGAAACCTTCCACCTCCCAGGTTCAAGTGATTCTCCTGCCTCAGCCTCCCAAGTAGCTGGGATTACAGACAAGCACCACCAAGCCCAGCTAATTTTGTATTTTTAAGAGAGATGGGATTTCTCAATGTTGGTCAGGCTGGTCTCAAACTCCAGACCTCAGGTAATCTGCCCACCTTGGCCTCCCAAAGTGCTGGGATTACAGGCATGAGCCACCTTGCCCGACTGGAGCTAAAGTTCTAATAGTTGACACTCTTTGATGTTCACTAAAGACTTGGGAACGTTGTCTCTACTTCATAAACCCACACCATAGCTGAATCCTGTATTCTGTCATAACCAGCAACTGCTCCTCCCATTCAATCTTCAATTCCACTATCCAGCCTTGAACACCAACCACTTTATTTCCTAGCAGCCACCTTCTGGTTTCATTTGTTCCCTATTCAGCCTAGACTCAATGGCCCACCACTTCAAACACTCTCACTACTGAAATCTCTTGCCTCCTTAACCTGTCACCCCGACACATAAAACCCAGGCCAAGATCAATCCAACTGTTCAATTGTGTGCTTACCCAGGCTACTGAGCCCTGAGAGAAGGAAATCATTCATACAAATATATATACGACAGCCGTGAAAAACCCATGATTCCATTTTTTCTAAGTATTCCCACTCAGCTTGCCCACTCACTTCCCTCAGAGGCTTTCTTGAAATTCTCCTTTTCTCCTCAAACAGTCCCCTATAATCATCATCTCCTCCCCACTATAATCTCAGTGGATGACCTTATCCCCACTTCACTGAAAAAAGTCAAGTGTTGATACCCCAAATTCTTACTTGCCAACCAAACACTTCCCCATCTGCACCATCCATTGTTCCTATATTCCTACTTCAGTAGAAACTGCATTCTCATTTGTACTGCAACCCAGTATCTTCACTCCATTCCCTCTAACCTCAAAGACAATGTATAATCAATCACACACACCTCCTTTCTTCTACATCTTCAACTTCTCCCTTCCTTCCTCCTATTTCTATTTAGCATATAAACATGCTGAAATCTCTCTCATCCAGACACAGCCTGCCCCTCTACCTACTATCTCATATCTCTCTATGAGCAAAGCTTCAAAAACAGCAAAGCTTTCTGAAAAGAATATCTGTACTTACTGTCTCCACTCTCAAATCTTTCCATGCTTAGTCCTCAGCAACCTGGCATTTATCTCTATCATGGAGACTCCACTGAAGCTGTTCTACAGAAGGTGGCAATCAGCTGCTTAACACCAAAGTCAAGAGACACTTCCCTGTCCTCATATTCATTCAACTGTGGGTTACATTTGACATTGCAGATGGCTCTTAAAATTTATGTCTTTGTTTAATAAATATTTACCGAAAGCTACTTTGTTGATAAGAACTTCAGATAAAATGATGAACATGACACACACAGTCACAAGCCCTCAAGAAGCTTAAAGTTTCTATGACAATTCCTACTCCTCCTTCCAACTCTCAGATCACTCATTCCTTCTCTACTCAACCTTTAGAGCTGATATTTCCCCAGGGCTCCTTTCTTTGCTCTTCTCACATCCATCCCAGGATTAATGTGTTTACATTACCTATTCATTGATGTTGATGACATTTGTATCACAAGCTTAGAATTCTTGACCTTTCATCCTCCTCAAACTATCTAGTCTCAATTTTTTGTCCTCTTCCAAGTAAAACATTCAGAAAACTATCTTTGTACACTCCACTTCCTCATACCCAATTTACATTTTAACCCATGACAATTTGACCACCACTACAATGAAACTCCTTTTACAATGTCACCACTACCTCATTATGTTAAAATGGACGTGCTTATCATTATTCAAACTTTCAGGGCATTCTCAACAGAACTGACCCACTCCTTATCCTTCACTATCTAACCTGTACATGTGAAATTTGGCATAGCTGTATTCTGGGCCCTATTCTATTTCCCACACTCTATCCCTAGGTGTTCCTACCCTTTCCCATTGTTTTAAATATAACTTATGCCGGACGCAGTGGCTGACGCCTGTAATCCAAACACTTTGGGAGGAGGAGGCAGGCAGGCGGATCACCTGAGGTCAGGAGTTTGAGACCAGCCTGGCCAGCATGGTGAAACCCCTGTCTCTACTAAAAATACAAAAATTAGCCAGGCATGGTGGCCCGTGCCTACAATACCAGCTACTCTGGAGGCTGAGGCAGGAGAATCACTTGACCCCAGAGGCGGAGGTTGCAGTGAGCCAAGATCGCACCACTGCACTCCAGCCTGGGTGACAGAGCGAGACTCCGTCTCAAAAAAAAAAAAGCAAACAAAAAAAACAGTCAGTACTCTAGGGAAGAAATAACAATAGCTATATTATGACATGGTAGTAAGTTGAAGATAATTGAATAGACATAATATATTGTGGAGATAGTTTGAATATGAGAGGTGAGAAGAGGTAAGTAGTCATGTGTGGCTCTTTGTTTCTGGCTTTAATAACTCCAGTAGTTATTAAAGTGCTGGGATTATAGGCGTGAGCCATTGCACACAGGCTTGACTGGTTTTCTAACCAAGTTCACCAATGTCACCTTGTCCCTACCAATCCAGTCTCCAGAAGAAAGCTAAAGGGATCTTTATAAATATAATATAAAATCGCTTCTCAGCCTTTTGGCTAAGATCAAGTGTAAATATAATATAACTATAAATTGAAACACATCACTCACTATTTAAAGCCCTTCAATTGATACGTTTCATACTCCGAGGGAAACTAATTTTAAGGTAATAACAGAGTATTCTCTTTCCCACAAAGACAATGTTGCCCCAGTTTTCTGGCAACTCATTCTGTGGCTCAGTGGCATTCAACTACTTCAGTACAAAGACAAATATAAGACACAGAAGTTAACTGGGTTAACTAAAGGTTACTAAACCTTTACTAAACCTTACTAAAGGTTACTAATTATTTAATTCCAAAGTAAATATCATAATTTATCTTTTTTTTCCGAGACAGTCTCGTTCTGTTGACCAGGCTGGAGGGCAGTGATGTGATTTTGGCTCACTGCAACCTCCACCTCCTGGATTCAAATAATTCTCGTGCCTCAGCCTCCCCAGTAGCTGGGATTACAGGCATGTACCACCACACCCAGCCAATTTCTGTTTTTTTAGTAGAGACGGGTTTTCGCCATGTTGGTCAGGCTGGTCTTGAACTCCTGGTCTCAAGTGATCTGCCCACCTTGGCCTCCCAAAGCCTGGGATTACAGGCTTGAGCCACTGCACTCGGCCTATAATTTTTTTTTAATTGAGATAAAATTCACATAGCATACAATTTACCATTTCAAAGTATACAATTCAGTAGTTTTTAGTGTATTCACATTTTGCAACCATCTACACTAATTCCAGAACATTTCTATTACCTAAAAGGAACTCCATATCCATTAACAGTCACTCCCAATTGTCTCCCTCCCCATCTCCTAGAAACCATTTATCTCTTTTCTATCTCTATGGATTTCCTGTTCTGAACATTTCATATAAGTGGGATCATACAATATGCGATCTTTTGTGACTTCGTTCACTCAGCATCATGTTTTTAAGGTTTATCCATGTTGCAGCAGGAATCTGTACTTCATTCCTTTTTATGGCTGAATAATACTCCATTGTATGGATGGACCACATATTGGTTTTTGTTTTTGTTTTTGTTTTGAGACAAAAGTTTTGCTCTTGTTGCCCAGGCTGGAGTGCAATGGCATGATCTCGGCTCACCCCAACCTCTGCCTCCCCAGTACAAGCGATTCTCCTGCCTCAGCCTCCCAAGTAGCTGGAATTACAGGCATACGCCACTATGTTCAGTTAATTTTGTATTTTTAGTAGAGATGGGGTTTCTCCATGTTGGTCAGGCTGGTCTTGAACTTCCCATCTCAGGTGATCCACCTGCCTCAGCCTCCCAAAGTGCTGGGATTACAGGTGTGAGCCACCACGCCCGGCCAGACCACATATTGTTTATCCATTTATCAGCTGATCTACGTTTAGATTGTTAGCACTCTTTTACAATTATGAATATTGTTGCTATTAACACTCATGTACAAGTATTTGCATGGATATATGTTGTCATTTCTTTTGGGATGACCTAGGAATGGAACTGCTGTGTCATATGGCAACTGTACATTTAACTTTTTGAGGAACTGCCAGACCATCTGTACCATTTTACATTCCTATCAGTAAGGAACCCTATAATGGTTCCCATTTCTCCACATCCTCATCAACAGTTGTTGGGGTTTTGTTTTGTGTGTGTGTGTGTGTTGTTTTGTTTTGTTTTTTGAGATTTTTTAAGTTATTATAGTCATTCTAGTGGGTGTGAATTGGTATCCCTATTATTATTATTATCATTATTATTTAAGAGACAGGGTCTTGCTGTGTTGCCCAGGCTGGAGTGCAGTGGCACCATCACGGCTCACTGCAGCCTGAACGACACAGGCTCAAGCAGATCCTCCCACCACAGCTTCTCAAATAGCTGGAACTACAGGCATGAACCACCACGCCTATCTCCCTATGTTGCCCAGGCTGGTCTCTAACTTCTGGGTTCAAGTGATCTTCCTGCCTCAGCCTCTCAAAGTGCTAGGATTATAGGCAATAAGCCACCATACCTGGCCTCACTGTGATTTTTATTTGCATCTCCCTAACGAATAATGATGTTGAACACCCTTTCATGTGTTTATTTGGCCATCCGCACATTTTCTTTGGAGAAATATCTCTTCAAATTCTTTCTTTGCCCCCTTTTTTTTTTTTTTTTTTAGAGACAGACTCTCTCTCCCAGCCCGGGTGGGGGTTCAGTGGTGCGATGTCCGCTCCCTTCAACCGCTGCCTCCTGGGTTCACACCATTCTCCTGTCTCAGCCTCCCGAGTAGCTGGGACTATAGGGGCCCACCACCACACTCAGCTAATTTTTTTGTATTTTCAGTAGAGACGGGGTTTCACCATGTTAGCCAGGATGGTCTTGACCTCCTGACCTCAAGTGATCCGTCTACTTCAGCCTCCCAAAGTGTTGGGATTACAGGAGTGAGCACTGTGCCTGGCCCCCATTTCTATAATACAAAAATTACAAAACTTAGTGGGATGTGGTGGCACATGCCTATAGTCCCAGCTACTCAGAAGGTTGAGGTGGGAGGACAGATTGAGTCTAGAGAGGTTGAAACTACAGTGAGCCATGATGGCACCACTGTACTCCAGCCTGGGCAACATGGTAAGACCCTGTCTCAAAAAAATAAAAACTTTAAAAAAAAATTTTAATTTTAAGGGCCAGGTATAGTGGCTCACACCTGTAATCCCAGCACTTTGGGAGGCCAAGGTGGGCAGATCACGCGGTCAGGAGTTCGAGACCAGCGTGGCCAATATGGTGAAACCCCGTCTCTTCTAATAATACAAAAATTAGCCAGGCATGGTGGCGCATGCCTGTAGTCCCAGCTACTCAAGAGGCTGAGGTAGGAGAATCGCTTGAAGCCAGGAAGCGGAGGTGTGCAGCGAGCCAAGATGGCACCACTGACTCCAGTCTGGGCAACACAGCAAGACTCCATCTCACCAAAAAAAAAAAAAAAATTAATTTTAATAAAGTCCAATTTATCTATTTGTTCTTTTGCACCTTTGGAGTCATATTTATAAGAAACCTGTCTAATCCAAGTTCATGAATATTTAAACCTATATTTTCTTCTAAGTATTTTTTAGTTTCAGTTCTTATATTTAGGTCTTTGATCCATTAAAATAATAATTCTTGAAAGCTAAGAATTTCAATTATAAGATCTAGAGGCTTAAGAGAAAAGAGAGCCTTTTTTCACCCAGGCTGGGGTGCAATGGCACGATCTCAGCTCACTGCAACCTCCGTCTCCCGAGTTCAAGTGATTCTCCTGCCTCAGCCTCCCGAGTAGCTGGTGTTACAGATACCCGCCACCACTTCCAGCTAATTTTTTGTATTTTGAGTAGAGATGGGGTTTCCCTGTTGGCCAGGCTAGTCTTGAACTCCTGACCTTGTGATCCGCCCACCTCAGCCTCCCAAGGTGCTCGGATTACAGGCATAAGCCATTGTGCCTGGCCAAAAGAGAGCTTCTTATTTATTTTTTCTTTCTTTCTTTCTTTTTGAGGGACAGGGTCTCTCTCTCTTGTTGCCTAGGCTGGAGTGCAGTAGTAGAATCATATGCAGTCTCAACCTCCTGGGCTCATGTGATCCTCCCACCTCAGCCTCCTGAGTAGCTGGGACTACAGGCGTGTGTCACCATGCTCGGCTAATTTTTGTAATTTTTGTAGAGACAGGGTCTCACTATGTTGCCTAGGCTGGTCTCAAACTTCTGGGCTCAAGCCACCTTAACTGTGCCAGCCTCTCAAAGTGCTGGGATTATAGGCATGAGCCTCTGCACCCAGCCAAGATTTAATATTGATATAGAATCTCTGAAATTACTTATTCCTTTGTAAAATGTAGTAACATACATTTTGAACTCAAATATGTGTGTGTGTGAGTGTTTCTATGTGTGCATATAAAAATTAACCCTCAGAACCATACCACTGCATCTGGCCAAGACAACTTTTCAAACTCCAAAACTGTGATTTTAACTATCACCAACCAAACCAAGAAAACATTCACAGTAGAGTTTGTCGTGTAAACTTCAGCACAGAGGAAAGGCAGGTGATGACATAAGTACAGTTCTCTCACACTGATCAAGATGACATAAAAACTTGGGGGAAGAGTTCAAAGAAAAACAAAAGTTAAAAGAAAGAGTGGATGTAAATTCAGAATTTTTACCTCCTGTCCTATCTGGAGCTAAATCTTATTTGAGGGGCCGGGTGAGGTGGCTCACGCCTATAATCCCAGCACTTTGGGAGGCTGGGGAGGGTGGATCACCTGAGGCTAGGAGTTCGAGACCAGCCTGGCAACATGGCAAATCCCTGTCTCTACCAAAATACAAAAAATTAGCCAGGCACGGTAGAAGCGCCTGTAATCCTAGCTACTTGGGAGGTTGAGGCAGGAGAATCGCTTGAATCTAGGAGGCAGAAGCTGCAGGGAGCCAAGATCGAGTCATTGCACTCCAGCCTGAGCAACAAGAATGAAACTCTGTCTCAAAAAAAAAAAAATCTTATTTGTGGAAGGGTAAGAAAAATCTCCAGTGTTTGTGGGGAAAGACCCAGAATGGGAAATAATTGTCTTTCCCTTTCCCAAGTTATGGTCCAGGGACTGTAGCCATTTAGCAAAACCTTGCACCTAATACAGTATCATGCCTCGCTAAAGGCATAAGAGCCAATGACATGCCCAAACCATATTCCTGTAAAGCTGCTTTATAAGAGTCCCAAGCATATCAGCACTCTCCATTGGGCCAGTATACCCAAAAGAGCCTGGGATTAAGGAGGACCCAGCATGCACAGATGTGTTCCCCAGGGGCTACAGTAGTAGCAGGGACATCATCCTCAGAAGTGGCGGAAGCAGACAATCCCATTCAAGATCAAGTCAGTCATTCGCAATGGCTCAGAAGGGCAGAGGATGGCACAAAGATAATATGAATCTCCCTTAATGCCAGGAAAAATTATAAGATTTCTCTACCGATACCATCTACCATAGGGAAAAAAAGGGAAGAGGTGGGCTATGTGAGGAAACTGAATATTTATCCAAAGGACAAAGTATTTAGAAGGGTTTAGATTAACATTCAATTAATTTAGTTAAACCAGAAGCTACTGACTTTTTATCCTAAAGTGGCAAGATTGTTTAGCAGGATTGTTCTCTATTAACTAGTAGAAACAGAGCTAAGGAAATTTTAGTTATTTAGAAATAAAATTGGCTAAGCACAATGGCTCACACCTGTTATCCCAGTACTTTATGAGGTCAGGGTGGGAGGGTCACTTGAGCCCAGGAGTTAGAGACCAGCCTGAGCAACATAGTAAGACCTCATCTCTAGGCCGGGCATGGTGGCTCAAGCCTGTAATCCCAGCACTTTGGGAGGCCAAGGTGGGCGGATAACCTGATGTCGGGAGTTCGAGACCAGCCTGACCAACATGGAGAAACCTCGCCTCTACTAAAAACACAAGATTAGCCTGGTGTGGTGACGCGTGCCTGTAATCCCAGCTACTCGGGAGGCTGAGGCAGAAGAATGGCTTGAACCTGGGGGGCAAAGGTTGCGGTGAGCCGAGATCGCACCATTGCACTCTGGACAACAAGAGCGAAACTCCATATCAAAAAAGCAAAAAATAAAAATTAGCCAGGTGTGATGACATGCATCTGCAATTCCAGCTACTTGGAAGGTTGAAGCATGAGAACTGCTTGAACCCAGAAGGCAGAGGTTTCAGTGCCCGAGACTGTGCCACTGCACTCCAGCCTGGTGACAGAGTGAGACTGCCTCCAAAAAAAAAAAAAAGAAAAGAAAATTACATCTTTGTATATTTAAGTATATAGTCTACACAATTTATGCCTACTATACTTCCAATTGGGTTTTCCACTGCACACAAGGTAAAATGTAAAGCACTTGCCTATATGATCTGACGCTTATCCACCTGTCCAAAATCACAACATTCTCCACTAGGACAACCACAGTCACATTGGATTCTGTCCATTCCTAAAACACGTCGAGGTCTTTTCTGTAGCACAGTTTTTCCACACACCATTTCCTTCACTTAGGATGCCCTTCCCATAGCTCTTTAATAGGTTGCTTCAACTCAGCCTTTAATTTCAGTTTAAATGTTTCTTCTTTTCAAGGCCTTCTCTGAACACCCAATATAAAGTAGGTATTCCCTGTTATCCCATAGCACAGTACCATATTATTTTCTTTTTTTCTTTTTTCTCTTTTTTTTTTTTTTTTTTTTGAGATGGAGTTTCCCTCTTGTTGCCCAGGCTGGAGTGCAGTTGCAAGATCTCGGCTCACTGCAACCTCTGCCTCCCAGGTTCAACCAATTCTCCTGCCTCAGCCTCCCCAGTAGCTGGGATTACAAGGGCACGCTACCATGCCCAGCTAAGTTTTTGTACTTTTAGTAGAGATGGGGTTTCACCATCTTGGCCAGACTGGTCTTGAACTTCTGACCTCTGGTGATCCACCTGCCTCAGCCTCCCAAAGTGCTGGGAATACAGGCATGAGTCACTGCACCTGGCTTTTATCCTACATTTAAAATCTCTCTTTCTTTCTTTTTTTTTTTTTTTTTCTTTTTTTTTTGCCAATTACTGCTTTAGATTGATATCTATAGAAAAAAAATTGTCTCTCTGTGCTTCACTGGTTTTCGATGGCCCTCCAAGAATGCAATCACAAGGATTCCATATTTAATGGGGAAACTGTGGAGGACAGTAACTATGTAAATGGCACTTTGAATATCCACCCCATGTAACTTCAAAATAGTCTCATCCCAAGCTATCCTTCTGATGATATATTACTATAACATAGAGAATCCAATTAAACTGTCATTTCTGCCTATAGGCCAACGAAACTTCTAATTTCAACATAAAGGTCATTTTAGCCCTCTTATTTTAATCCACTTGCCTATGTGTGTTACATTGATTGTAACAAGTTGCTAATGGCAACTTCATCCGAAAGTCTGTTGAAATCATATAAGCACCTGATATTTCATTATAATCCTCAGATTTTCCCCAGAAGTTGAGGATGGATTTCTGTTCTGTCTTCCTGTCTAGTAAGAGAGTAGATACGACAACATGAAAACGATTTCCTTACAAGCTGTCAATAGTAAAAAGCTGCTCAAAAAATAGAAGGCATAATTTTAAAAATATTATCATTTTGTAAGATCTCAAGGAGAACTAGAATTTGAAGACTGTTTACTGTATACAGTATAAAACTGCAAATACCATAATTCCCAGTGTCATATTTAAGAATGTTCCCCCCTCCTGTAAACTGCATTAAAAAAATATATTATCACAGTAAGACAGCAGAGAGCAAGTCAGTTAATTTCTGTGGCAAATATGGCAGACACTGTGAGTTGTCTAACAATTATTTCTTCTGGCCAGGAACAGTGGCTCATGCCTATAATCCCAACATTTTGGGAGGCCGAGGCAGGTGAATCACCTGAGGTCAGGAGTTCAAGACCAGCCTTGTCAACATGGTGAAACCCCATCTCTACTAAAAACACAAAAAATTAGTCGGCTGTGGTGGCGGGTGCCTGTAATCCCAGGTACTGGGGAGGCTGAGGCAACAGAATCGCTGGAACCCAGGAAGCAGAGGTTCCAGTGAGCCGAGATCCCACCATTGCATTCCAGCCTGGGCAACAAGAGCAAGATTCCGTCTCAAAACAAACAAATGAAAAAACCCAATTATTCCTTTTCTACCTTTCTTCCTGGCTGGCACAGCCTGCCTGTACTTCAGAGGCCAAAGTGCCAGTAAGGCTTCCTTGCAGCCTCCCTTACAGCCAGGGCGTGGCATGTAACCAACCCAATCCTAGCTACTGGGGTCTAAGAGAGTGGAAGGTAGCTGGCAGGACTTTGGAAAAGGTTTCTTCACTAATATGGGGATATGCACAGGAGGAAACTGCTATTTCCCCAAAGAACTTAGTTATGGCTGCATGTGACCCCTGGAACTGCTAAAGCCATCTTACAACCCTTACAAAAGGTATCACAAACTTGCTAAACTGTAACAGAGAGAAGAGCAGAGTAGGTATCTGATGGTATCATTGAGCCCTTGGACTGACAATGGAAAAGCCCTGCCTTCAGGCTTCTTGTTAGATAATGTTATCTTGGTTTATGGCTTTCCTTTAAGCCATTTTTATTTGGATATTGCTACTTGAGGGTCAAAGCATCCTAAGGAATCTCTATCTGCTTACTTCAGGTCCAATTTCCTGAGCTCAGTCAACATTATCAGCATCTCCACCTTGTGCCTAAGTCCTTCACTGACATGTCTTTCACTAAGAAGCAAGCACAACGTAATTATACTCACATATATGCTTCACCCATAAAGTCTGTTTCTTCTGCAACACCTCTAGAATGGTCAAGGAGAAGGTACTTTTTGCTTCTCTGGTGTATTTTTCAGTTATGTCTGTTTTTAACAGCATTACAGATGTGTCCCAATTTTTACCTTACACTTCCTTTGTTATTATCCTCTAACACCAATTGTACTGAAATTGAAAGGGCATAAAAGTGTGTACCCACCCTATTGCTAAACCTTTGTTCTGCTCTCACAATCCTTTTGTCCCTATCTCAGCACATTCTAGAGATTTTGTAAGTTCCTGTTTTTCTTTCTGAGGCACGGCAAGGTCACAAGACACGTTTAAGTAAGGTACACCCATGTTGCAAAACAAGCCCTGTAAAACCTGTCGCAATATGATTAACTGCCTTTGTGTAAGACTGCTTTCCCGCCTCGGGTTTGCGAAAACAAGCCCTACCCCTGCCCTGCAAGCCCCTGATAAACGTCATCAGAATTTCAAAATTAACTGAAATACCAGAAATGGCGGGAACCAATCATAATCAGCCAAATCGCCTTGTTCAAATATCGACCAATCATACATCTGATTTGTATAACGACTCTGTGCCTATTTACCCCAGACTATATAACACTGTCCTGAGCCCAGGTGGGGAGCTCTCCCGCCCCGCTCGTTTCACGGGTGTGCGTGAGAGTTCCAGGTTCAAACCTGTAATAAAGATCCTTGCTGCTTGGCTTTGACTTTGGACTCTGGTGGTCTTCTCCGGGGAATAAACGGTCTGGGCATAACAAATGGGGGCTCGTCCAGGATTTCCCCCAAGCCCACCAGACGTCCAAGTCAACGGATCTTAATCTGTAAGTAAGCCGGCTTTGTCTTTGTCTCCATCTCTGTCTCTGTCTTTCTGAAATTTCGCGAAATCTGTGATCTGTATTGGTCTGTACTGTAGGTGGCACGGTCTTGGCAGACGTGCTAAAAGACAGCCACTCGGGACTGGTGGGAGACGTCCCCCGCTGCCCATCTGGGGGGCCTCCACACTTGGTTGCCCCGTCTGACTCAGGTCGGAAGTTAAGTCCCACACGCGCTCGCGAATGCTCATCGTTTACCACTGTCTGTCTGTTATTGTTAACTGTTAAGTCCAAAAAGAAACATAAAACCTCTTCTTCCCTTCCAGGACCGGACCCGTCAGATACTCCCCTCTGCTTAACACTCATTTTCGTCTCTCCTTCTCCTTGTAGGAGCAGTCCAAAAATGGGCAACGCCCAGAGCATGCCGCTCTCCCTCCTTGTTAACAATTTTAAAGATGTAAAGGCTCGCAGACGCGACCTAGGTGTAGAACTAAAAAAAGGAAAGCTAGTTACTCTCAGTCGCTCGGAGTGGCCCACCTTCGGCGTAGGGTGGCCCTCCGAAGGGACTTTCTGTCTCTCCACTATTACTGAGGTAAAAGCTAAGATCTTCCTGCCAGGGCGGTCAGGGCATCCCGATCAAATTCCTTATATTCTAGTGTGGCAGGATCTCGTGGAGAACCCACTGCCCTGGTTGACCCCGTTCATTCCTGAGCCCTGCAAGGTCCTAGTAATGCGACCCGCGAGACAAAGGACCCCCTCTGCTCCCTTGGCCCCTGTGCTGCCAGATAGTCAGGACCCCCTATCGCTGGAACCAACACTTCCCCCACCATACCCGCACCCTATCCCGCAGGTCCCGGTCCCCCAGGGTGCCTCCGGGGAGGAACAAGGGGACCGAGACGCTGAAGCAGCCAAAAGCGAAAGTAACTCGGGGGGGTCGGCCGGCTGAACACGAGGCCGCGTGCAGCGTGACCAAGCTTCCCGACTCCCTGACTCTACTGTGGCCCTGCCCCTCAGAGAAATAGGGTCGCACGATGATACTGGGCTCCCCCGTCTCATGTATTGGCCTTTTTCTACTAGTGATTTGTACAATTGGAAGTCCCAAAATGCTCGGTTTTCAGATAATCCCAAAGATCTAACCTCCTTGTTAGACAGTGTCATGTTTACTCACCAGCCGACCTGGGATGACTGTCAACAGCTCCTCCAAATCCTGTTCACAACAGAAGAACGGGAAAGGATCCAGGTTGAGGCCAGGAAGCTGGTCCCGGGAGATGATGGCCAGCCAACTGCAAATCCTGGCCTCATCAACGCGGCTTTTCCTTTAACCCGACCCAGATGGGATTACAACACGGCAGAAGGTAGGGGACGACTGCTCATTTATCGCCAGACTCTAATGGCGGGTCTCCGGGCTGCAGCTCGCAAGCCCACCAATTTAGCTAAAGTATACACTGTACTACAGGGTAAGGAAGAAAGTCCTGCTGCTTATCTAGAAAGACTAATGGAAGCTTTCAGACAGTTTACCCCTATGGACCCAGAGGCACCAGAGAATCAGGCAGCCGTAGTAATGTCCTTTGTAAACCAGGCAGCACCAGATATTAAAAGAAAACTCCAGAAATTAGAAGGTTTGGAAGGAAAGCAGATTTAGGATCTCCTTCAGATAGCTCAACGAGTTTATAATAATAGAGACACCCCAGAAGAAAAGCAATTTAAAACAACTAAAGAGATGACCAAAGTCCTGGTGGCAGCTTTCCCCCAGGCGGGAAACGCACAATACAGGAAACAAATGGCACAAGGCTCCAGGCAGAGATTAGAAAAAGATCAGTGTGCCTATTGTAAAGAACGTGGTCACTGGATTAAGGACTGCCCAAAGAAAAAGAAACCAGCCAATCAGACAGATCAGACCTCCATCCTCGTTACCCAGGACTCTGAATAGGGGAGACAGGCTTCGGAGCCCCTCCCCGAACCCAGGGTAACTTTGCAAGTGGAGGGGTCCCCGGTTCACTTTCCGGTCGATACCGGGGCGGAACGCTCAGTTCTAACAAAACCAATTGGAAAGATGTCCAAAAACTCATCTTGGGTGCACAGGGCCACAGGCATCAAAAAATACCCCTGGACAACTCAGAGGACTGTGGACTTAGGAACGGGAAGAGTATCCCATTCCTTCCTAGTCATCCCAGAAAGCCCCTGCCCCCTATTAGGGAGGGACTTATTAACAAAAATGGGGGCCCAAATCCACTTTGAGCCAGAAGGGCCCAAGATAACTGACTCCCCAAACAGGCCAATATCAATCCTGACTGTCACCTTAGAAGATGAGTACAGACTCCATCAGGAGCAAAAGTCCCCTGATCAGGAAATTGACTCTTGGCTCCAGCGCTTCCCTGAAGCGTGGGCAGAAACTGGGGGCTTGGGGCTAGCTAAACATCGGCCTGCCATATTTGTCGAAGTTAAGCCGGGGACGGATCCGGTTCGGGTTCGGCAATATCGTATGCCCCTAGAGGCGAGAGAAGGGATTACGCCTCACATCCGCCGGCTTTTAGACCAGGGAGTCCTACAGGCTTGCCACTCATCCTGGAATACTCCACTGTTACCTGTTCGCAAACCCAACAGTATGGATTATAGGCCAGTGCAAGATTTAAGAGAAGTTAATAAAAGGGTCATGGACATACACCCCACTGTGCCCAATCCATACACCCTTTTAAGTGCCTTACATCCAGAAAAACAGTGGTATACCGTTCTTGATCTAAAAGATGCTTTCTTCAGCCTTCCTCTGGCTCCCAAAAGTCAAGAACTCTTTGCATTTGAATGGACTGATCCTGAGAGAGGCATCAACGGTCAGCTGACATGGACCAGACTGCCACAGGGATTCAAGAACTCGCCAACCCTGTTCGATGAAGCCCTTCATGAAGATCTGGGTGAGTACCGGCGGCAGCACCCTGAAATAACTCTTTTGCAGTATGTTGATGATCTCTTAATAGCGGCCAGATCCCCAGAAGCTTGTGTACAAGGGACTGAAAACCTAAAGACTTTGGGGGAGCTAGGCTACCGAGCCTCAGCAACAAAGGCCCAGATCTGCAAGTCAGAGGTAACCTACCTGGGATACCTATTAAAAGGGGGGCAACGCTGGTTAACCAGAGCCCAGAAGGAAACAGTCCTGCGCATCCCTAGACCCCAGTCGACACGGCAAGTGAGAGAATTCCTGGGGTCGGCAGGGTTTGTATAGGCTATGGATACCCGGGTTTGCAGAGTTAGCCAAGCCCCTATTACCAGGCAACAAAAGAACGGCAGCCCTTCAATTGGACGGAAGAGGCTGAGCTGACCTTCCAACAGATCAAAACTGCTCTGCTATCAGCCCCGGCGTTGGGACTCCCTGATATCTCTAAGACCTTCCACCTATATGTGGACGAAAGCCGGGGTGAAGCTAAAACAGTACTGACTCAGTATTTAGGCCCTTGGCGCAGACCGGTTGCATATTTGTCAAAGAGACTGGACTCAGTGGCTGCTGGGTGGCCTCCTTGCCTCCGGATAATCGCGGCCACCGCCTTAATGGTCAAAGACGCTGATAAACTGACCATGGGCCAAGAATTGCAGGTCA
The DNA here is from genome assembly GCF_002776525.5 of Piliocolobus tephrosceles. Taxonomy (NCBI): domain Eukaryota; kingdom Metazoa; phylum Chordata; class Mammalia; order Primates; family Cercopithecidae; genus Piliocolobus; species Piliocolobus tephrosceles. Next base: position 83,429,800 of record NC_045442.1, on the reverse strand, counting down.
CTACCCCACATGCCATTGAAGGCGTACTCAGACAACCACCTGATCGGTGGCTTAGCAATGCCCGGCTCACCCACTACCAGGGACTGCTACTAAACCCCCTCAGAATAACTTTCATGCCCCCAACGGCCCTAAACCCCGCGTCCCTACTGCCAAATCCGGACTTGGAGAGCCCACTCCACAACTGTTCCGAGATATTGGCCCAGGTACGCGGAGTCAGAGAAGACCTACAGGACCGGCCACTGCCAGACGCTGACCTCGTCTGGTTCACTGATGGAAGCAGCTTCGTTCACCAAGGCCAGAGGTATGCAGGTGCAGCTGTGACGTCAGAGACTGAGGTAATTTGGGCGGAACCCTTACCCCCAGGGACATCGGCCCAGAGAGCCGAACTGGTAGCGCTCACCCAAGCCCTCACCTTAGGGGCAGAGAAAAAACTAACAGTATACACGGATAGCCGCTATGCTTTTGCTACTGCGCACATACATGGGGCCATCTACAGAGAAAGAGGACTATTGACAGCTGAAAGAAGAGAGATAAAAAAACAAACAAGAAATCCTAGCCCTGTTAACTGCCTTGTGGAAACCAAAGAAATTGGCTATTGTACATTGCCCTGGGCATCAGAAACCAACCACGCCAATTGCTCGAGGCAACTTCTTAGCTGACCAAACCGCACGCAGCATAGCAAAGGCTCCCAATCAGCTCCTTGCACTCCAGCTCCCTGATCCAGGCCCGTGAGACTTGCCATGTTTTCCCGACTATTCCGAACAGGATCGCGAGTGGATGGACACGCTTCCCCTAAAACAGGTTCAGAATGGGTGGTGGACTGATATCAATGACCAAACCATCCTACCAGAAAAATTAGGACGGCAGGTATTGGAACACATCCACCGGACAACCCACCTGGGGGCCCGGTGAATGATAGCCTTAATCAGGCACGCCAAGTTCAGAATCAGGCGCATAGCTGAACTGGCCAGCAATATTACAACAAATTGCAAAGTCTGCCAACTGAACAACGCTTACCCCCAAACCCAGGCCACTACAGGGACTAGGTTTAGAGGAACTAGGCCCGGCGTCTATTGGGAGATAGATTTCACTGAAATAAAACCTGGGAAATACGGGTATCAGTACTTACTTGTTTTTGTAGATACTTTTTCAGGAAGGACGGAAGTGTTCCCAACTAAGAGAGAAACTGCTCAGGTTGTAGCAAAGAAACTTTTGGAAGAAATCCTCCCCAGGTATGGCTTCCCCGTCCAGATAGGGTCAGATAATGGACCGGCCTTCGTTGCTAAGGTAAGTCAGGATTTGGCTTCCATTCTTGGGGCAGATTGGAAATTACATTGTGCTTATAGGCCCCAAAGCTCAGGACAGGTAGAAAGGATGAATCGGGCTCTGAAGGAGACCTTAACTAAATTGACCATGGAGACTGGCGCTAATTGGGTAGTACTTCTCCCCTACGCTCTGTTCTGGGCCCGGAATACCCCTTACAGACTGGGCCTTACCCCATATGAAATCATGTATGGCAGACCCCCACCCCTGGTTCCCAGTTTAAAAGATGACCTACTCAAATCTGAAACCGAAAATGTCTCTGGGCTCTTGTTCTCCCTACAAGCCTTACAGAAAATTCACCAGGAAATCTGGCCCAAGCTGCGAGAGCTGTACGAAACAGGACCTCCACCAACACCTCATTCGTTCCAGCCAAGAGACTGGGTCTTAGTCAAGCGCCACCGACAAGAGACTCTCCAGCCCAGGTGGAAAGGACCACTGCAAGTACTCCTGACTACTCCCACCGCTCTCAAAGTAGAAGGCATCGCTTCGTGGATCCACTACACATACGTCAAACCAGTGGACCCAACATCCGACCTTCTTGAGCCGTCTGGAGCACCGGTTACATGGACTGTAGACAAAGCTAAGAATAATCCCTTAAAGCTAACCCTGCACCGTAATCCCCCATAGCCATAGCCATGTCTAGCTTACCTATGCTTTTATGCCTCACGCATCTGACTTTTCTCACTGCTGCGCCATCTAATCCCTAATGTCTTTACTGCTTCTGCTTACTATAGGCCCCTGTGTGGTAAATAGAATTCGACAATTTGTCAGAGAGAGGTTTGATACTATCCAACTAATGGTACTCCGTAGCCATCACCAACCTCTTCTCCACCCAGAAGGAGAAGCTACACTATAAGAGACTGAAGGTCCAGGATTGGACACCCAGTTACTTATGAGAGGGGGAAATGAAAGGGCATAAAAGTGTGTACCCACCCTATTGCTAAACCTTTGTTTAGCAATACAAAGGTTGCTCTCACAATCCTTTTGTCCCTATCTCGGCACATTCTAGAGATTTTGTAAGTTCCTGTTTTTCTTTCTGAGGCAAGGCAAGGTCACAAGACGCGTTTAAGTAAGGTACACCCATGTTGCAAAACAAGCCCTATAAAACCTGTCGCAATATGATCAACTGCCTTTGTGTAAGACTGCTTTCCCGCCTCGGGTTTGCGAAAACAAGCCCTACCCCTGCCCTGCAAGCCCCTGATAAACGTCATCAGAATTTCAAAATTAACTGAAATACCAGAAATGGCAGGAACCAATCATAATCAGCCAAATCGCCGTATTCAAATATCGACCAATCATACATCTGATTTGTATAATGACTCTGTGCCTATTTACCCCAGACTATATAACACTGTCCTGAGCCCAGTTGGGGAGCTCTCCCGCCCCGCTCGTTTCACGGGTGTGCGTGAGAGTTCCAGGTTCGAACCTGTAATAAAGATCCTTGCTGCTTGGCTTTGACTCTGGACTCTGGTGGTCTTCTCTGGGGAATAAACGGTCTGGGCACAACAAAATTACAATTGATCTAAAAGTTTCAAAAACAAAATGCTCAAGAAAAGATAAAGATTTTTTTTCTAGAGGGTGGTCCACATCATTAAACAGAGCTGAATGGCAAGGCATCTTGAATGATGAATAATTGAATGTGCCATTCTTTATACATAAAGAAAACAAAAAACCTAATCTCTATTTTAAAATGAGGATAAAGAGAGGCATAATAAATAACTTACAGGTGAGATTAGAATCCTACCTTAGTGGCCGGGTGCGGTGGCTCACAACTGTAATCCCCACACTTTGGAAGGCTGAGGCAGGTGAATCACAAGGTCAGGAGTTCAAGACCAGCCTGGCTAACATGGTGAAACCCCATCTCTACTAAAAGTACGAAAATTAGCTGGACATGGTGGCAGGCACCTGTAATCCCAGCTACTCAGGAGACTGAGGCAGGAGAATCGCTTGAATCTGGGAAGTGGAGGTTGCAGTGAGCCTAGATTGTGCCACTCCTCCCCAGCCTGGGCGACAGAGCAAGACTGTCTTACAAAAAAAAAAAAAGAATCTTACCTTAAGCACAGTTAATTTGTTAATATATCTTTTGATTGTAAATTTTGATTTTCTTTTTACTTTTCATTTTTTTCCTAATTTAGCTCTCATTTATAAGCACAGTTAATTTTTTTTTTTTTTTTTGAGACAGAATCTCGCTCTTGTCACCCAAGCAGTGGCGCCATCTCAGCTCACTGCAACCTCCGCCTCCCAGGTTCAAGCGATTCTCCTGCCTCAGCCTCCTGAGTAGCTGGGATTACAGGCACCCGCCATCATGCTCGGCTAACTTTTGTATTTTTGTAGAGATAGGGTTTCACCATGTTGGCCAGGCTGGTCTTGAACTCCTGACCTCAGGTGACCCACCTGCCTCGGCCTCCCAAAGTGCTAGGATTACAAGCGTCAACCACCACGCCCGGCCAGCACAGTTAATTTTTAAAAGACCTCATATGTTTCCTGCATGATAGCTTAAAAGGATAAAATCCTACATGTTTACTCACAACATGAAAGGAATCCTTAAGCAAGAGTTGATAAACCTTTGTTGACTGTTACTCAGCAATGCAACAAAATGAAGACTTATCCAAACCAGCCATGCAGATTAACTGACATTCATTAGGAAAAGGTTTTTTTAAGAGGAAAAAGACTACAAACCCTGAAGATTACAGGTCCTTTTCTTTGACACAGTTTCTGTTACTGTTTTTTGTTAAAGCATGCTCACTAAAAGGAAAAAAACACCAAAATTACAACTTCTCTGAAAATCAGTTAGAAACACAAAAGCAAATATTAGAAAGTTTTCCTGAAAACTTTGACACAAAGGTTTGAAAAACAACTCATGATATACCAAAATGACCAATTGAAAAAAACATAACTAGGGGATATTCATTTTCAACCAAAGTGCCGTTTAAGTCAAATTGTTGTGATGATGGAATTGCCTTGAACTAAAATGCATGCCACCCTGTATTTTCAAACCATGGTCTCATTTATCTTTAAGCTTTGCCTATGCTGTTTCCATAGTATCCTTACTTCCATTTGGCTGATTAATGAAGTATTATCTAGCACTTGGGAACTAAATCATATTAAAATTAGAAACACCAGGTCCTAATAAATATTTCAAGATTTGTATTTTTTGGGCCGGGCGCAGTGGCTCAAGCCTGTAATCCCAGCACTTTGGGAGGCCGAGACGGGTGGATCACGAGGTCAGGAGATCCAGACCATCCTGGCTAACACGGTGAAACCCCGTCTCTACTAAAAAATACAAATATCTAGCCGGGCGAGGTGGCGGGCGCCTGTAGTCCCAGCTACTCCGGAGGCTGAGGCAGGAGAATGGCGGGAACCCGGGAGGCGGAGCTTGCAGTGAGCTGAGATCCAGCCACTGCACTCCAGCCTGGGCGACAGAGCGAGACTCCATCTCAAAAGAAAAAAAAAAAAATTTGTATTTTTTATTTTTTATTTTTTTTCTTTTGAGACGGAGTCTCGCTCTGTCGCCAGGCTGGAGTACAGTGGTGCGAACTCAGCTCACCGCAACCTCTGCCTGCTGTGTTCAAGTGATTCTCCTGCCTTAGCCTCTGGAGTAGCTGGGACTACAGGTGTGCACCACCACGCCCAGCTAATTTGTATTTTTAGCAGAGGCGGGGTTTCACCATGTTGGCCAGAATGGTCTCCATCTCCTGACCTCCTGATCCGCCCACCTGGGCCTCCCAAAGTGCTGGGATTACAGGCGTGAGCCACCGCACCCGGCCAGATTTTTAGTACCTTGTTTTAAAAATCCTTGTTTACTCAGAAAAAGTAATCTCTTTAAAAAAAAAAAAAAAAAAAGTCCTTGTTTAAATTCATGATGTCTCATACCTATAATCCCAGCACTTTGGGAGGCCAAGGCAGGAGAATCGCATGAGCCCAGAAGTTTGAGACCAGCCTAGGCAACATAGGGAGACTGTATCTCTTGAAAACAATTTAAAAAAAAATTTTTTTTTCGACATGAAATCTCGCTCTGTAGCCCAGGCTGGAGTTCAGTGGCACGATCTCGGCTCACCGCAACCTCCACCTCCTGAATTCAAGCAATTTTCCTGCCTCAGCCTCCCAAGTAGCTGGGATTACAGGCGCACACCACTGCACCCGGCTCATTTTTTGTATTTTTAGTAGAGACAGGGTTTCACCATGTTGGCAAGGAGGCTGGTCTTGAACTCCCAACCTCAGGTAATCTGCCCATCTCAGCCTTCCAAAGTGCTAGGATTACAGGCATGAGCCACCGCGCTCAGACAATTTAAAAGTTACCCAGGATGATGGTTCACCCCTGTAGTCTCAGCTACTTGGGAGGCTGAGGTAGGAGGACCACTTGGGCCCAGGAGTAAAAAAAAAGAAAAGAAAATTATCATGATTATTAAATTCTTTCTAAGCCCAAACTTGAAACTTATACATAAATAGGTAAAGTAGTCCCAAGACCAAAAGATTTGAGAACTGTTCTTTGTAATAGGTTATCTATTACAGCACTGTCATAACCGCAAGTTTGGAAATAACCTTCATGTCCATCAGTAAGAGATTGATAAAAGCAATCATGGTGCATCCATGCAATAAAATACTATGCAACATTAAAAACTAATGAGGAGCATGAGTCAAGAAAATGAAATAAAACACATTCAGATTGGAAAGGAAAAAGTAAAACTACCTCTATTTGCAAATGACAGCATCTTGCATATAGAAAATCACACAGAATCCACTAAAGTAAATATCAGAATGAATAAATGAGTTCAGCAAAGTTGAAGCATACAAAAATCGTTCTGTCGCCCAGGCTGGAGTGCAGTGGAACGATCTAGGTTCACTACAACCTTCACCTCCTGGGTTCAGGTAATTCTCGTGCCTCAGCCTCCCCAGTAGCTGGGATTGCAAGCATGCACCACCACACCCAGCTAATTAATTTGTTGTGACTTTGGTAAAGACAGGGTTTCTCTGTGATGGCCAGGCTGATCTAAAACTCCTAGCCTCAAGTGATCCACCAACCTCAGCCTCCCAAAATGCTAGGATTACAGGCATGAGCCACCATGCCCAGCCTAAACTATTGTGTTTCTATATACTCATGGTGAACAATCTGAAAATGAAGTTAAGAAAACCATTCTGAGCCAGGCGAGGTGGTGCACACCTGTAATCTCAGTTACTCAGGAGGCTGCGGCAAGAGGATGTCTTAAGCCCAGGAGTTCAAGGCCATCCTGGGTCACACAGTAAGACCCTATCTCTTAATAAATAAATATTTCTTTTTACAATAGCATCAAAAAGAATATTTAGTAATAAATACAACAAAAAGTACAAAACTTGTTTTTTATTAGTTGATTACACATTTTATTTTAAAATAACAAATATCTTAAATTTTCAAAGGCCAATTCTCCCAAAACATTTAAGCCAAATACACACAAGTATATAGACTCAAAGTATTACTGCTGCAGCCTTGATTCTCTGAAATTCTATACTTGATTCTAAATTATTCTGGGGCTAGAATATGCTTGCCATTAAGGAAATAATCTTGTTATGCTACAGAATTTTGGGAGTTACCATCTCATATAATTTTTGGGAATTGCTAACTTAGCTTACTCGGTTTTAAGAAGTGCAAAACTTATCCTCTGACAGTGATAAAACATTCCTGAGAGAAGTTTTAAAAGACCTACATACACAGAAAGATACCCCATGTTAATGAATCAGAAGATGTAATATTGTTAAAATGGCACAATTCCCAAGTTGATCTATAGATTCAACATAATCCTCCTCAAAATTCCAGCTGACTTCTTTGCAGAAATTGATAACATGATACTAATTCATATGGACGTAGAATAACCAATCTTGGGGGAAAAAAAAGTTGGAAGACTCTTATTTCCCAATTTCAAAATTTACTACAAAGCTAGAGTAATCGGCGCAGCACAGTGGCTCATGCCTGTAATCCCAGCACTTTGGGAGGCCGAGGAGGGCAGATCACCTGAGGTCAGGAGTTCAAGATGAGCCTGACTAACATCGTAAAACCCCATCTCTACTGAAAATACAAAAATTAGCCAGGCGTAGTGGGATGCGCCTGTAATCCCAGCTACTCAGGAGGCTGAGGCAGGAGAATTGCTTGAACCTGGAAGGCAGAGAGGTTGCAGTGAGCCGAGATCGCGCCATTGCACTCCAGCCTGGGCAACAGAGTGAGATCCCATTTCAAACAAAAAAAAAGCTAAAGTAATCAAGACAATGTAGTACTGGTATAAGGATAGACATATGGATGAACTGAACTGGCATCCAGATATAAACTTTCACATGTAGGTCAATTTATTTTTCATAGAGTGTGAAGACAATTCAATGGGAAAGAAAGTCTTTTGAACAAATAAACTGGATAGCCACGTGCAAAAGAATGAAATTGGATCGTTTTCTCACATTATGTACAAAAAGTAACACAAAATGGATTAGAAACCTAAATGTAAAAGCAAAAACTATGAAACTCTTAGAAGAAAACAAAGGTGTAAATCTTCATGACCTCCAATTAGACAATGATTTCTTACATGTGATACCAAAAGCATAAGTATCAAAAGAAAACATTTATAAATTGGACTTCGTCAAAATTAAAAAATTATGCTTCAAAGTCACTAAGAAAAATGGGAAAATATAACCTAAAGAATGAAAGAAAACATTTTCAAATGATATATCTGGTAAGGAACTTATATTTAGAACATATTTAAAAAACTCTCACAACTCAATAAAAGACAACCCGACTTAAAAATGGGCAAAGGATCTGAAGAGACATTTCTCCAAATAAGACATAAAAATGGCCCATAAACACATAAAAAGATGCTAAATATTATTAGTCATCAAGCAACTGCAAAAAAATACTTCATACCCACGAGGATGATTATAATAAAAAACACACATAACAAGTGTTGGTGAAGAAATAGAGAAATTGGAACCTTCATTCACTGCTGGTAAGAATTAAAATGGTGTAGCCACTGTGGAAAACAGTTTGGCAGTACCTCAAAAATTTAAACATGGAAGTACCATTCCTAGGTATAAATGCACCCAAAAGAACTGAAAACATATGCACACACATATTCACAGCAGCATCATTCAGAATAGTCAAAAAGTGGAAATAATCTAAGTGTCAATCAATAGTGAATAGATTTTTAAAATGTGGTACAGTCATACAACAAAAACTAGCCATAAAAAGAAATGAAGTACATGATACATGCTACATGCATAAGCCTTTAAAATACTATGCCAAGTGAAAGACAGTTACAAAGGGCCACATACTCCTTTTACAGGAAAAGTCCAGAATAGACCAATGTAGTGAGACAGAAAGTAGAAAGTATATTTTTACCTTTTCAAATTAAATTATTTTTTTAAATGAATGGTTCAAGAATTTATATGCTATGTTTTTCTAAATCCTAACAATTTTCTTCTAAAATATTTTTAAGAGAGAAAAAAGCATGCTATGAATCAAGAAAAACAGACCCAGAATTTTAAACCAGCTAAGGAAAACTCAAAGGCGGAAAACTCATTTGACTTAGTGGAATGCTATCGAATGTTCCCTTCAAGCTGAATTTTGGTCTTCATTTGAATGGGAAATTACTACGAATAATTAAACTTCACTGTGTTGGGCATGGTGGCTCACACCTGTAATCTCAGCACTTTGGGAGGCAGAGGCGGGCTTATCGCTTGAGCCCAGAGTTCGAGACCAGCCTGGGCAACATGGTGAAACCCCACGTCTACCAAAAATACAAAAGTCAGCCGGGAGTGGTGGCAGGCGCCTATAGTCCTATCTACTCAGGAGGTTGAGGTGGGAGGATTGCCTGAGCCCAGGAAGTGGAGGCTGTGGTGAACCGTGATCGTGCCACTGCACTCCAGCCTGGGTGACATAGTGAGACCCTGTCTCAAAAAATAAAAATAAAAAAACTTTACTTTGCAAATTATCTGTATATTTTACAAAAGTAATCATAAATGTAAAGTTGAAACTCATTAGACTTTATATCACAGTACATAATTTCTAACTAAATGGAACTAATAACTTAAAATACTTCTTGGAACAGAATAAATAGGATAACTTTGGAGTCTGATACACAGGTTTGAATCTCAGCCTATTTACAAACTTGGTGATCATCAACAACTTGTTTAGTTTCTGTGGGCCTCACTCCCTGTTTCTTTTTGTTTTTTAGATGGAGTTTTGCTCGTTACCCAGGTGGAGTGCAATGGCGCAATCTCGGCTCACCGAAACCTCCCCCTCCCCGAAACCTCTGCCTCCCAGGTTCAAGCGATTCTCCTGCCTCAGCCTCCCGAGCAGGTAGTATTACAGGCATGCGCCCCCACACCAGGCTAATTTTGTATTTTTAGTAAAGATAGGGTTTCTCCATGTTGGTCAGGCTAGTCTCCAACTCCCGATCTAAGGTGATCTGCCCGCCTCGGCCTCCCAAAGTGCTGGGATTACAGGTATGAGCCACCATGCCCAGCCACTCCCTGCTTCTAATAAATCAGGAATTATAATACCTATAGTCTGAAAAGAAATACTCCAAATATTCACTAAATGGGGGAAGAGATGGATAATTTCTGCTTTTTAAAAACCTATTTCTACTCTTCACATTTTTTTACTTGCATGTAATTTTAAAACATAATGACAAGGTGCAGTGGCTCAACACCTGTAATTCCAACACTTTCGGAGGCCAAGGCGGGCAGATCACTTGAGGCCAGGAGTTTGAGAACAGCCTGGCAACACAGTGGAACTTCGTCTCTATTAAAAATACAAAAAAATTAGCCGGGCATGGTGGCAGGCACCTGTAAACTCAGCTGCTTGGGAGGCTGAGGCAGGAGAATCACTGGAACCCAGGAGACAGAGGCTGCAGTGAGCTGAGTTTGCACCGCTGTACTCCAGCATGGGCAATTGAGCAAGACTGTCTAAAACAAAACAAAAACATAATGATCATTTTAAAAATAAAAATATCTATTTTATAGGGTACTCGTGAAGCCAGTTTGCAAGGCACCTACACATAGGAGATTCTCAATAAAAAAAAAAAAAAAAAAATAGTAATTTCCACAACTCTATTCCTCACCTCTTCCAAAGCTTCTTCAATTCTGCCTTTCCTTTTTTGAGATGGAGTCTTGTTCTGTTGCCCAGGCTGGAATGCAATGGCACGATCTTGGCTCACTGCAACCTCTCTGCCTGATTCAAGCGGTTCTCTTGAGTAGCTGGAACTACAAGCACCGCCCCACCACCACCACGCCTCGCTAATTTTTGTAGGCCCCCCCACTATGCTTGGCTTATTTTTGTATTTTTAGTAGAGATGGGGATTCACCATGTTGGCCAGGCTGGTCTCGAACTCTTGACCTCAAGTGATTCGCCCGCCTCAGCCTCCCAAAGTGCTGGGACTACAAGTGTAAGACACCTCCTTAGGCCCAATTCCACCTTCTTGAATTCAGGTGAACAAGCCACAGAAGCAGCAAAGTGAAACATTTATTTTTCTGAAGGCTAAGGTTATAAAGATAAACAAAGACAATAAAACTAAGCTTTTAAACTCTTTTCCTCAGAACATAACCAAATAATTTAATCCAAAAAGAAAAATATTTCCATATGTTTACTGATGCTAATCATGTTATTCTGAAACTCCAAGGGTTTTTTGCAGGAGTGGGGGATTGCGATGTAAGAGAGTAAAACAATAATACATCTAGTAAAAAGGAAATTTGATACCTTAATCTTTTGACCATCAATGAAAATTCAGGATTCAGGTCAGAGTATATTTTTCACTGAAAAACGCAGCGCAAATACAACTAATGGCAATGATTTATTTAGCAAGTAAGTTAAAATATAAGTTCCACCTGCATAAAAAGATAATTTTTACTGCGAGAGTACACTGAGATAGATGAATGTAATTTAACAGATCCAGGTTGTCACTTTATATTTTACACAATATTTCGAGAACTAAGAACTTTCTCTTCCATATTCTAAAAGACGAATAACGTGAACATATCAGGAAGCACCGTCGTTCTGCGGATCAAATGGGTGTCATTTTAAAACCACCCAAGTACACGGAGACCGCTAACACTAGTAATGTGGCGTTTGGTAGCTTGTCTTAATGACTGTCATTGGAGCTTTACTTATTTATTTATTTTTATAGAGATGAGTCTAGGCTGGTCTTGAACTCCTGGGCTTAGGGCGATCAACCTGCTTTGGCCCCCAGAGAGCTGGGATTACAGGCGGAAGCCACCGTGCCGGCCTCGTTAGTTTTAAAAGCGCCAAAGACATCCATAGAAATGCGTAACTTTAGCATTTCCTATCAAGTATGTATAAATACATAACTGAACCCTCGTATAGCATAAAGTTTATAAATCATATACTGAGGCAAGGCGCGGTGGCTCACGTCTGTAATCTCAGCACTTTTTGGGAGGCGGAGGCGGGCGGATCACTTGAGGTCAGGCGTTGGGAGACCAGCCTGGCTAACACGGCGAAACCCCGTCTCTACTAAAAATACAAAAATTAGCCGGGCGTGGTGGCGCCTGCCTATAACCCCAGCTACCCGGGAGGCTGAGGTGGGGAGAATCCCTAGAACGAACCCATGGAGGCGGAAGCTGCAGTGAGCTGAGATGGTGCCACTACACTCCCGCCTGGGCGACAGAGCAAGATTCCGTCTCAGATAAATAAATAAAATAAAATAAAATAAAATCATATACTTAACCATTTAACAAATACATACATTCCTGAGAAAGAATTTCCTGGGGGCATTATCGCATTTCTAGTTTCCTTATTTTACACTATTTCAGAGGGAGATAAGGTCTCCCTCTGTCGCCCAGGCTGGGGTGCGGTGAAGCGATCGTAGCTCACTGTAGCCTCGGACTCCAGGGCTTAAGTCATCCTCCAGCCTCGACCTCCCAAAGTGCTAGGACTAAAGGCGTGAGCCACCGAGCCAGCCCGGAGCCTCTGTCTGCAAAGGTGAAGCACAATCAGTGCTGTGGGGCAACACAACCACGACGTGCGTTAACTATGCGATCTCCATACTGCGGAGCAGCTGAATGGGACAAGAAAAACTCGCGTGGTTAAGAGCCTGTGGGCGACTGACTCCAGCTCACGCCAGCCACACGTAATCCAACTCGGGGTGCCGCGCAGCTCTCTGCAGCCCTGGCTGGTGACGCCTAGCCCTCAGCCCGGCCTTCCGCGGCAGCGGCTCTGCCTCGCTTTCCTGCCCACGTGTCAGCATCCGCACACCCGGCCCCGGTCTGAGGCCGCCCGAGGACAGGCCAGGGTGGGCCGCCCGTTCCGAGGGCGCGCGGGCGGAAAGGAGGGGCGCCCGTGACTCACACGACCGGGTCCCCGACCAGACCGCCAAGCCTGACCCGCGCCGCGCTCCCCGGGACTCCGCCTCTCAGCGCCCCACAGAGGCCAGCCCCCGACCCCGACCTCCCTGGGCTACCTCCCACCCCGCTGGGAGACCCCCGCGGTGCACATACCTGAGCACCCAGCCGGAGGCGGGTGCGGCCTGCCAGCAGAACCGGCCGCCCGCGGGCCCGCCCCACCCCTACCCTCCCCTCCCTTCCTTTCCCTTTCCCTTTCCCATGGGCGCGCGAGCATGCGCGCCGAGCCCGCCCGCCCCTGCGCGCCCCCGACGCCCAGCCGGCACGCACCGCCGCCAGCGAGGCCGGGCGAGGCCGCGGCGGAGGCGGAGGCCCGGCGCCCTGGGCGGCGCCCTGCCCCCGAAGTCCGTCCTCCCCGTTAGGTGGCGAGCGCCCGAGGGGAGGGGACAGCCGGGCAGGCAGGAAGCTGCAGCTTAAAAGGGCAACCCGCGCCGGACCCTTCCTCCCTAGTCGCGGAGACTCTGAGAAAGCACTCCTGCTCCGCGACCATCACGCACCTCCGCTCCGCCTGCCGCCATGTACCGCTACCTGGGCGAAGCGCTGCTGCTGTCCCGGGCCTGGCCCGCAGCCGTGGGCTCGGCGGCAGCCGACTCGGCCGCGTTGCTGGGCCGGGCCCGGGGACAGCCCGCCGCCGCCCCGCAACCGGGGCTCGCATTGGCCGCACGGCGCCACTACAGCGAGGCGGTGGCCGACCGCGAGGACGACCCCAACTTCTTCAAGATGGTGGAGGGCTTCTTCGACCGCGGCGCCAGCATCGTGGAGGACAAACTGGTGGAGGACCTGAGGACCCGGGAGAGCGAGGAGCAGAAGCGGAACCGGGTGCGCGGCATCCTGCGGATCATCAAGCCCTGCAACCATGTGCTGAGTCTCTCCTTCCCCATCCGGCGCGACGACGGCTCCTGGGAGGTCATCGAAGGCTACCGGGCCCAGCACAGCCAGCACCGCACGCCCTGCAAGGGAGGTGAGCGTCGGCCGGGCCCCGTCCCGCCCTCCCTGCCTCCCCTGCGGCTCTCCCCTCCGGCCTCCTGCCCGTGAGGGGCCGCTGCTCAGCCCAGCCCAGCCCAGCTGGGGCGGGCCGGGTCCCCGCCCGGGTCACCCTGCCTCGGATGTGGCCGGCTCTGTGGATGGTGATTTTTCCGCCTTAAAACCATCATGCGGTTGGCCTCCCCCTTCCCCCGCGCCGTCACCCGGGCCTCTGTGCGTGTCAATCTTGCTTGCAGAGTAGATGCTGTACCGGTCTCCTTTTGGTCCTGGTGTCTGTGTGACACACGGCGGGTCCTGCCGAAATACACTTCTAGGAAAGGGAATGACCTGCGCGTGTGATAATGCCTCGTCGGTATTCTTGGGCTTCTGTGACTCTCCCCTAAATGCAAACTGTCAAATTATTTTCTGATATTTGTTCACTCCTGTCCTAAAAGTGACAGATGATATAGGAACATAGAAAATGACTTGGCTTCTAAGTTTGAAATCTAGACAGTTTTATTAACCAAAAGAATTTACTAATCACGCGTTAATCGTTTCAATTAAGTGATTTTCCCATTCTGACAGGTTGTTTTATGCCCAAAAAAAGGAAAAACACGAAAAAAAAATCACAAGCAATATAATATCTCTGAGAAATAAACACCGGGCGTCCTGACAGTAAATCTACAGGTTGTAGGCTGCGGGTGGCCAGCCAGCCAGCCAATGGAATGAAATAGCTCTGGGGGTGTGTACTGGTCCTGGCTAGCACTGAATTTGAGCTTCAGGAAAGATATAATACGTGAAGAAAGGGGTCAGATACTGTTTGGTAGTCACCGGGTTATCCTGTAGTTTAAATCATTGAATGTCTGTAGATTTGGCCTCTGTGGTCAGATTGCTTTCTTCGAGCAAATGAGAGCTTTCTTTTTCCTTTTTTTCCCCCAATACATTGCACCATACCTCTTTAATAACCTAAAATGGAAAGGACAAACCACTTTTGTCTACTGTAAAAAAGAAAAATTATATGGAATAAAGAGCCCAGGGAGGCGAGCAGTCCTATTGGAGATGGATTGGCGGAGAAGCACAGAGAATGTTGGGCTAGACCCTTGTCTCAGCAAACCTTGTTCTGTGCCCTTTCAGTTATGCCCGCTGACTTCTAAGGATGTTTAGAAATCCGCTCTATGCCGGAAAAACTTGAGCGGTGCTGGTATTCCCAGAAGTGGGAACAAAGGTTGCTTTTAAAGATTTACTAAATTTGCACTGACCCCACCCACTTCTAGGTTTTAACTTTGGAGCTTATTATCCTCTAGCTCTGGTTTCCTCAGCCAAAACCAATGTTTGAACCACTTTGACCTCTGATTTCCTTTCTAGCTTCAAAATTGTATAAAATATACATACCATCAGTCTCCTACATTGCCTTCCTTCTTCGTACCACTCCCTTATTCTCCAAACCAGGAATACAAGTTCAGACTCCAAAGAAAGGCAAATAAGGATGTTGGAGGAAGTTCAGGCAATGTATAGTAAATATTGAGTTGCATCGTTTTCTTAAAACGGACGTGAAGTTGATTTTTTGCTATCTTGTTGGCAGCATTTGCCAGTCCTTTAAAAGGTGTACAGATAAATCAGTGTATGTGGTTTTCTGCAGGATCTGATTTGGTCTCTGAAATCCTTTTTCTTCGGTTTTTTAGATGCCCAACCCGCTTCTGTTTTTATAAGTCGCAGCTCCACAAACTCACTGAAGCAACTCGTTTACCATAGTTTGTCCTGTTTCTCTTGTTGCCACAGCAGTTTTAATGCCAAAATATTGAACCTAGCAACAAATTGGGTCAACCATACCAAAGCACTGTTACTACTGTAGCACTTGCTTGTACTATTGTGTAAGATACAAGTTTCTGTTCTATTTATCCCATTTTAAAAAAGCATGCTATTAACTCCCAGCATGTAAACGTGGAGAAACTGAATTGTTACTAATACACTGTTGCAAGCATTGCAAGGTGATAGAACATCAAAGAAAATTGGTCTCTACAAAGTGATAAATTTATTATCTTCAGGAATTTGAAAGGCTTTCTGGATTGGGGAAGATTATATAGCTATGAAAGCCCTTAAATATTTTAGTGTGCTTAGTAAACAGTATACTGTTTGATAGCAAACTTTGGGTACTGTAGCCTTCCATGCTTTGTGTTCAAGACACCCCCAGATCTATCTAACCATTTATCCACCCTTGTTTGCAGAGAATGTGCATTCTAAGAGGGGCAGGTCTCCTTTCTAAAAGCTTTTTTAACGTCTAAGAAATTGTTAACCTTTGTGGTCCTGCTGTAGTCTTAGAAACACAGAATATATTAGGTGATTGAGATTTTTTTTAAATGTTTTGGATAATCCCTATGAAATTCTGTCTTTCCCTCTTAAGCATATTTTAGCACATTCTTCCCTTTCCCCACTAACCTGTTTTCTCTCCCATTGGTTCTTTGCCAGAAAAAAAAAACCTCGTCTGCTTCTCTCCACTCTTTTTCCTACCTTCAGCTTTCTATTTCTCATTTGCCCTCAAGAGCAACCTTATGCCTGAGTTTTCTAAATTAAAATTCTTGAGGTTGAAGCAAGCAACCATCTAGTAATAATCTCTGTAAGGGAAGCAGATGGTTTTAAGACTTGGTGGCTGATGTGTACTTTTTCCAAGTAAATATTTAATAATACACAGTTTTTGTGTTTCTCTTTTCCCAGTTACCACATGTACCTGAGGCCGTTAGATTTGTCTGTGTTAAGGATTTGAAAGAAAGAGTATGCTATAGGATCTGAAGAGAAGTTTAAGTGAGGCCTTAAAAATATTTCTAGCAAAGGGGCATATTGTGAGAATATGCGACTGATTTGAGAAGACTAGTTCAAAGGTTCTGGTGTGTTTGGAAATATTATCAAAGATTGTTCTATTAACTTTCTCTGAGTAAATTATCTGTATTTGGTTTGCTATGGTTCTGCCTGAGACCAGTCTACCTTTTTAGAAGGAAGTTTATCATTTAAAAGTCAGTTTGGAGGGAAAGTACAGATTGATAATAGCAATTTATTGATGGTAGTAGTCAATTAACTTTCTCTTCCAGTCTGCCCCCCCAGTTGTCATGATATTAAAACTATTAAAATGCCCTATCACTGATGCTACTATCATAAAATTTTCTAAAATTATCATAATTTACGTATAGTTGATGAACCGTAGATGGAGTTCTCTCATACATTGACCCTGAGTCTTTTAATTATAAATATTAGTACCCAAAAAAGTGTACCCTATGTTAGCCCAGTAACTAGTTTTTAAAAGTCAAAATGCCAGAAGGAAACAGTGGAATCTTGTAATGCAAGGGTCAATGCAGGGTTAAAGACACCCTCAGCCTCTGGGATGTCATTGTTTAAGGGAAGAATATAGAAAGCACTGATACTGATTTAAAATGAGATGTTTCTCTGCCTTTACTGGGGGGAAAATGTTTCTGACTTATTTTGCTATACTCAATTGACAACCATCAAAACTTAGGTAACTTTGAATAAACTCACAGTTTCTATTATTTTTAAGTGACTGTGTGTCTGCATCTGCTGCCACAGATAAAATATAACCTTTGTAGGTGAATTTAATGTAGGACTTGTCTGAAAGTTCAGTTAGAGGATAGGTAATTTATGTGTATGTCTTTTAAAAGCACTTTGCCCCAAAGTGATTGTTTTTAATACATCTCATTTAAATACAGAACTGTGGTGCCCTTTTGCCTTTTTATTTCATGGAAGCCAAATGCGTCTTTTCTCCCAAGTATACTAGAAAGTGAAGACCCATGGTAATGGTAGTGATCTATACATCAGATTGTCAGTCTTTCTGTCACTTGTGTGTATGAATCCATTTAGCAAGTTTGCTTTTGACAGTAAAGCCCCACGGGCAGGAAGACAAACACTGCCCACTCATTATCCAAAGTATACTTTGTGAGAATTAAGACATCAAAAATTGGAGCCTGGCCGGGCGCGGTGGCTCAAGCCTGTAATCCCAGCACTTTGGGAGGCCGAGACGGGCCGATCACGAGGTCAGGAGATCGAGACCATCCTGGCTAACACGGTGAAACCCCGTCTCTACTAAAAACTACAAAAAACTAGCCGGGCAAGATGGCGGCGCCTGTAGTCCCAGCTACTCGGGAGGCTGAGGCAGGAGAATGGCGTGAACCTGGGAGGCGGAGCTTGCAGTGAGCTGAGATCCGGCCACAGCACTCCAGCCTGGGTGACAGAGTGAGACTCCGTCTCAAAAAAAAAAAAAAAATTGGAGCCTAAGCACCAGTATATATTAAAGTTCAATACAACTTGTAGTGTTTAAGTACAATAAATAAAAATTGAGGCTGAACTTTTGGCATATAGTGGGAAGAAATTGGGTTTACCACTGATAATAATACAGATTGCTTAGGAAAATCGATCTTTATCTACTTATGTTAAAAATACTAAGGGTTCTGCCTGTAACCATTAAAAACTAAAATATTGACCTGTAGATGTTGAAAAAATCCTAGACACTAGTCTCTGCCATGTGACCATTCTGGTTTTTTTTTTTTCCCCCTATTTATTTTACCCAATAATTAGGCTTTTACAATGTAAGTAATGAAGAGAAAAATCTTTAATAGAACACATTGATTCATAAATAGCCCATAAATTTTGTACTCAGCAAACCCATAAAATACACATGCATGATTCACGTAATCAAATAGTAATGAAAGTTACAAAATGAAAAATGAAGCAGCTCTACCCCAAGTCCTTTCCCCAATATAACCATGAACAATCTTAAATCTAATGCCGCTGTCTAAAACTGACTAGTTATCCAAATGAATCAGTATTTTCCTCTTTCCAGAGGCAGAAATTAATACAGATTCAGGTGTTCACTATCAAGTTGGAATTGTTAATATGTGAAATACTACTGATAAAGGCAGGAAAGGCTTTATTAAGGACAAGATAACAAATCAGGAGAAGGAGCTGCTCAAGCAAGACCTTCCGATTATCTTTGCAAAAAGGCAACTATACCTGAAAGATTCTGCAGCCACACACATTTTGCCTTCACTGAGGTCAACTCCCTTCACCGAGGTCAAATATTAGCAAGGACTAACATTTATTCAGCTCTGTGGGTGCCAGGCATTTTATTAAGAATTTTTCGTGCATCATCGCTTCTATGCCTCATAGCAACAATGCATGTAAGAACTTTTCATGCATCATTGCTTTTATGCCTCATGCAATACACTGTCGTCCCTGATTTCCAAATGTGGCTACTAAGGTTGAGGAGTGAAGTGTCCTTTGGCAGGGTGACACAGCTAGTACGTAGTGGACTTGGGGTTCAGATTCTGGGCATCTGATTCCAGCACCCACCTTAATCGTGGTCTAGGATTTATTCGTGCAAAAAGTTACAAATTGTATCTTAGGCTTTTCATCCTAAGCACTGATTGAGAACCACCTCATGCATTTGACACAATACTTCCTAGTACTTCGGATCATAGATACCTTTGAAATTTCTGTTAAAAGCTATTAGAAGATAGAAAATATCTATCTAGAAAATAATACATATCTTCCTAGAAAATAATACATATTCAAACAACTTTGCATATAAAACTTAGCATAGATGATATCTCTAGAGGTCCATTTATTCTAATTGCTAAAGAAATGACATAACCTTTTTCCCCTACACCCAACTCCGAAGACCTGAAATAACATTTTAAAGAGTTTTCCATCAAAAGAGGTTTGAAGACTTTGGTGTTTTAAGAGATTAATGTGTTAGCCAGAACAACTCATTTCTCTACCAGTGTGTACTCCATTTATTTTTAAGTATTTACTACTGAATAATTTTGAAATTACTTTCTTAGTTTTCTAAGAAAACTTAAAACTTTTAGCATTTTCTTAAAAACTAAGAAAATGCTTTGTTTATCCTGAATTGCTATTTCGCTTGATTATTATTCTTGGAGAAAGTCTATCAGACATAATTCATCTGATTTGCTTCTAGGCTGAAGGAAAATGTGAAAGATGACAAATGAAAATTACAAAGGTTGTCAGTAGTATGGCTCCTTTTATCATTTGTCATTATCACAAATATATCAACACAGGACTTTTAAAAAATATTTTGTACATATTGGGCCTCAGTAGGATTTTTGCATGAATTTTTTTTTTTCTTTTTTGCCAAGAGAGAAAGAGCAAAGAAATAACCAAGGGTGATGTACTCATATTGGAGGTTTACCAAATAAGAACTGCTTTTATTATGAACTATAGTCTATATTCTAAGTAAATCAGTTTTTCTATTGTGTGTTTTTTGTTCCTGCAGGCAAGATCTCTGAACTTTATGCAGAGGGTTCTTTTAAAAAACCAAAGTTGAATTTTTTTATTTCTTGGAATATTTTTTTCATTTATTTCTCCCAAGTAGAGCAGACTCCAAACTCTCTTTTGTACTATGTCTTTTTTATTTTGCCATTAGCTCAGTATTCTGTTTCTACATTTTCCCTTCCTAGAACCAGTCAATAAATGACCAAAAAAAAAAAAAAAAAACTAAATCATGTGTTATTGCACTAGGAGTTCAAGGATACCAAGGACAGTCTTGTTTATTTATTTGGTTTTTTGTTTTTTGTTTTTTTTGAGACAGAGTTTCGCTCTTGTTGCCCAGGCTGGCATACAGTGGCACGATATTGGCTTACTACAACCTCTGCTTTCTGGGTTCAAGCAATTTTCCTGCCTCAGCCTACCAAGTAGCTGGGATTACAGGCATGCACCACCTCGCCTGGCTAATTTTTATATATTTAGTAGAGACGGGTTTTGCCATGTTGGTCAGGCTGGGCTCAAACTCCCGACTTCATGTGATCCACCCTCCTTGGCCTCCCAAAGTGCTGGGATTACAGGCGTGAGCCACCACACCCGGCAGACAGACAGTCTTGATGTGGGAACAAAGAAGGCTGGATAGGAGTTGGATAAGGCGATTTCAGATAAAGAGGGGGTGACTTCACCCAAGGCAGGAAGTGGAACTGTGTGTAAGGGGATCAGGAGGACAAACTACATTTGTAAATAATGAGAAATAAGAACTTGTGACAGTAAATATATTTGGTCTCTTTGCCTGGTTCCCAACACAGAGCTCCTGAATCCCTTGCAAATTCCTGAGTGATAGGAGTATCTTTTGTTCTAACTAGGACACTCTTGATGGGCTTTTGGGTAGCTTCAAGGTGGGGGCTAGTCACCAAAAAGACCATCATAATTAGGAATTTGGAACTTTCACCCCCACCCTCTGACCTCTGGAGATTGGAAAGGGACTGAAGATGGAGTTTAATCAGCAATCAGTAATGCTCTCATAGTGGAACCTCTATGCAAACCCTAACTGATGGGTGGAGTGTGGGGAGAGTTCAGAGAGCTTCCAGGTTGGTGAATGCGTCCGTGTATGGGTAGGGTGGTACACTCCCAATTCCAGGGGGGAGAGAAGCTGCC
This sequence comes from Piliocolobus tephrosceles, assembly GCF_002776525.5. Classification (NCBI taxonomy): domain Eukaryota; kingdom Metazoa; phylum Chordata; class Mammalia; order Primates; family Cercopithecidae; genus Piliocolobus; species Piliocolobus tephrosceles. The sequence goes on along the minus strand of NC_045442.1, from coordinate 83,408,704 downwards.
CTGGGGACATTCCAGACATGGCCCTGTGTACCTCTTCGTGTGGCTGTTGATTTGTATCCTTTACATAAGTAATGTTTCCCTGAGTCCTGTGAGCCTTTATAACAAATTATTGAACCTGAGGAGGGGGTCATGGGAACCCCCTGATTTGTAGCCAAGTTGGACAGAAGTGTGGGTGCCCTGGGCACTCAGGACTTAGGACTGGCATCTGAAGTAGGGAACAGTCTTGTGAGGCTGAGCCCTTGAGCTGTGGGGTCTGTGCTAACCCCAGTAGTCAGTGTCAGAACTGAATTGCAGGACACCCAGGTTGTATCTGCGGAGAACTGGTGAACTGCTTAGTGTGGAAAACCCACACATTTGGTGTCAGAAGTGTGTGAGTAGAAACAGTTTTCCTTTTATGTCTGTTGGATGGATGATGATGAACCTAGCAGGGCACAGAAAGCCAGGCAGCAGTGAAACTGAGATTGAAGTTAATAGTTAATAGCAGAGAATGAAAAAGAAAAGACAGAGAAAACATTTTGAAGAAAGGACAGTAATGTATTCCCAACAGGTAGGATTTACTGGATGAAGGAGAGAAGAGGCAAAGATAACTACAAAATTTCTAGCCTGAGAGACTGGTAGAGAAATATGGTGGTATCAGGGACAGACAGGATTATTAAGAAAAAGGATTGGATTTTTAAAATAAAGAAGATCTGGTGTAAAATTATCCTCAGGAAAATTGGAAATCCAGGCACGTACTTCTCTCCATCATGCCCTTGCATAGTGCAGTCTCTCTGCCTGTCCATGCCTCGCCTCCCCCTCCCTAGGATTCTTCTTCCTCTGTTAAGACCCATCTCAAATATCACCTAGACTTGTAAATAATGTATATGAAACTGGATAGCTGAGGTTTCAAGCCTTTATCTGTTTGAACCTTTTTAATAACAAGTTACTTTTATCTTTTACTAAATCCAACTTTATATTCACCATTTTAACTAGCATCATTTCAGATTCCAAGACCTGTTTGGTGTGAAAGTGCAGCTAAGTTACTGTTAATCAAGATCAGAATAAGAGAATCTATGAAGAAAAATTAACAAAACCCCCCTTTTAATGCATAATCTTCCATCCATCAGGCTGTAAGTTAAATACCTAACACAAAACAAAGCCGTATGTTTTATGGATATGTACATATATAATTGCAGGGAACATGATTTGGAAGGATATACACTTACATTGCTAAGAATAGTCACCCCTAAGGAGAAGACTGGGGTCACAAGTGGAAGTCAAGGGAGTCTTCAGCTTTCTTTTTGTATTTAAATTTTGATAGAAATATATACATATGTATTATAATTTTAAATTTTTAATGAAAAACAGTATTTTTCCTTTTTTTCTTTGATCTGTCAATAGGTTATATTTTTCCAGTATCAGCTAAACATTTGCTTCCCAGAAAGCTTAGTTACCTCTTCAAAATTTATTCAGGTTAAAGTAAAAGATTTAGACAGTGGATTAAAAATCTAAGATGGTATTTGCCTACTTTATACAGAACAGTATATTGATGCTGCTAAAGCAATTAAAGTATAATTTTTCTTTTTTCTTTTTTTTTGTTTTGTTTTTTGGAGATGGAGTCTCACTCTCTGTCGCCCAGGCTGAAGTGCTGTGGCGCAATCTCCGCTCATTGCAACCTCCATCTCTCAGGTTTAAGCGATTCTCCTGCCTCAGCCTCCCCAGTAGCTGGGATTACCAGGTGCGCACCACCACGCCCAGCTAATTTTGTTGTATGTTTAGTAGAGACAGGGTTTCACCATGTTGGCCAGGCTGGTCTTGAACTCCTGACCTCAAATGATCCGCCCACCTCAGCCTCCCAAAGTGCTGGGATTACAGGCATGAGCCACCATGCCCAGCCTGAAGTGTATACTTTGTCTTCGCTTCTGTATGCAGTACTCCTTCCCAGTGCTGAATGTCTGAATTTTTATCTGAGACATAGTATTTCAGATGATCATTACTTGCGGGTGGTCATTAATAGTTCCTCCCTGCTTCTAACCTTCCTCTCCTCATTTTAAATTAAGTTACGCTATATTATTGTGGGTTAGGAAGTACATTAATATTAAATGAAAAAATATAATCTGATGAGTGAGTGGCAAGACAGTTATCGTATGAATATTGAGAGTTGTTCTGAGGCCTTTTTGCTTTTCTGGGGGTTCTGTGCTTCTGGTAGAACTCTTGGTTATTGAATAAATAGTTCCTGAAAAGTGAGAAAGTACAAATGGAAATTAGATTTCTGATGAATAAATCAAACCCTATTAAGAGAACCAGGTTCAAGTAATTTTAAAACCACTTGAATTTTCATAAATGTTTTGTTAATTATTGATTATAAAAAACAGTGACTCTAGCTGGAGGCTTTTGTGTGTTTGCTTTTGAGTCAGCTAGGAAAAGGAAGAAAAAGTCAAGCTTAGTCAATTGTGGTTTTTCACTGAATCTTTTTTAAAGTAATGAGCTGGTTTGTTTTCTTCATCACTATAGCAACTTAAGCTAGTTCTTGCTTTTGATTTTTTATTTTCCCTAGAGAAACCTAGCATGCACTGCTCATTAGACTTGAGCATACTAAGGAATATCTGTGGTAATTAAGTTAAAAATCTGAGCGGTGCTTTGTGCCTTGTATAGTTGCAGATGTCTGCATTTCACTAATATTCTTTGGAAACATCTGGATACCAGTTAACATAAAATAACTGTTTAGTCGGTTACTGTTCAGAATAGAAGGAATGGTTTAAAAGTTCCCATTGTATTATGTACGTCATTCTATCCCTGGCCCTTTCTCCAGCTTGACTGAGATTGATAAATAATAAACGTCATGGGTGGTGTGTCTTTAGTTTCCTCTGGTGAGCTCGCTGCACAGATTACTTTGTCAGCAGTGTGGCCTTGATTTTTAGGCCCTGTTTCTAACGAGATCGGTTCTGTGGCCGACACCTGTGTACCAAGCCCATTCACTGTCTAGCTTAGCCAGCCATGGAGTCCTGCTCTTACTACTACAGTTCACCAAAAACCCAATTGATCCCTAACACTAGTAATTCATCAATGGAGTCTAACAGAGTTTTAAGGTGTGTGTGTGAGTGTGTGGGTGTGTGGGTGTGTGTGTAGAGATGGAATCTCACTATGTTGTCCAGACTGGTCTTAAACACCTAAGCTCAAGTTCTCCTGTCTCAGCCTCCCAATGTGCTAGAACTACAGTCATGAGCCACCATGCCCAACCCTCTAAGACTTTGGGATACAAAAACATAATTTACTTTTCTCCATTTCTGGTATAAAACATCTCTTCCTTCCTCCTGCTAGTTTCTGTTCTGTGCCCCTGTTGGATCTCCTGTAAACCTTCAGCCTTCTGTGCTGAAGGAGGAAAGGCTTGGTTTTATAAAAAGTGACAATATTCAGACCACATAAGATCCTTCTTGCTTCATTTTGGCTTAAATATTTTAAGATTTTCTGATTTTCTTGTATGTATATGTATTTACCTATTATTTGACTTTATTGAACAACTTCAAATTGAGTATATTTGAACGTGAGTAGGCATTCAAAAGTGCTAGGCTTTCCCTGCCTTTCAGAACTTTGAGGTATATGTCACATCATTTTGTCCTTCACATTCTCCAGTTGTGCTAATTTTTCCGAATCCATTGAGTTAAGTAGAGTACCTTCCTTTTGGCATAGTCTTACTTTTTTTTTTTTTGGAGACAGTCTCAAACTGTTGCTCAGGCTGGAATGCAGTGGTTCAATCTCAGCTCACTGTAACCTCCGCCTTAGCCTTGTGAGTAGCCGAGACTACAGGAGCATGCCACCACGCCCAGCTAATTTTTTTATTTTTCGTAAAGATGGGGTTTCACCATGTTGGCCAAGCTGGTCTCAAACTCCTGACCTCAAGTGATCTGCCCAGCTCAGCCTCCCAAAGTGCTGGGATTATAGGCGTGAGCCACCACATCCGGCCTGTTACTTAAATCTCTTAGTGCCCCTTAGAATGTAGTTAAGAATTTTCAGGTGACAGTATATTTTTGATAGTTATCTTTGGTTTCCAAACCTAGAGAAGGAAGACTAACTGGCTTTCTCTGTGTGTGGGTACATCATGTCTTATTGGAGATTGTTTTGTTTCAAGTATTGCTGCAGAGTATTTTATTAATGGTTACACTTTAAAATTTTTTGTTTTTCAGATTAACAGTTTAGGTAACCCAGTACTCGATATTTGCCAATTTCTAGAATTAAAAACATGCATGTATCACTGGTTAACTAGAAATTTAAAATGAAAATGTTTCTTCTTTAGCCCAGGCAATATCACTTGGCATTAATTTCTATCCCCTCCCTGTCCCTACTCTATCAGCTCCGTGGCTTCTTCCACTAAGCTGGTACTTTCTTTATAGCTCCTCCTGTGCACTAAACCTTTATTGTTCACTAAACCTTTATTGGTTCATAGCCTACAGAAAATGCCTGTGGTGTGAGAGGTAATTTGTGAAGCTGCCTCTCTTCCCTGTTTAGCAGTTGAGCTCTCTAAATGGGTGTAGCTAGGAAAGAAAATTTAACTTTACAAACAAGAATTCCTGGGTTCCATCCAGTGGAACATGTCTTTTGTTATACACACAGTTTCTGACTCATATCGTTCCATGACTTATAATAAAGTGGACATTTTGTTTACACTGTTGTGTGGAAGGAGGGGTCTGGTTTCTAATTTTTAATAGCATCTACTTCTAGAATATTAGGCTTGCCATTTGAATGCTTCTGTTTTTTTAGTTTCTAAGTTAAAAGAAAGTAACTTCTCCTCCACTTCAGAAAGCAAGGAAAATTAAAAATAATGTGATGACTTCCACAGGCTCTAAAAAAGCAATGAAAAAAGTGATTTATGTGTGGGAGAAGAAATATTAGTTCTTAATTAATACATTGTTTTACCACTTCCTGTGAATTTATGTAGAAGTAATAAACTTATTAAGTCATTTGTTCAAACTCTTGTCAGTTTAGACTTTTTAATTGCTTTATTATCTGCCATTACTTTGTAATACTTGTTATAGCAGTGGTAATAGTTGAGATTTGCATATTGACCACTTGCAGGGCACTGTGCCAGATTCCCCACGTGTGATGTCCCTCCCAGTCAAGACACCCATCCTAGGAGAGCAGCGTTAGCGTCCCCCATGCAAGCAGATGGTGCAGGCTGGGTGACCTGGGCACAATGCCTGACCGTTTCCCTGGCTTACTGTAGTTATCATTAAATAATATGTGATATTACTTAGAAGCATTTTGAATAATTTGAAAAGCATGTTTTAGTGTATAAACAATTTTTTTTTTTTCTTTGAGAAGAGGTCTGGCTCTGTTGCTGGGGTGGAGTGCAGTGACCTGAGCATAGCTCACTGCAGCCTGCAACTCCTGGGCTCAAGCGATTCTCCTGCCTCAGCCTCCTGAGTATCTGGGACTACAGGCACATGTCCCCACACCCAACTCAATTTTTTTTTTAAGATACAAAGGATCAATCTTAATATTATTTACAATTTTTTTTTCCTTTTCTATGGGCCTCATCTGACTGGAAATTCTTTTTAAATTTTTTATATTTTGAATTGTAAATTGACAAATTGTAGATATATATGAGCTACAAAGTAATTTTATGATTTATGAATACAACATTGCATAATTAAGTCAAGCTGACTAACCTGTTCACCACTGGAAGCAATTGCAAATCATTATCATTTTTTCTGGTGAGAACATCTGAAATTTACTCAGTGATTTTGAAATGTGCAGTACTTTTTGTTGTTGTAGAAATGAGGTCTCACTATGTTGGCCAGGCTGGTTTCAAACTCTGAGCTCGAGTGATCCTCCCACCTCAGCCTTCTAGTGTTGGGATTACAAGCGTGAACTACCACGTTGGGCCAAATGTATAATCTATTATTATTTACTGTATTCACCATGCTGTGCAATCTATCTCAAAAAACTTACCCCTCCTACCTAATTGAGGCTTTGTACCCTTTGACCATCATCTCCCCATCACCCCCATCCCCAATTTTGTATACTTTGAGTCCTTTCATGATATGCGTGGAGGCTTATGGTAAGTTATTTAAAACTTACATGTATGTCAAAATTTTTTGTGGCCGTAGCTTTTCTTTTTTAAATTTTAAGAGTCAGAATATTTGTATATTTATTCAGCATGTATTTGAGTGCCTAATATATGCCATTTTCTATGTTAGGAACCAGAAATTAAAGCAGCGAACAAAACAAAGTCTGCCCTCATGGTGCTAATTCGCCAGGTAGGGAAGCCAGATAATAAACACATGTATAATGCAAAGTCAGTAATAATAAACTATATGAAGAAACAAGTAAGGTAGGAGAGGCAGGAAACGGGGGGTGAGAAAGAGGTGCTCTTTTAAATACAATGGTCAGGGAGAGCCTCTCAGAATGAAGTTTTTAACAGAGACCTGAATGAAATGGGGGAGTGAGCTATACAGATATCTGCTGTGTGCTAGAAAAATTACCTGTAATTTTGCATACTAAAAGTTTAATAATGAGTACATTTATTTCACAATTTGAGAATCAATTATATACAAGATACAGTTCTAAGCACATACTCCTAAGTATAATTTGTTGTTTTTACAGTAGACGAAATAAGTATGCTCAGCTTCAGAATATGCTCTTTATGATCATGTGTACAATAAATAAATTCTCTTATAACATGATCAATATTAAGGTTGATGTTTTCAGAAACATATAAAAAACTAGCTTTTAAAATTGACTAGGGAGGTTCTCTCAAACTGCCAGTCCATGAGATATTGTATATTTTCTACCTGAAAAAATTTTATTCTCAGAATTCTTTAAAAGAGATGTCCCTGGGGCTCCCATTACTTACCTGTGACTCCCAGTGGAAATCGCACCCAGCCCTTCGAGAGGTGCTGAATCCATTGGGAGTGGGGGGGGGTAGAAAAAAATGCTGCAGCTTCTTGTGGGTATCCTTCACACACAAACACACAGTGCCCCAAGCACTGTGCAGTCAAATGTCGACCCCGCTCGGACTTTCCTCCTTGGGTTTGCGAAGCAATGGACTATAGAGAAAGAAAGGTGGCTTAGCACTCCAAAACTTGGAAGGGTAATTGACCAAGACCCCTAAAGCCAAAGCAGTGGGCAGCCCTACTTCCTGTATCCCCTATACCAACACCTAATGGCTACAAGATACAGGGGCACTAGCACCTGTCTGCTTGGCTACCTCCCCTTCTTACAGTAGTGGTGAAGGGAATCACTCAGCCTCAGGAAGGGAAAATGGCTTTCTGATCTTCAAATTGAAAGAGGTTGGCCGTGGGTGAGGAGAATAACAGGTAAGGATCTCTTTCAGTATACCCATTTGAAGCCAAAACCTCTGTTTAGACATACGGTATTTTGAACCTGGTGACTGTTCATTGCCAGTGTTTCTGAATTATCAGAAAGCAGAATTCTTGCCAGGCACAGTGGCTCATAACTGTAATCCCAGCACTTTGGGATGCCAAGGTGGGAGGATCACTTGAGCCCAGGAGTTTGAGACCAGCCTGGGCAACATGATGAGATCCTGTCTCTACAAAAAATTCAAAAATTAGCTGGGCATGGTGGCATGCGCTTGTGGTCCCAGCTACTCAGGAGGCCAAGGTGGGAGGATTACCTGAGCCCAGGAGGTTGAGGCTACAGTAAGCCATGTCTGTGCCACTACACCCCAACCACCCCTACCCCCCCACCCGCCAGAGAAAGCAAGCTGAATTCTTGAATTCCCTGCAACCATGTCACCCAAATCAAAGGTAAAAGGAACATAAAAATGCCTTCTGGAAAGTGTAAAAAAACTCATTGCAGAGTGATGTTTGTCTTGTGAAATCATAGTTAAGTTTGTTCTAAATATATCCCCTTCTTTCTCACCCACCCCAACACATTTTTTTTTAAAACACCACCAGGTATCCGTTACAGCACTGACGTGAGTGTAGATGAAGTAAAAGCTTTGGCTTCTCTGATGACATACAAGTGTGCAGTGGTTGGTAAGTGATCGCCTTTCTTGCTGCCTAATGAGAACTCTGGGGAAATAAACATAACACATGGTTACTGTTAAGATGCTATAGAAATATACCTTATCAGAACTGATTTTTTTTTAAGTTGTGCTAAGACCTGCATCATTTTTCAATTAGTCTAAATTAAGATATAGCCTCTTTTTAACATGGGATTTTTAAAAATAGGAGCTAATTGGATTTTAAGTCTAGATCTTTGTTTTCAATTCCTCAACACATTCTGTAAATAAGACCAAATTATAGTAGAAGGATAGTAGATAAGCTATTATCTTTTAGAAGTGGTAAAGAGCACTGATTAAATATGTATTAGAACTTGGCTAGCCAATTTTATTGAACAATTTCTGTTCAATAAAATGTTGCTTGAAGTATAGTTTAGAAAATGATGGTAGGTTTATTTCTTGAATTTTCAGAAATTCAAGCTTAAAGCATCACGTTTTTCTAATACTGTGTGGTGCTTTCTGTCATTTTACTTTTTTTAATGTTTATATGGAATAGCAACCATCAGCCTTCTCTTTCAGATGTGCCGTTTGGGGGTGCTAAAGCTGGTGTTAAGATCAATCCCAAGAGCTATACTGTAAGTATGAAAGTGATACTTGTTTTTTTTTGTTGGTTTTTTTTTTTTTTTTTTTTTTTTTTGAGACAGAGTCTTGCTCTGTTGCCTAGGCTGGAGTAAAATGGCGCGATCTCAGCTCACTGCAACCTCCACCTCCTGGGTTCAAGCGATTCTCCTTGATCCGTAACTAGGATTACAGGTGCATGTCACCATGCCCAACTAATTTTTGTATTTTTAGTAGAGAGGGGATTTCACCATGTTGGCCAGGCTGGTCTTGAACTCCTGACCTCAGGTGATCCGCCTGCCTCGGCCTCCCAGAGTGCGAGGATTGCAGGCGTGAGCCACCACACCCGGCCTCAAAGTGACATTTGTGCACACAGTGCATTTATGAAGGACTTGAAATTACTGGACTTCTCTGTATCCCCTATATCAGTGAGATCAGTAGTCCCCATTGCTTTTCAAATGAAATAGAAAAATGTAAAGAATTAACTCATTGAGTGTTTTGCCATATAAAGATCACCTACTTAATATCTATATCCTTTATCATTTTCTGTTTTGTTTGGTTTTGTTTTTAATGAGTCTTTTGTTCTACTTTTTTGCTTTTTGTTTTATTATTTTCTTAATTAATTAATATCTTCATATTGTTAGACACTTACACCCATATTTAAGAATTACTGTGATCTGATTAGCCAGGTGTATTGGTGCATACCTGTAATCCCAGCTACTCAGGAGGCTCAGGCATGAAAATTGCTTGAACCCGGGAGGTGGAGATTGTAGTGAGCCGAGATTTCTCCGCTGCACTCTAGCCTGGGCAACAGAGCAAGACTCTGTCTCAAAAAGAAAAAAAGTATTACTGTGATCTGAAGTTATTATGTCAGGATCTCATTCTAGTGACAAATATCTTAATTAAGACTATGAAAACCTTACTTTTTATCCAGTCAGTTAATTCAAACTGGTTGTCACCATGCTTTACATAATACTAAATTATCTGTATTCAAACATAAATGCATATGATTTTTATTCTCTTTAAAATTCACCATTTAAATGGAATATAATTATATTTCAATTAATCTTAATTAAGATTTAGTGTGAGGCCGGGCGCGGTGGCTCGAGTCTGTAATCCCAACACTTTGGGAGGCCGAGACGGGCGGATCACAAGGTCAGGAGATCGAGACCATCCTGGCTAACATGGTGAAACCCCGTCTCTACTAAAAACCATACAAAAAATTAGCCGGGCGTGGTGGCGGGCGCCTGTAGTCCCAGCTACTCAGGAGGCTGAGGCAGGAGAATGGCGTAAACCTGGGAGGAGGAGCTTGCAGTGAGCTGGGATCCGGTCACTGCACTCCAGCCTGGACGACAGAGCGAGACTCCATCTCAAAAAAAAAAAAAAAATTGAGTGTGTTTTTCAGTGGGGAATTAGTAGAATGGGAATTTGAGCCCTAGTTCTACTATCTTGTTTTTATAATCTACTTTTTTGATCCCTTGTTTTCTCACCTTTAAAATGGCAATGCCTACTTTATGAGTTGTTCTAAGGATTACATGAGAAGACATATGAAAATGTACTATAAATAGTAAGATGCTAGCTATAATCTCAAGTAATTTTTATATCAATTTTTTCTTTCATTTTTGTTTTCTTATTTTACAGGATAATGAATTGGAAAAGATCACAAGGAGGTTCACCATGGAGCTAGCAAAGAAGGGCTTTATTGGTATGTGTAGCCACATAGATTTTGGTATAAAGTGGGAACATCTAAAAATTTTTTTTTTTTTTTTTTTGTGAGACAGAGTCTCACTCTTTTGCCCAGACTGGAGTGCAGTGGTATGATCTCATCTGCCTCCTGGGTTCAAGCAGTTCTCTTGTCTCAGCCTCCCAAGTAGCTGAGATTACAGGTGTGTGCCACCACACCCAGCTGATTTTTGTATTTTTACTAGAGATGGGGTTTTGCCATGTTGGTCAGGCTGGTCTTGAACTCCTGACCTCAGGTAATCCACCCATATCGGACTCCAAAGTGCTGGTATTACAGACATGAGCCACTGTGCCCGGCCTCCTACTATTTGTTATAGGAGCTTTTGCCAAACATACAACGTTTCTGAAGATACTAATCTTCGTTTGCTTAATGTTTTTGTATCTTACTATTATAAGTTTATAAGTTCTTTGTGCACAATCTGAATATTCTTTTCTATGATATATAAATATTTGTCATGTACTCTTTATTTTTCAAGCAGTTTAAACCTATTTTTTTTTATCTCAAAGGCCTCTAATTTGTTTGAATAGAATATAAATAATTACCTAATAGAATGCTTGCCCTATCAGTATAGTAATAGAATGTTAATAGTTACTTAATAATAGAATACTTGCCCTATCAGTATCAGGATAGTTAAACAAAATAAGATCAACCTAAATAGGAAATAAAGTGTATTTTTCTCTACTTTCTTTTCTCAGCATTTCCCCCACCATGGACAAGTTCCTATGAAATTAAACTATAAAGACTGGGCATAGTGGCTCGTGCTTGTAATCCCAGCATTTTTGGAGGCTGAGGCCTGGAAGTTCGATACCACCCTGGGCAATATAGCAAGACCCCATCTCTACAAAAAATGAAAACATTATCCAAGCGTGATGTTGCATGTCTGTGGTCCCAACTACTAAGATGGGAGGATCACTTAAGCCTAGGAGGTCGAGGCTGTAGTGAGCTATGATCGTGCCACTGCACTCTGGCCTGAGCGACAAAATGAGACCACATCTCAAGAAGAAAGAGAAAAGAAATAAAGCTATTCAGATTCATTTTTAGGAAAAAACAGTCATGAAATAAATGTCATGAAATAACCTAATATAGAAATACAGTAAGTATAGGTAACTCTAAAACTTGACTAGATTTGGCCTATCTTTCATAATAAAAGGCATTTGGGCCTTTGACATGCTGCATCCCCAGCACTCCTGTGAACTTGTGCATCATTGCACGGAGCCTGTTAACATAAATTAACATGAGTTAACTACCTCCCTCACACTTTTACAGGAGTACCTACTGATTCTGAGATGTGGCAAATCGAAGTTATGTTCAACCTGTTAATAGCCTTCATAATTTTTATAAGGTCTTTCCTCTTCACCTAAATCTCAAACACATTTAGTAGTCTTGAATGGTTTCAGACTTTATTCAGTCATATTTGTCGCCCATATCTGCAATATCTCCAGCTTGATTGTATCAGTCTTGACAAGTACCTAATAATTCCAAAGGTCAAAAAGTGATTCATTGGAATACTGAAAGAAAACACAGCTTAAACCCTAGTAACTTGATTTATTTGCATAATTCGCAAAAACCTTATTGACCCAGGATGCAGCTAAACTGACATCTGGGCCCAGACAGCATTGAAGCCTAGGAGGTAGGCAAAGGGAGTTTTTTCCCTCACTCTAGGCAAACCTTCAAATTTGATGTTATTTATCTGTTATTTCCTGACTGCCCTTTCCACAGAGAGTGTCAGACTGAGGCTCAGACCTGAGTCTGAACCCGGATCCTGTCACGTGTGTTTAACATCAGCTTGTAAATTTCTGCAAAACAAAACAAAAAAAGAAGAGGCTGGGATTTTGATTGAATCTGTACACCGATTTGTGGAGTATTGCCGTCTTCCCCACCCTCCCCAAAAGGGTTTTGCCCTTTCACCCAGGCTGGAGTACCAGGCAGCAGTCACTGCAACCTTGACCTTCTGGGGTCAAGCAATCCTCTCACCTCACCCTCCCAAGTAGCTAGAACCACAGGCATGCACAACTGCGCCTGGCTAATTTTTTAATTTTTTGTAGAGACAAGGTCTCATCACATATCCCAAACTGGTCTCAAACTCTTGAGCTCAAGCAGTCTTCCCACCTCAGCTTCCCAAAATACTGGGATTATAGGCATGAGCCACTGCACTCGACCAGTATTGCCGTCTTAACCATATTAAGCCTTCCAATGCGGAGTATGAGACGTCTTTCCCTTTATTTAGGACTCTTGATTTATTTCAATGATGTTTTATAGTTCTCATTGTAGAAGTCTTACAACTAAATATTTTATTCCTTTTAATGCTATTGTAAATGACATTGGTGTATAGTTTTCTCATGATGTCTTTGTCTAGTCTTTGTATCAGGACAATTCTAGCCTCATGGAATGAGTTGAGGAGTGTTCCTTCCTCTTCTGCTTTTGGAAAAGCTTTTGAAAGGTCCATGTTCATTCTCTTGTGTGAGTGTAAATATCACCTATGTGAAGTTCTGCAGGACCTTGATGTCTCCTCCCTTCTCATCCCCTTATATCTCTGTACACCAAAATTACCCTTTCATCTCCTACTCTAGTCACATGCTGTTAGAAAAGTTGCTTTTTTAAAAAAGATTAACTTCCGCCTCATACTTGTTCTCTATATAAGAATTTATCTGTTAGGCCGGGCATGGTGGCTCATGCCTGTAATTCCAGCAATTTAGGAGGCTGAGGCAGGTGGATCACCTGAGGTCAGGAGTTCAAGACCAGCCTGGCAAACATGGTAAAACACCATCTCTACTAAAAAAAAAAAAAAACATTAGGCAGGCATGGTGGCGGGTACCTGTAATCCCAGCTACTCAGGAGACTGAGGCAGGAAAATTGCTTGAACCTGGAAGGCAGAGGTTGCAGTGAGCCGAGATCATGCCACTGTACTCCAGCCTGGGCAACAAGAGTGTAATTCTGTCTCAAAAAATAAAAATTAAAAAAAAAAAAAAAAAAAAAGAATGTATCTGTTTTTCAGCAACTACTTGGTTTTGTTGTTGTTGTTGTTGTTTTTAAGATGGAGTCTTGCTCTGTCACCAGACTGGAGCTCACTGCAACGTCTGCCTCCCCAGTTCACGCAATTCTCCTGCCTCAGCCTCCCGAGTAGCTGGGACTGTGGGCACACGCCTCCACATCCAGCTAATTTTTGTATTTTTAGGAGAGACAGGGTTCACCATGTTGGTCAGGCTGGTCTCGAGCTCCTGACCTTGTGCTCCGTCCTCCTCAGCCTCCCAAGGTGCTGGGATTACAGCCGTGAGCCACTGTGCCCAGCCTAATAGTTTAACCATTTTTTAAGTTATATTTTTCGTTTTGTAAAAATGAGTTTGTATTTTACAGTTGAAATAATACAGAAAGTTATAAACAATATCTATATGGGGAGGAAGAGAGAAAGGGCAAGAGAAAGAAAATTGTAAGTGGGAACATGTTATACATGCTGTATGAAACCTGCCTTTTTCCATATGTATGTTCGTGATAATTCCAAGTAATTTACATGGATATAAGTTACCCTTTTTAATGGCTGTTTAGTACTTTGCATAGATATACCATAGTTCATTTAATTGAGGTACAAGATAATTAGGTTGTTTTTATTTTTACTACGTTTGAGGGGAGTATTTCTGCACCTTTACAGATTTGAGTGAACATCACTTAACATGTTTTTATCAGAGATCTTACTGTAGCCATCAGTAGTAGTGCAGTCAGTGATTCCTGTTATTGCCTATAAGCTAATCTGTTAGCCTAAAACTTTAATTTGCTATGATCTGGGGAACTGAAAGCTAAGGCCTAAAATTGTATGTGCTAAGTGTCGAATAATAGGTCAAAGCCACGTTCTTCCACAGGTAAAATAATATGGGGCTTAACACAATTGCTTTAGCAATGTGACCCTCTCCCCTTTTTCTCTACTTGGTAAGGAGGGCTTATACCCCCACTAAGCAGCATGTTACTGTGCTGTCTCATACATGTCAACTCCCTAACCATAATAATCCTGCTTATATAGAACCCAGCGGTACTCTTATCTCTAATTGCATGGTAGTGAAATGAGGTCAAGAGCGGCTAAATTGATTATCCTCTGGTCACACTCAGAAATCCTATAGAGTGGCTTGTATCTGTTGTACATAGCTAACTTCCAAACATAGAGCAAGTAAATGCCAGTGGGAGAAATTATTATGTAATGTTGTATGTGTCTTAGTTTTATAGTGAAACATTTAATGAATATTTCTGTGACTTTGATTAGCTACCTAAATGAGATCTAAAGTTTTCTAGCCATGGTAACTTGGTTATTACAGAGACTTGCAAGGATCTTTGTGTTCAAGAAGAATTTTTCTTAAAAACTGGTGTACTGCTCTTTCCCTGTGCCCCCAGGTCCTGGCATTGATGTGCCTGCCCCAGACATGAGCACAGGTGAGCGGGAGATGTCCTGGATTGCTGATACCTATGCCAGCACCATAGGACACTATGTGAGTACCCACCGGAAGCCCCGAGGCTTCTGCATTTGCTGTCTACAAGAATTAACAGTTTGACTGATTATATCGGAAGTTGAGAATCCCTGGGCTTTTCTCTCATTCAATCATAATCTTGATGTGCATATTATTTTATGTCTACTTGTCTATTCTTAAATCGTAACGAACACAAATGGTGCTTTACTTATATGCTGCCCTATACTTGTCACTGGGATAGGACACTTACTGACCAGCGCAGCCCACTCTGTATGCTAAGACACTAGAACATACATCAAGAAGCATTCAATTCTGATTTTTCCCTCAGAGGGCTTCCATTTAAAGAGGGACTAAGGCGCATGAGCAGATAAGGTATGGAAATAATGTAATACAACGGTGGAGATTATGAATTCTGAAATAAGACTTTCTAGAGGAGATATTTGGGCTAGACCTTGAAAATGGGTAGAATAGGAACATCTAGAGATTTGGTGGATAAGAGGAAGAGCAACAATAGAGTTCAGATTGTCTGAAGGTAAGGCATATTTATAAAGGTAGTAGAAAGTAAGAGTGAAGGCTGGATGCAGTGGCTCATTCCCATAATCCCAGCACTTTGGGAGGCCAAGGCAGGTGGATCACTTGAGCCCAGGAGTTGGAGAGCAGCCTGGACAACATGGGGAAACCCTGTCTTTCCAAAAAATACAAAAATTAGCCAAGCGTGGTGGTATACACCTATAATCCCAGCTACCTGGGAGGCACACTTGAGCCCGGGAGGTTGAGGCTTCTGTGAGCCGTGGTTGCTCCACTGCAATGCAGCCTGAGCAATAGAGAGAGACCCTTTCTCAAAAAAATAAGGAAAGTAAGAATGAAGAGGTAGATGAACCAGGACAAAAACACCAAGCACCAGTGTTTGTGTTTTACGTGGTAGTCAGTGGAGAAACTTTGCTGATCCTTCCTGGGGAAGAATAGGCTGGCAGCAGTGTCCAGCTGTGCTGGCACCAGGAGAGAACCTCCTGTGGTGTCAGCGCCTTTCCACCGAGCCCAGGAGCCAGAGGACCAGGAGAGGAGCATTGGCACGTGTGAGGCGCGTGACAGAGAGACTCAGCAAAACTGGATTGGATATATGTGGAATTAAGGAAAGGGACCAGGTTGGGTCACAGAGAACCAGGAGAACCTGAGTTTGGGGACTGAGCAGAGGTAGTACCACAGAACTGAACATGAGAGGAAACATAACTCCTGTCCCTGAAAGGGGTGCAACCTTAAAAAATGAAACATTTGAGGAATAGGAAGAGAAATGGAGTCAAAAAATACATTTATGCCTACTACATGCAGGGCCATGGGTAAGCAAGGTATTCACTACAATTGGGATAAATTGCTGGAAGTTGTTTTGAAGCTATAAAAAAGAATAACAGGCCCATCCAGTCCTTTCAATACTTTCAAGGTAAGGTCAGAAAAGGCCTCCTAGGAGGTAAAACATTCTGGTCTGCACTCAGACGGGTGTGTGGGCATGGACTGGGGAGGGGTAGTGGCAAGTGTTTGGAACAGAAGGAAGTACCTGAGGGAAGGTTCTGAAGTTCAGAAGGTGGGTGAACTTGGGAGGCTAAGGACTGACTATTGTGGGCAGAGTTGAGAAAGATAAAGGTGATATAAGAAAGGCCAGTAGAAACAAGGGTCAGGCCAGGTTACTGCTTGGTAGGTGACTGTGAGTACTTTGGTCTTTGTCCTGAAAATACAGGGAAACCAGCAAAGAGCTGGTTTCAAGCAGGTGTGACTCAGCTAAGTGTGCATTTGAAGACTTAAGGGCAGGAGACTACTACAGGGGCCCAGACTGCAAGGGGATATGAAGAGGGAAACAGGGCATGAAGTATAGCCTCCAACTAGAAAAATGGCACTGGAGAGAAGCAGAAAGAAGATAGCTTGAAAAGTGGCTGTTACCCAAAGAAAAAGGTTTTTGTTGTTTTTTGGCATGTTTACTGGCTGTGAGCCACAGATTCACTGGTGCAAGAGAGAGACAATGCTGAAGAGATGCAGGGTGGTAGAGGTAGTGAAGTCGCCCAGGGGAATAAAAGCCTGGGGAGTTCTTTTCATAGTGAAAAGACGGGCCTTGGAGAAGAGGAAGAATGTGGAAATGGGGACATTTCCTGAGGTGATGTCATGCCGTGGCTGGGAACATGGGCAGACCACCTGAAGTCCAACCCTGGCGCCTTCACCCGTCAGTTCTGTGACCTGGGAGTCTCTGTGCCTCCATTTCCTCCTTATGCAAAATGACAGTAATAGTGGTACCTACTTTGTGAGACTCATATAAGGATTAGATGAATAATAATCTAATGCACTTAGAACTGTACATAGCCGTTAGTAAGTACCAGAAAATAAATATCTATAAGTATTACATCAGGTAAATTATACAACCCCCTGAAATAAAACAGGAATGATAGAGACCCTTCAAGAAATTGTGGTTTCAACTGCCCCTCCCAAAAAGGCCAGTTTTCCCACCTGTCACCTTTTTATGCATCCTTTCCTTAGCCATTGATTTTAGGTTTCTTATCACTTAAGGAAAACTGTTCACCAGTATAGTCCAAGGGGCAGTGCTTCAGAAGACTTTATCTTGCTGTTAGCACTGAGAATAAGCTACAAATAACATACCGCCAACTGGTTTGCACTATTCAATGTAGAGTCTTGCTTAAAAAGTACAAGAGACGAGCTGGGCATGGTGGCTTACGCCTGTAATCCCAGCACTTTGGGAGGCGGAAGCAGGTGGATCACCTGAGGTCAGGAACTCATTTGACAATGAGGTCTGGGTGTGGTCTCCTGATTTTTTTTTTTTTTTTTTTTTTTTTTGAAACTGAGTCTCACTGTTACCTGATCTCAACTAACTGCAAACTCCCTCTCCCGGGTTCAAGCAATTCTCCTACCTTAGCCTCCCAAGTAGCTGGGATTACAGGTGCCTGCCTCCATGCCTGGCTAATTTTTTTTGTATTTTTAGTAGAGAGAGTGTTTCACCATGTTGGCCAGGCTGGACTCAGTGAAGCATGGCCCCTTGAACTACACTGATGAACAGTTTTCCTTCTTTCAGTGATAAGCAATCTAAAATCACGGCCTACGGGAAGGACACAGTTGTTTTTGTTATTCATTTCTAGATGTGAACTGGAAGGTGCCGCCCTTTTTCTCCTAGCCCCACCTAGAAGTGCAGTGTTGGTGGGAGAATGTATTCTTCTCTGGGCTTTCAGGACCATTATGTATGCTGGGGAGCCTGGCAGTTGGCGCCAGGCCTGACCCCTGACAGTATTTCCTTCAGCTCCAGCATTTGCATTCTCACTGTGGAAAAGCATTTGGCACTCAGTTTGCATTTCTGTATTCGTAAGTGTTAATTATTCACGAAAACAAACTGTGGGAAAACTAATTTTATAAATCACTTTACTAGATTATATTTCCCTTCCTTTCTTTCATGCTTTTTGTTGGTAATTATACAAATAATATAATTCTAAGTTCTCTGTGTAAAAATATTTGAACAATGCAGATAAAGAACAGATCACTTTTTAATTCAGCCAGCTGGAACGTTAGGGATATGTTGGGAGTTAGGGGTTTGGTGTGAAGTAAGGCATTGTATTTTGTTTGCATGGAAAGCGAATTACTTCAGCAAGTGTATTATTTCATACTTTTGCCACTGACTTAAAATTTTATACGGATTTTCATTTTATATTGATTGCCTGTATAAAATAAGACTGTCTCTAGTTTCTCCTGCTCTACCAGTGAGCTTACTCTGCAGTGTTCTGGTGGCCGTGTTTATAGTCTAATTGATGCCTTCGAAGGGAAGCCCTCCTGAGCCCCATTCTTCTTTTTTTTTTCAATTACACGTGTTTCTGAACAAGAATATATGCACATCTTCAGTTGAAAGAGGAAGGAAAGATGGGTGGTGAAGACTGCTAACCCCATCTCCACTTTGCAGAGCTAACCGCTGCTACCAAAGATACTCTGCTCACACAGAAGCACAGGACTGTCACCCACACATACCTTTTTCAAAATATTTCGTTAAATACTTTCGTTAAGTCTACTCTTAGATGAACTTGAATATCTTGTTATATTAAGTATCAAATTATATTAAAAGCTTCTTATTAAAAAGTGGCAGAAGACAACGTTGAGTCTTCCCATCCAAGAAAATTATAAAGCCTCTTCCTGTCTCAGGCTCTGTTTTGGTGACAGGCTCAAGTCTTATAGTAGATTTTAAGACTCGTGAATGAGATGTGTATGTACCTTGATTTAGTAGTGCTTAAATACTTGTTGAAGGAATGATAGCTTTTAGGCTAAGCTAGCTCTACTTTTGTGATGTTATTTGTACTTACTTGATGTTCAATCCCTACACTCTGTTTCTTCTGTCAGAAAATATAGTCTACTTTGCCGGGCGTGGTGCCTCACGCCTATAATCCCAGCACTTTGGGAGGCTGAGGTGGGCGGATCACCTTTGGTCAGGAATTCAAGACTAGCCTGACCAATATGGAGAAACCCCGTGTCTACTAAAATTACAAAATTAGCTGTGCGTGGTGGCACATGCCTGCAATCCCATCTACTCAGGAGGCTGAGGCAGAAGAATTGCTTGAACCCTGGAGGCAGAGGTTGCGGTGAGCCAAGATAGCGCCATTGCACTCCAGCCTGGGCAACAAGAGTGAAACTCTGTCTCGGAAAAAAAAAAAAAAACACAGAAAATATAGTCTATTTCATTGTATTTTCTAGCAACAGAAAGCTGAAAAAGTGAGTGTTGTCTCTATTGGTAAAAGTGTACCTTAAATACATTCATACACACACACACTCCTAATTAGCATTAAATGAGAATGTGCTTTGACTTTAATTCGTTGTATTCGTTCAACAGAGAAATTGGACTTGACATTTCATTCTTTCAATTACTCCCTCTTACAGGATATTAATGCACACGCCTGTGTTACTGGTAAACCCATCAGCCAAGGGGGCATCCATGGACGCATCTCTGCTACTGGCCGTGGTGTGTTCCATGGGATTGAAAACTTCATCAATGAAGCTTCTTACATGAGCATTTTAGGAATGACACCAGGGTTTGGAGATAAAACATTTGTTGTTCAGGTAAAAAAAAAAAAAGTTTCCTTAATAACTGATAGACATTAAGTATAGTTTTTAATGTTTTTAGAATTGTAATTTTAAAATTCAGTTATCTCAAATCTCTTAAATTTTAGAGTGGTGGTTTTCAGAGTAATAGATCTTTTGTTTTTTGAACCTTGGTATGATTCATGTAACTAGAACTGATTTAAGTATCTCTCAAGTAGATGTGAAACTGTTACCAACTATCACCAAATTCAACCAAAATATTGGTCAGTATTCAAACTTGAAATTCTATCTAAAAGGGCAAGTCTCTCAACATAATTTTCTAAGTTTCGCAAGTATGTAGAAAGTTTTATGTATTGACCCAAATTTATTTGATGTGGTAACATGTGTTTTACTTAGGAGAATCTTAATTAAGTTGAAATTGCTTTAAAATAGAAGTTGTGACTGGGCACAGTGGCTCATGCCTGTAATCCCAGCACTTTGGGAGGCCAAGGCAGATTGATCAGTTGAGTTGAGGCCAGGAGTTCGAGACCAGCCTGGCCAACGTGGTGAAACTCTATCTCTACTAAAAGTAGAAAAATTCAGTCGGGTGCAGTGGCTCATGCCTGTAATCCCAGCATTTTGGAAGGCCGAGGTGGGCAGATCGTGAGGTCAAGAGATGGAAACCATCCTTACCAACGTGGTGAAACCCCATCTCCACTAAAAATAGGAAAATTAGCCGGGCATGGTGGTACGCGCCTGTAGTCACAGCTACTCGGGAGGCTGAGGCAGGAGAGTCTCTTGAACCCGGGAGGCGGAGCTTGCATTGAACCCAGATCACGCCACTGCACTCCAGCCTGGGTGACAGAGCAAGACTCCATCTCAAAAAAAAAAAAGAAAAAGAAAAATTAACCGGGCATGATGGCGGCACCTGTAATCCCAACTACTCGGGAGACTAAGGCAGGAGAATCACTTAAACCTGGGAGGCGGAGGCTGCATTGAGGCAAGATTGTGCCATTGCACTCCAGCCTGTGTGACAGAATGAGACTCGGTCTCTAAAAAAAAAAAAAAAGTTGTATTTGTCCAAATTAGTGACATCCCTTTTCACAACATACGACATCTGATCATCAAGGACTGAGGACCTGGTGGTGTACTTAACACCACTGCCATTGATTGATTGATTGATTGAGATGGAGTCTCACTCTATCGCCCAGGCTGGAGTGCAGTGATGCAATCTTGGCTCACTGCAACCTCCACCTCCCAGGTTCAAGTGATTCTCCTGCCTCATTCTCCCAAGTAGCTGGGATTACAGGGACAGACCACCACGCGTGACTACTTTTTGTATTTTTAGTAGAGACAGGTTTCACCATGTTGGCCATGGCTGGTCTCGAACTCCTGACCCCAAGTGATCCACCTGCCTCAGCCTCCCAAAGTGCTGGAATTAAAAGCATGAGCCACCATGCCTGGTTGTCACGTTCTTAAACAGAGAATTTCATTGTTGAAGAGAAACCAGTTAGTACATTGTTTCTTTTGGCAAAAGAATTTTGAGAATTGCTTCTAAATGAACAGAGTGTGGATTTACATTGGTCAAAATATGACTCTTGCTGTCTATACCAGGACTTTAATTTTTGTGTCATGGATAATTGTTTTTCACAGGGATTTGGTAACGTGGGCCTACACTCTATGAGATATTTACATCGTTTTGGTGCTAAATGTATTGCTGTTGGTGAGTCTGATGGGAGTATATGGAATCCAGATGGTATTGACCCAAAGGAACTGGAAGACTTCAAATTGGTATTACTACATTTTTATGGCATAGACACTAAATATAAACATTTAAACTCTGGTGCAGCTATTAATTGTGATTTTCAATCAATGGCAGCAACATGGGTCCATTCTGGGCTTCCCCAAGGCAAAGCCCTACGAAGGAAGCATCTTGGAGGCCGACTGTGACATACTGATCCCAGCTGCCAGTGAGAAGCAGTTGACCAAATCCAACGCGCCCAGAGTCAAAGCCAAGGTGACAACATTATAGAAACCGGAACCAACATTATGAATGTGAATGACGTCAGGGGGTCATAGAAGAGTCTGATTGAGTTTTCTCTTTCTTTTTAGCAGCTTTATAGGCGTATATTGCACATACCATATAGTTCTCCCGTTTAAAGTAAATAATTTAATGGCTTTTAGCTCCCTGCACAGAGTTGTGCAACCATTACCAAAAGAAACGCATCTGACACTCCTGTAAAAAAATTTAAAAACCTAGATAAATAGAAAAGTAAAAGGTAGTTTTATACACTTTGCAGAGCAAAATAACCTCTATTTAGTTTTAACTGAAGCTGTACTTCTCCCCACAGGCCCTTATTCATATATGCACATCTCTTGCCCTCAGTGGAGGGGATTTGATGGTGCTGTTGGCATTTCTCTATGTTCCTGACTCTCTTGCAGATCATTGCTGAAGGTGCCAATGGGCCAACAACTCCAGAAGCGGACAAGATCTTCCTGGAGAGAAACATTATGGTTATTCCAGTAGGTCATCTATATTGATTAGGCTTTATATGTACTTAGAATCATAATTGTCTTTTGCAAGGAATTTGGAGGAAGAGAGGAATTATTAGTCTCCCAAGCTATATGGAGTGAATTCATCTTTATTTCACTTTTGAGAAAATATACTAGAAGCATGGTTAATTCTAAGCCTGTCACTTTTCACTGTGATCTAAATATTTATTCAAATTTGACGGTCTTTACTGAATGTCTTTAACTTTCTAAGAGTCTGATTATAGAAATGTGTGCTGTGTTAGAAACACTATTCTAACTTAAGCTCTAAGATTTTCTGTATGATTCCTAACCTTATGCATTTCAAGTGCCCCTTCCGGCTTTACTCAGAAAACTAATATGAGGCACACATGCTCAGGTTTTTTAGCAGGTAAGCATGAGTCTACACCAAAAAGTTATTAGAAATTAATGTGGGCTTGGAATGCATTTTAAAGAACCCCCTTTGCTGAAAGCACTTAAGACATCTAATGTAACTGAAATGGGCTACCCTTAGGTAATAGGAGAAAGAATCCTGTCTGCTGAGAGGCCCTGTGGATGGACCAATCCAATTGGTTGGTGGGCAAGCCATTTAGTCTGAAAACTTCTGGTAGAGAAGAGGCTCTAACCAAAGACTATTAACATTCATTGATTAATAAGCCAAAAAATGATTTTTTTTCCCCCAAATAGAAAAAGCATTAGATGGAATTGGGCAGGGTGGGGAGGAGTGTTAAATTAAGTGTGAAATTCCTGATACTAGCTAAAATATATTTGTGATAGTTGAAGTTCAGTCTACCTTGGTATTGAAATTAAGGTCTTAGGTTCATTTTAAGCTTTTACTAAAACCATCAACTTCTAATTTCTTTGGTGTCTTATTTTTGTGTATAGGATCTCTACTTGAATGCTGGAGGAGTGACAGTGTCTTACTTTGAGTGGCTGAAGAATCTAAATCATGTCAGCTATGGCCGTTTGACCTTCAAATATGAAAGGGATTCTAACTACCACTTGCTCAGTGAGTGTCAATAATCTTGTTCTCCAAAACTCATCTTTTGAGCCAGCCAAAAGGCTGTAAAAAGGTCCACTTAAGAGAACTTATCCGTTTGGGAAAGAATTGAGTCTCAGAAAAGAAAATAATATTTTGTCTCATGAAACTTAGACCAAAAATGCACAGTGTCTTTCTGGATATTAACTCTCCCATATACTTATATCCAGATTTTTATTCTGTGATGTAATATTCACAGAATATAATTTACTTTTTTTTTTCTTTCGTTAAGAGGGAGTCTCGCTCTGTCACCCAGGCTGGAGTGCGGTGGCGCGAACTCGGCTTACTGCAGCCTCCACCTCCCAGGTTCAAGCAATTCTCCTGCCTCACCCTCCCAAGTAGCTGGGATTACAGGCACTCGCTGCCATGCCCGGCTAATTTTTGTATTTTTAGTAGAGATGGGGTGTCACCATGTTGGCCAGGATAGCCTTGATCTCCTGACCTCGTGATCTGCCTGCCTCAGCCTCCCAAAGTGCTGGGATTACAGGCATGAGCCACCATGCCCAGCCAATAATATTTATTTAAGTGTGATTTTAAAACCCCACTGTCAATACTCATTTCTGTCTCTGGTTGCTCTTAATAAAGGCCTATCTAGTGTCAAGAATTGTTTTTGAGACTCCTGATGAGAATACTTGTTTTTCTTTGACTAGAGTAAGCTCCACAGTTAAGAGTAGAATTTCTCATCAAGCTGAAATGAGACCAAGACCTCCTACTGAGCTTCTCTACTCAGCCCACTGTGAGAATCTGGGTGAAGTGTTCTGTCTGTTTCCTTTTCTTTTTCCCCCAACATTTTCTTTTTAATAGAGCCAAGGAAAAACCCTGGTAATGGGTGTTATGGAAACACAGCAGTGACCTAAATCCACATTTATGTAGGAAATTGGCGATGTGTTTTATTCCTTCTTGACTGAGTTTTAAATGATTAACCCTTTTATGTCTTTAAAACTCTGTATAAGTTTTTGGGTTACAGTTATAGTTTGGGACTACTTTTGAGTCTACTTTTTTTTTTTTTCTGTTAGCAATATCTTGATCTCTTGTTTTTTTGTTTTTTCTATAGTGTCTGTTCAAGAGAGTTTAGAAAGAAAATTTGGAAAACACGGTGGAACTATTCCCATTGTACCCACGGCAGAGTTCCAAGACAGGATATCGGTGAGTGTGCTCACCCCACAGTTGTACCACACCATGTATGTGGTGAAACAGTTGTACCTTTATTGTAGTGACAGTGCACATTGGTGCAGCTCTTTGGAAAATGTGAAGTTATTAAAGTGTTCCTGCCCTTTGGTGCTATGATAATCTCCCCTCTGGGAATTTATCCTAAGAAAATAATTCAAAAGAGGAGGAACCACTCCATGCACGGTGATGTTATTGAAACTATGTGTAGGCCGGGCGCGGTGGCTCACGCCTCTAATCCCACCACTTTGGGAGGCCAAGGCGGGCAGATCACCTGAGGTCAGGAGTTCAAGACCAGCCTGGCCAACATGGCGAAACTCCGTCTCTACTAAAAATACAAAAAATTAGCCGGCCATGGTGGCGTGCTTGTAGTCCCAACTACTTGGGAGGCTGACGCAGGAGAATTGCTTGAACTTGGTAGGCAGAGGTTGCAGTGAGCCAAGATCGCGCCACTGCACTCCAGCCTGGGCAACAATAGCGAAACTCCATCTCAAAAGAAAAAAAAGAAACGGTGTAGACAGTTTTTAAATTTGGTTTTATTTAAAGTTCGAGGGCAGGGAAATGACTGAGTTATAATATATCTTATAATACATCTTAGAAAATATTCAGTCATAGTTTAAGAATATATTACAATGGTTGGCCGGGCGCAGTGGCTCACGCCTGTAATCCCAGCACTTTGGGAGGCCGAGACGGGCGGATCACGAGGTCAGGAGATCAAGACCATCCTGGCTAACACGGTGAAACCCCGTCTCTACTAAAAATACAAAAAAAAAAAATTAGCCAGGCGCGGTGGCGGGCGCCTGTAGTCCAGCTACTCAGGAGGCAAAAAAAAAAAAAAAAGAAGAAGAATATATTACAATGGCTAAGTTACCATATATCTTCTTAAGAAATATTCAGTGATAGAAAACCATTCTGAGACTGTATTGCAACATGGGAAAACGTTAAAGGTTTTGTTTTAAAGAAAGAAAAAATGCTTTAGCCATTCTAGGTACTAACCATTCCCCTAAGTAAGCCTTCCTTTTTCCTACAGTGATGTCTTTGTTCTGGTCCTTCTATCTGGAATACACCAATCCCTTCCCTGCCTAAGTGTCACTGCAGTTCTGTGGCTGTCTCTGAAAGTCTCCTGTGTGCCACTGTTTCATACATAACATCCATCCCAAGTGGCTAGTAGTGCATTGGAAGGGCTTGTGCTGCTACTGCTGCTGTCAGAGGGCTGTTCACCACTCTCTTTGGTCACCCCACTGCCCAGCATATGCCTTGTCAGTTAAAAAAAAGAAAGTGTTCTCCACTTCTCTCTCTCTTATTTCCCCCTGTCCCTGTTTGGCTCTATCAGGACCCACATCATGACCCTGCCGTGTTTCCACTGTCCCTCATCCCCCAGCACCCTCACTTCCCTCCTTATCTAACTTAAATTCCATGCTCCATCATTACAGTCACTCCCCGGTCTTGTTTCCTTCCTCATACGCCCTTGTTAACACCTAAGCGCTGATTAAATCCCAGCAGTCTCTTCCATGCCTCTACCCTGTAGGAGGCCTGCTGGCAGTTCAAATCCTAACCACTAACCTGAAGTACGTGCTCAGAGCTGCCCAGCAGTCATACTGCTTTTCTCTGTTGCATTCATTCTGCCCATCTCCTGAGCGATCACATCATATTTTCTCCTCTTCTCACTGCCCTGCACTCCAACTCATGACCTGCTATCTGTTCACAGATAAAACTGAGGCAGCCTGGGAGCTTCCACATCTACCCAGCTCCTGGTAGCTGGGTTACCTTAAGAGTGGTAGTGAGTTAATTATCCTTAATTTTTTAAAAAGCATTTCAAGAAACAAATTAGGAAAGAGCGAAACTGACTTGATGGTGAAGTCCCTGGATCATATCCTAACTCTAAAAATAGCTATCTGTAACGTTGACCAGCTTCTCTGGTCCTTAGTTTCCTGTTCAGTAAAATTAAGAAGCTGCTAAGATCTATACAGCTTTAAAAGTTGCTGGCAGTACTGAATACACAGGCAGAATTCTACCCCAAAGCCGCTTTAGGGTTTAATCAGATTCCTTTCTGTGTTCTGGATGGTGTCCCTGTTCTCTGGGGAGCCGAGGTGAACGCACCGTGGCACAAACAGCGTAACACATTGCTCAGTGCATCTGCGTCTCCATGAGTGGAGGGTGCTCATCTCACTCCATGCCCTCATGTCTCTTAAGTCCAAAAACTGTCTTCATTGTTGTACCGTAATCTTATTTCATGAGTATTTGTTTGCTGTCAAATATAATAAAAATAAATTGTTACTTGAGTATCAAGATACTGTATCTTTGATACTGTACAGAAATGACATATCTTTGCTGAAAGACAAAAAATTCTGTCTGGACTTAAGAATCCTTTGTCATTTTATACAGGGACACAAAGCAGGTCTTTGTGGTTTTGTTAAATATGTGTTCTTTTTCCCTAATAGGGTGCATCTGAGAAAGACATCGTGCATTCTGGCTTGGCATACACAATGGAGCGATCTGCCAGGGTATGTGTGCAGATGCTGTTTGCCTTCCTGCTAGTCACATGAAGTACAACTCAACCGTGTTATCTCAGCCGCCAGACTGTGTGTGCTGATAGAAAATAGCAATCTGTTCAATGGTCCTCATTTGTGTGTAGCAAAACACATGCTTTTTGAGTCTCAGATGATGAGCAGTTTTTTTAGAGTCTTCAAATACGTTTATGAGGCTTTGGAAAGAAATAATAAGGCTGATTTAGGAGGTAATGACGTTGGCAGCTAGCCCAATATCGAGTAGTTAGCCAAATTGGGTTGTAGCTCAGTGCGCCACTATGTTATAGCTACAGGAAGCTACCTTACTGTAGAATTCGGTATAAGCACAAGTTGTTTTGACTCCTTGATCCCTACTTTAAGGCCTCAACCACAGTGTGAGTCCCGTTTTCCTAATTTGTTCTTGGGTTCAGATTCTGTCTGCTTGGATTTATGATGAAATAGCATAGGCAGATATTGATGAAGAAGGTGATGCTTCTTAGTGCTGTTGTTTTTCTTGTTAATTTTTTATTGAGATAGGGTTTATGTCCTATAAATTCATCCTTTCAAAGTATAAAATTCGGCATCCTTTATTGTATATTCGAGCCATCACCACTTTATAATTCTAGAACATTTTCATCACTCCCTTCTTTTTTTGGGTTTTTGAGATGGAGTCTCGCCCTGTTGCTCAGGCTAGAGTACAGTAGCGCAATTTCAGCTCACTGTACCCTCCGCCTCCTGAGTTCAAGCAATTCTTGTCTGTCAGCCTCCCGAGTAGCTGGGATTACGGGTGTGAGCCACAACGCCCAACTAATTTTTGTTTTTGTTTTGTTTTTTGACATGGAGTCTCGCTCTGTCTCCCACCTGGAGTGCAGTGGTGCGATCTCTGTTCACTGCAACCACTGCCTCCTGGGTTCAAGCAGTTCTCCTTCCTCGGTCTCCCAAGTAGCTGGGATTACAGGTGCCCACCCCTGCGCCCGTATTTTTAGTAGAGATGGGGTTTCACCATGTTGGTCAGGCTGGTCTCGAACTCCTGACCTCAAGTGATCCACCCGCCTTGGCCTCCCGACATGCTGGGATTACAGGTGTGAGGCACCGCACCCTGGCCTAATTTTTGTATTTTTAGTAGAGACAGGGTTTCACCATGTTGGCAAGTCTGGTCTTGAACTCCTGATCTCAAGTGATCTGCCCATCTCAGCCTCCCAAAGTGCTGGGATTACAGGCTTGAGCCACTGCACCCAGCCACCCCATTGTTAAGTCCAGAGAATCAGGCCCTCCTGCCTAGTGGTTCTGCTGCTACAGTAGTTTGTCTTTGGCTGCCCAAGTCCTGCCTTGAAACACTGAGAAGGTAACTTGGACCAGGCCTGTCTGGGCCTTGTGTGTTTATGGCCTGGCCACTTGAGTCAGGATCATCTTCACTGCATTTTCTCTTTCTTTTCAGCAAATTATGCGCACAGCCATGAAGTATAACCTGGGATTGGACCTGAGAACAGCTGCCTATGTCAATGCCATTGAGAAAGTCTTCAAAGTGTACAATGAAGCTGGTGTGACCTTCACATAGATGGATCGTGGCTGACTTCCTCACTACCCTCTTCACCTGTAACTTCTGCAGACCTATCACAAGTTTACATGTAACCACAGAAATCCCTTTCTCTCCTGACTCAGTAATAATGGATACCATTCTCAACAAGTCAATCCAAATCAGCCCCTGAAGGAGAAAGAAATTAAGGTTAGGGGATTATGTACAAGCTAAGTGTAAAAGTAGAAATCACCTACACCAGAGAGCCATTTTGGTATTTTGCCTTTAAATAAAAAGTCTCCTCCATCAGGCTGTGCAGCCTTGCTCTGTGGCTTTTCCCAACACAATCAGTGCTATTGCTGGGGAAGGGACAGTCAAGAGCAGTCAGTTGCTTGCTTATTTTGCTCTGGACGAGTCTGGGACACGCTGTAACTTTAACACATTTAAGAAGTAGGTGTGTGGCCTTTTCAGAAGGTGGCATGGTCCTCAAGTGAGTTCTTAGCATTTTATATCAGCAAAATAACTCAATTTTGCAGGTTGCAAACAAATATAAAAGCTATTTCTGTTTATGAATTCTATTCTTTTAGAATAAAGTAAGTACATGCTGCTGTAATAAAATTGCCTTTAATCACTTAACAAGCCTAACCTTGACTCAAACAGTGAATGCCTATAAAAATAATAAATGAAAAAAACTAGTATTTTTATATCATAAAACAGTGTCATTTATAGCTTATCAGTCATGTATTGTCCAGCAAACATTAAAAGCCCTGTGGATAATTAAGTTTTCTTCATACCTGCAAAGTGGTGGAGGCTATTTTTGTTAAAACTGTCAGAATTTGCTAAGTATAATTATGACACATAGTCCAAAGAATGCAGTAACCTTTTTATCATGTTAACTAATTGTTCTCTTTTGAAGATCTATGGTTGACTAATAAAAACAGTAATTCAAGTAGAGTGTCACAGAAAAAAACCACTTGGGCTCCCTGTTTGGAGTCTGGCTGGCTCTGAGCATTGCCAATGGCCCCTACTCACCTGACTTTGTGTCCTCACCTTTTAGAGGCTTTCCATTCTGCACCCAGCTTCGCTAACAGTGGGCTGAAAACAACCTTGGGTTGAGTGTTTCGTTTGGGAGTTATTTGGCCAGGGCCTTTTGAGCAGTAGTGTCCCCATGAAGTGCTAGATATAATAATATGTGTAAGAATCAGCCTTTTTTTTTTTTTTTTTTTTAACTATAACATCCTTTCAGAAATTTCTAACTACTTTGTAACTGCATGGCTTAACCTGGTGATAAAAGCAGTTATTAAAAGTCTACATTTTCCAAAACTTACGTTTCTTTTCTGTGTTTTTACATGTGGTAGTTTCTCTTTTCATAAGTTATAACACTGCAATTGGATTTCTGAAATGTTTATAGCGACTACCCATATAATATTTCCTTCCACTTTATTGTGAGCTGCCCAGATTTTATTCTTGAATTCTTTGATTTTTTTTGTTAGATTTTTTTGTTGTTGTTTTGTTTGTTTGTTTTTGTTTGGTGCTCTACACGTTCTGAGAAACTTCCCTAGTAATGAACTATAGAGATGATCCCTGAGAACATAGTCTTTATTCTCTAATTCTTTTGTATTTTATTGAATAATATCAATAGCTGTTAGCCTGGCATGTTAACTCACAAGCAAGTAAATTCCATATTCACTGAACATCGCTGACAGGCTTTCCCAGCCCTGCTGTTTGTTAAGGTAGTCAAAGCATGGCACATGAAGAAAATTATGTCTGTAGATATTGTACAAAATACTATTTTTATGATTTTTAAAATATTTTTAACAAATAACTTTTATTGACTTCCGTTTGTATTTTTATCGAACGTAATTCATTTATTTACTTATTCTGAGATGAAATGTCAGTCTGTCACCTAGGCTGGAGTGTGGTGGTGCAATCTTGGCTTACTGCAACCTCCTCCTTCCAGGTTCAAACGATTCTCCTGCCTCTGCCTCTGGAGTAGCTGGGATTACAGGCATGCGCCACCATGCCCAGCAAATTTTTGTATTAGTAGAGATGGGGTTTCACCATGTTGGCCAGTCTGCTCTCAAACTCCTGACCTCTGGTGATCCACTTGCCTCAGTCTCCCAAAGTGTTGTTATTAAAGGCATGAGCCACCGCACCCAGCCTCAAACATACCTTAGACAGTTTTTCACCTCAGCACTATTGACATTTTAGGCTATGTCTGCCTTTTAGGCTCTGTCTGCCTTGTAGGATGTTTAGTAATGTCTCTGGCCTCTACACATTAGATGTCAGGAAGACCCCTCAGTTATAACAATGACAAATATATTCAGATTGCCAAATGTGCCCTGTGGAGTAAATTCGTCCCTTGTGAACTGTGATCCAGAGAGCCAAATAGTGATACAAGGTTTATTCATAATAGCTCGTCCGCTCCAATCCAGACACCACCTGCCTCACCATTTTCCACTGCCCAGAGGCAACCACTTTCAGCAGTCTTAAATGTCTCATTTTTATTCTATTTAAAGCCTTTGCTCATTTTTAAATTGGGTTTTGTCTGTATTATTGAGTGGTAAGTGTTCTTTACATACTCCACATCCAGTTGTGGTGGTATAAGCCCAGCTACTCAGAAGGCTGAGGCAGGAGGATCACTTGAGCCCGGAAGTTCAACACTAGCCTAGGCAACATAGGAAGACGCTATCTCTAAATGAATTTTTGAAATATATATCTTCTAGGTAATTGACCTTTATCATGTATATGATTTGCAAATATTCCCTCTCAGTTAGTTGTCTTTGTGTTTTCTTTCTCCTTTTTAATCTTGAGAAAGCATGATTTATTTTTCTTTTGGTTGGTGTGCTTTAGGTTGTATGTAAGAAACTATTGCCTAATCCATAGTCGTGCAGATATATCCCTGTCTTTTTTCTTTCTTTCTTTTGGGACGGTCTCACTCAGATGTCCAGGTTGGAGTGCACTGGTGTGATCTCATGGCTCATGGCTAAGTGCAGCCTTTACCTCCTAGGCTCAAGCAATCCTCCCCCTTCAGCCTCTCAAGTAGCTGGGACTATAGGCACATACCACCACCAAGCACAGCTCATTTCTGTATTTTTGGAGACACAAGGTCTTGCCATGTTGTCCAGGCCAGTCTTGAACTCCCAGTCTCAAGCAATCCGCCCACCTTGGCCTCCCAAAGTGCTAGGATTACAGGTGTGAGCCACTGTGTCTGGCCTATATTTTTTTTAAGAAATAGCAGGCCGGGCACGGTGGCTCACACCTGTAATCTCAGCACTTTGGGAGGCCAAGGTGGGCTGATCACGAGTTCAGGAGTTCAAGACCAGCCTGGCCAACATGGTGAAACCCCGTCTCTACTAAACATACAAAAATTAGCCGGGCCTGGTGGCAGGTGCCTGTAATCCCAGCTACTCAGGAGGCTGAGGCAGGGGAATCACTTAAACTTGGAAGGCGGAGGTTGCAGGGAGCCAAGATTGCACCATTGCACTCCAGCCTAGGCAACAAGAGCTAAACCCATCTCAAAAAAAAAAAAAAAAAAGGAAAAAAGAAAAAACAAAACCACACACACCCATACAATATCCTTTATGAATATAGACACAAAAATACTGATGAAATACTAGCAAACCAAAACCAGCAGCTCACTGAAAGTGATACACACTATGACCAGGTGGGACTAATCCCAGGAATGCAAGAGGAGTTCAACCTAAGAGATCATCCATGTAATGCACCACATTAGTGAAACGAAGGGGGAAAACATATTATCATCTCAATAGATGCAGAGAAAGTAGTTGACAAAATTCAACACCCTTTCATAACAAAAACATACAGCTAGGAATAGAAGGAACTTCTCATAAATAATAAAGAGCATTTATGAAAAAATCCATAGCTAACATATTCATTGGTGAAAAATGGAAAGTGTTCCACTTAAGTACAGGAACAAAACAAAGATTCTTTCATCACTGCTAGTCAATATTGTACTGGAAGTCCTAGACAAGAAAATTAAACAAGAAAAAGATATAAAAGCATCTAAATTGGAAAGGAACAAGTGAAACGCTTGTCAGATGACAGGATTCTATATTTAGAAAATTCCATAGAATACACACACACACACATACACACAAACATGAACCTACTAGCCAGACATGGTGGCTCACACCTGCAATCCCAACACTCTGGGATGTTAACGCAGGCAGGTTGCTTGAGCCCAGGAGTTCAAGACCAGCCTGGGCAACATGGCAAAACCCCATCTCTACAAAAAGTACAAAAACTAGCAAGGTGTGGTGGCTCACACCTGTAGTCCCAGCTACTCAGAAGGCTGAGGTAGGAAGATCGCTTGAGCCAGGAGGTGGAGATTATAGTGAGCCAAAGATTACATCACTGTACTCCAGCCTGGTTAACAGAGCCAGACTCTGTCTCAAGAAAACCAAACAAACAAATAAACCTACTAGAGCTAATTTTAATTCAGCAAAATTGCAGGGTACAAAATCAACACACGAAATTCAGTTATGGAAATATACATGTTAAGATGGCCAACTAGATGCAGCCAGGTGCAACAGCTGCCACCGAGAGACTGATTTGACTGGTGCAGTCCTAACGGATCTTCAGAGGGAAGGCACTGAGAGTGGATGCAGGGAAGACACAAAAGCTAGGCTAAAGGGGGAGGAAGCTGGGAGGCCTGCATGGGGCTATTGCACCCCAGAACTCATTCCTGGCCCCCAGTGACTGAGGGAAAGGGTGAGTCGAACTGGTAAGGAGCAATGCTTCTTACGTCCAGCCTCTGGAATCCTGGCAGGAGATCCTTTTACCATCACGTACAATGGAGTTGCAAGGGAGATAGGCTTGGAGAAGCAGCCAGGGCAGCAGCCAGCTGATGAACCCAGAGTGTTTGGTGTGGGAGCAGCTGTAGTGGAGCACAGCCAGGGACAGCCACACCCCTAGACTCAACTTGCTCCCATAGGAGAGTTTCGCCCAAGGGGAACCCTTGGGCCTGAACTTTGCAGGGCAGTCTTACTCATCAGGCAGGGCTGGTCCTACCTGAGCACTCCTTGGTTGGCTGGCTTCTCTCAGGGCCCAGCCTGGCCGTGCCTGATTGCAGGGAAGCCTTGAGCACCCTAGGGGCCCGCATCATGGCTCCAGTGCTGGTGGACCATGCCTGAAATGCAAAGGGCTCCCCCAGGACAGCCCCCAGGGCCACACACCAGCCCGCACACTCCTTCCGCATTGCGTCTTCCCCCGGGCCCATGGAAACACCTCACATGACTTTGCCAGCACGTGCACGCATGAGCAGGTTTTGCTTATCTTGTCCTCCCAGTCTGTGTGTATGTGTACACCCTGCCCTGAAACTGCTGCAGCAGGAGCACAGTCTGCTCCACTCTCCCCTCTGACCACCAATAGTAAGAGCCTTGGTGGGCACAGAGCCAGCCAGCCCCAACCCTGCCCCTGCCAGTGCCCTACCCATTTGCCAGCACTGCCCCAAGTGAAACTAGGCACAAAGAACAGCAGACTCTCCCCAATGCTGACGCTCCCCAGCACCCTGCTCCCATGTCAACACCACTACTGGTGCAACCACAGGCACAGTCACCAGCAGGGGCCCCCACCATGCAAGCTGTGTTCCCTTTGTGGCTGTGGTAAATGCTGACAGAGAAGCAGGCACGCCAGCACCCACTAGCACCCTACTGCAGCCATGCTGCTGCTGCCACTGCTGCTGGCACATGCAAACGAGGATAGATTCCACTGTCTCTGTACTACTAAATGCTTTGGCTGACACCACCCATTAGAGTGTAGTGACCAGCCGTCTGAGAGCATCTTGGCTCACCCAGTGCAGTGGATTCTTAACCTCGAGGAGACAGAACAAAGTTGGGGCTTGATACAAGTCCTCCAGGACTACACACGTAGTCCAGGAGTTGGGAGCTGAGTGCTGGCCCTCTAAAATCTTCCAGAAATGAAGCCAGTTGACTGAATCCACCTTATACACAGTGAAACCCTCAAGGTCATCAAATAGGATAAAAGGAAAAAAACCCATCCAAAAGTCAGCAACTTCAAAGATTGAAGGAACATAACCCGCAAAAATAAAAAAGAACCAGTGCAAGAACTCTCACAACTCAAAACACCAGAGTGCCATCGTTCCTCCAAAGAGCTGCACCACTTCTCCAGCAAGGGGTCTGAACCAGGCTGAGATGGCTGAAATGACAGAAATAGAATTCAGAATATGGATAGGAATGAAGATCATCAAGATGCAGAAGTATGTTGAAAACCAATCTAAGGAAGTTAAGAATCATGATAAAACAATGCAGGAGCCAACAGACAAAATAGCCAGTACAGAAAACAGTGTAACCAACTTGATAGAGCTAAAAAACACACTACAAGAATTTCATTGATAGCAGAATAGACCAAGTTGAAGAAAGTTTCTCAGGGGTTGAAGACTGGCTTTTTGAAAGAAGACAGGCAGACAACAATGAAGAGAAAAAATAAAAAAGAAGGAACAAAACCTCTGAGAAATAAAGAATTATGTAAAGAGACCAGATCTATGACTCATTGGTGTCCCTGAAAGAGATGGAGAGAGTATAAGCAACTTGGGAAATATATTCCAGGATATCATGTATGAGAACTTCCCTGACCTAGCTAGAGAGACTGACATTCAAGTTCAGGAAATGCAGAGAACCCTAGTGAGATACTTCACAAGAAGATCATCCCCAAGATGCATACTCATTAGATTCTCCAAGGTCAAAATGAAAAAAAAGAAATGTTAAAGGCAGCTAGAGAGAAAGGTCAGGTCACTTACAAAAGGAACCCCATCAGGCTGACAGTGGACCTCTCAGTAGAACCCCTACAAGCCAGGAGAGATTGGCAGCCTATCTTCAACATTCTTAATAAAAAGAAATTCCAACCAAGAATTTCATATCCAGCCAAATTAAGCTCCATAAGTGAATGAGGAATAAGATCCTTTTCAGACAAGCAAATGCTGAGAGAATTTGTTATAACAAGACCTGCCTTACAAAAGCTCCTGAAGGAAGCACTAAATATGAAAGGGAAAGACCATACCAGCCACTGCAAAAACATACTGAAGTATTCAGACCCGTGATACTATAAAGCAACCACACAAACAAGACTGCGTAATTACCAGCTAACATCATGATGACAAGATCAAATTCACGTACATCTATACTAACCTTGAATGTAAATGGATAAATGCCCCAATTAAAAGGCACACCGGCCGGGCGCGGTGGCTCAAGCCTGTAATCCCAGCACTTTGGGAGGCCGAGACGGGCGGATCACGAGGTCAGGAGATCGAGACCATCCTGGCTAACAAGGTGAAACCCCGTCTCTACTAAAAAATACAAAAAACTAGCCGGGCGAGGTGGCGGGCGCCTGTAGTCCCAGCTACTCAGGAGGCTGAGGCAGGAGAATGGCGTGAACCTGGGAGGCGGAGCTTGCAGTGAGCTGAGATCTGGCCACTGCACTCCAGCCCGGGCGACAGAGCGAGACTCCGTCTCAAAAAAAAAAAAATAAATAAAATAAAATAAAATAAAAGGCACACCATGGCAATCTGGATAAAGAATTAAGACTCATTGGTATGCTGTCTTCAAGAGACTCATCTCACACATAATGTCACTCATAGGATCAAAACAAATGGATGGAGAAAAATCTACCAAGCAAATGGAAAATGGAAAAAAATCAGGGGTTGCAATGCTAATTTCAGACAAAACAAACTTTACAAACCAACAAAGATCAAAAAACACAAAGAAGGTCATTACATAATGGTAAAGTGTTCAATTGAACAAGAAAACTTAACTATTCTAAATATTAATCTTTATACACCCAAAATAGGAGCACCCAGATTCAGCCCAAAGGCTTTTTACACTGATACGTTTAGCAGGCTCAGGATACAAAATCAGTGTACAAAAATCACTAACTTTCCTATACACCAACAACAGTGAAGTCAAGAGCCAAATCAAGAATGCAATCCCATTCACAATTGCCACAAAAAGAATAAAATACCTAGGAATACTGTTAACCAGGGAAGTTAAAGCTACAGTGAGAGCTACAAAACACTGCTCAAAGAAATCGAAGATGACAGGCCAGGTGTGGTGGCTGACGCCTGTAATCCCAGCACTTTGGGAGGCCAAGGTAGGCAGATCATGAGGTCAGGAGATCTAGACCATCCTGGCTAACACAGTGAAACCCCATCTCCACTAAAAATACAAAAAATTAGCTGGGCGTAGTGGCGGGTGCCTATAGTCCCAGCTACTCGGAGGCTGAGGCAGGAGAATGGCGTGAACCCAGGAGGCAGAGCCTGCAGTGAGCCGAGATCGCACTACTGCATTCCAGCCTGGGTGACAGAGCGAGATGCTGTCTCCAAAAAAAAAAATAAAGAAAGAAAAAGAAATCAGAGATGACACAAACAAATGGAAAAAAAATCCATGCTCACATGCTCAAGGATAGGAAGAATCAATATTGTTAAAATGGTCATACTGCCCAAAGTAACTATAACTTTGATGCTATTCCTATTAAACTACCAATGACATACTTCACAGAACTAGAAGAAAATTATCTTAAAATTCACATGGAACCAAAAGAAGAGCTTGAATAGAAAAGGCAATCCTAAGCAAAAACAACAAACCTGGAGATATTATGCTACCCTACTTCAAACTATACTATAGGACTCCAGTACCTAAAACAGTATGATACTGGTACAAAAACAGACACCAATGGAACAGAATAGAGAGTCCAGAAATAAGCCCACATACCTACAACTATCTGATCTTTGTAAAGCTGACAAAAACAAGCAATGGAGAAAGAACTCCCTATTCAATAAATGGTGGTGGGATAACTGGCTAGCCATATGCAGGAGATTGAAGCCGAACCCTTTTTTTCACAGTATACAAAAATTAACTCAAGATGTATTAAAGTCTTGGCCTGATGCAGTGGCTCATGCCTGTAATCCCAGCACTTTGGGAAGTCCAAGCAGGCAGATCACCTGAAGTTAGGAGTTCAAGACCAGCCTGGAAAACATGGTGAAACCCCAGTCTCTACTAAAAATACAAAAATTAGCTAGGCATGGT
>NC_045442.1:83243550-83370980 GCF_002776525.5 Piliocolobus tephrosceles | reverse complement strand
AGAAGAAAGGAAGGAAGGAAGGAAGAAAGGAAGGAAGGAAGGAAGGAAGGAAGGAAGGAAGGAAGGAAGGAAGGAAGGAAGGAAGGAAGGAAGGAAAAGAAAGAAAAAGGGATGGATTAAAGACTTAAATGTGAAAACTCAGGAAGATGGCTGGGAACGGTGGCTCATGCTTGTATTCCCAGCACTTTGGGAGGCTGAGGCAGGTGGATCACCTGAGGTCAGGAGTTCAAGACCAGCCTGGCCAACATGGTGAAACCCCATCTCTACTAAAAATACAAAAAAATTAGTCAGGCATGGCGGTGGGTGCCTGTAATCCCAGCTACTCAGGAGGCTGGGGAAGGAGAATCACTTGAACCCAGGAGGCAGAGGTTGCAGTGAGCCCAGATCACGCCACTGCACTCCAGCCTGGGCGACAGAAAAACACTCTGTCTCTAAAAACAAACAAACAAACAAACCCTGGAAGACATCCTAAGCAATACCACTCTGGACATAGGAACAGGCCAAGATTTTATGACAAAGACACCAAAAGCAATTGCAACAAAAGCAAAAATTGACAAATGAGATGTAATTAAACTAAGAGTTTCTGCACATTGAAAGAAACTATCAACAGAATAAACAGACAACAGAACATGAGAAAAATTTTGCAAAGTATCCATTTAACAAAGGTCTAATATCTAGCATCTATAAGGAATGTATGCAAATTTAGAAGAAAAAAATAATCCCATTAAAAAGTAAACAAAGGACATGAACATTTTTCAAAAGAAGACATATGTGATGTTAATATGCAGGGTCAACTTAATTGGATTGAAGGATGCAAAGTATTTTTCCTGGGTGTGTCTGTGAGAATGCTGCCAAAGGAGATTAACATTTGAGTCAGTGAACTGGGAGAGGCAGACCCACCCTCAATCTGGGTGGGCACCATCTAAATAGCTGCCAGCGTGTCAAGAATAAAGCAGGCAGAAGAAGGTGGAAGGATTTGACTTGCTGAGTCTTCCAGCTTTCATGTTTCTCCCATACTAGATGCTTCCTGCCTTTGAACATCAGACTCCAAGTTCTTCAGCTTTTGGACTCTTGGACTTACACCAGTGTTATGCCAGCGTCTCTTGGGCCTTTTGGCCACTGCAGACAGAAGGCTGTGCTGTGAGCTTCCCTACTTTTGAGGTTTTGGGACTCGAACTGATACTTCTCAGCTTGCAGCCTATTGTGGGACTTCACCCTGTGATCGCGTGAGTCAATTATCTTAAAACCTCCCTTTCATATATATATATATCCTATTAGTTCTGTCCCTCTAGTGAACCCTAATACAACATACATGTGGCCAACGAGCATATAAGTAAAGTGTCAACATCGTTGATCATTAGAGAAATGCAAATCAAAACCACAATGAGATGCCACCTCACATCAGTCAGAATGGCTATTATGAAAAATAACAGATGAACAAAAAAATAACAGATGCTGGTGAGGTTGTAGAGAAAAATGAACACTTATGAACTGGTTTGTTTGCTTGTTTTTTGTTTGTTTTTTCAGACATAGTCTTGCTGTGTCGCCCAGGCTGGGGCGTAGTGGTGCAATCTTGGCTCACTGCAACCTCTGCCTCCCATGTTCAAGCAATTCTCCTGTCTCAGTCTCCCGAGTAGCTGGGATTACAGGTGTATGCCGCCTCTGAGCCCTAACTAAGCCATCATATTTGGGGTGACCTGCACGTATACGCCCAGATGGCCTGAAGCAAGTGAAGAATCACAAAAGAAATGAAAATGGCCTGTTCTTGTCTTAACTGATGATGTTCTACCACAAAAGAAGTAAAATGGTCCCTACCTTAACTGGTGACACTACCTTGTGAAATTCCTTCTCATGGCTCATCCTGGCTCATCCTGGCTCAAAAGCTCCCCAATTGAGCACCTTGTGACCCCCACCCCTGTCTGCCAGAGAACAACCCCCTTCTACTGTAATTTTCCTTTGCCTATGCAAAACTTATAAAAAGGCCCCACCCCTATCTCCCTTCACTGACTCTCTTTTTGGACTCAGCCCGCCTGCACCCAGGTGAAGTAAACAGCCTTGTTGCCCACCCAAAGCCTGCTTGGTGGCCTCTTCACAGGGACGCAAGTGAAAATACACTGGTTTGTTTGTTTTTTGTTTGTTGGTTTTGTTTTTTCAGAAGCAGTCTAGATCTGTCACCCAGGCTGGGGTGTAGTGGAACAATCTCGGCTCACTGCAACCTCTGCCTCCCTTGTTCAAGCAATTCTTCTGCCTCAGACTCCCAAGTAGCTGGGCTTACAGGTGTATGTCACCATGCCCAGCTAATTTTTGTGTTTTTAGTAGAGACTAGGTTTTGCCACATTGGCCAGGCTGGTCTCGACCTTGGCGACTCCTGACCTCAGTGATCTGCCCACCCCGGCCTCTCAAAGTGCTGGGATTACAGGTGGTAACCACTGCACCCAGCCAGGAAGACTTAATATACTGTTGGTGGGAGTGTAAATTAGTTCATCCCAACCTTTTTGTCACTAGGGACCAGTTTCATGGAAGACAATTTTTTCATGGACTAGGGGTGTAGGGGAGATAGTTTTGGAATGATTCAAGCACATTACATTTATGTATTTATTTATTATTTTTTGAGACAAAATCTCACTCTTGTCACCCAGGCTAGAGTACAGTGGTGCAATCTAGGCTCACTGCAATCTCTGCCTCCTGGGTTCAAGCAATTCTCCTGCCTCAGCCTCCCAGGTAACTAGGATTACAGGCACCGGCCACCACACCTGGCTAAGTTTTGTCTTTTTAGTAGAGATGGGGTTTCATCATGTTGGCCAGGCTGGTCTCAAACTCCTGACCTCAGGTGATCCACCTGCCTCGGCCTCCCAAAGTGCTGGGATTACGAGCGTGAGCAATGGCGCCCAGCACAGGCACATTACATTTATTGTGCACTTTATTTTTGTTATTATATTGTAATATATAAAAATTATGCACCTCACCATAAAGTAGAATCAGTGGGAGCCCGGAGCTTGTTTTCCTGCAACTAGACGGTCCCATCTGGGGATGATGGGAGACAGTGACAGATGCACACTGCAGGGGAAGTGCATTAGATCATCAGGCATCAGATGCTCATAAGGAGCATGCAGCCTAGACCTCTCATATGTTCAGTTCACAATAAGGTTGGTGCTCCTATGAGAATCTAATGCCACCATTGATCTGACAGCAGGCAAAACTCAGGCAGTAATGCGAGTGATGGGGAACAGTAAATACAGATGAAGCTTTGCTTACTTGCTCACTGCTTCTACTGCTATGTGGCCCAGTTCCTCACTAGGACATGGACCTAGTCCATGGCCCACAGGGTTGGGGACCCCTGATCTAATGTGACAACTCTGGAAATCAGATTCTATACCCCCTATTTGTTGTTGCTGTTGTTGCTGCTCTTTGTTATTGTTGTTCAGTGTTTAATGAGCTTTCTGAAATAATTTTGTAGTCTGGGGCTACTCTTCAATACTCAGCCAGGCAGTTTACATCTCTGCCTTAGCCTTCACTTCCTGCTTGCCCAGAGCCTCAAGGTCAGTCAGAGGTGAGAGCTTTGAGCCTTCCCAGGTCTTTACTGAACATGTACGCTGCCCTACACTTGGGAGTAGCCTCACAGATTCCCAGGAATCATTCAGTTGGAATTTTCAAAGCCCTTATGGACATCTCATTCTCCTGTTTTTCTTTTAAAGCTTTTTGGTTAGCCTATTGTCTGCCCAAAATGTTATGTACAACCTCATACAGGCACCAACTTGAATAATGGCCTTTAAATGTTTTTGACAAATACCCTAAGGAAAAAACTTTTGCATTAAGTGAGCTCTTAGGACAAATAAAGACATCCTGGCAGTGGGATGTTTCTGAAAACCACCAGCCAATTCAAATGACAGTTCTCTGGGAGTGAGGCTTTGAAGGCTATCCAGCCCCATTCTGTCTTTCCAGTGGCTGCCGGGCTATTGGTCCTCACTGTAATTATGGGCTGTTAATTTTCAAGGCTGCAGTGGAGCCAGTGAGGCAGGGATGAGTATAGAATAGGGCAAGTTAAAAATACTATATGGCTTGCTGTACTTAATGAGATTTTTCAATTTGTTTATTTGTGTGTGTATATACACACATATATATACATATACCTACACACACCCCCACACACCCCCACATACACACATAGTGAATGGAAAATAAATCTTGGGGCCCCAAAATCACTAAGCTAAAGGGAAAAGTCAAGCTGGGACCTGCTTAGGGCAAACCTGCCTCCCATTCTATTCAAAGTCATCCCTCTGTTCACTGAGATGAATGCATATCTGATTGCCTCCTTTGCAAAGGCTAATCAGAAACTCAGAAGAATGCAACCATTTGTCTCTCACCTACCTGTGACCTGGAAGCCTTCTCACTGTTTGAGCTGTCTGACCTTTCTTGACAGAACCAATGTATATCTTACATATATTGATTGATGTCTCATGTCTCCCTAAAATGTATAAAACCAAGCTGTGCCCTGACTACCTTGGGCACGTGTCATCAGGACCTCCTGAGGCTGTGTCACAGGTGTGCATCCTCAACCTTGGCAAAATAAACTTTCTAAATTAACTGAGACTTTTCTCAGATATTCAGGGCTCACATTTTGGCAACCATGAAGGGATTCTGGGTAGAGGCATCCCTGACCTTTGACAAATCTCCTATCCGTGCTCGGTACCAGCTTGAACCATCTTTATGGCTCAAACCAATCGGACAATTTGCTGAGGCCTGGAGGCACCCCCTCCAATCACTGATCTTCCAAAATTTGGTCAAGAGCTAAAGTTTATTTTGCTGTGCAACTCCTTTTGTTGGAGTTTTACTAGCTTCCAACACAAGAAAGGCAAGTTTTTCCTGCTTTGATGACGATAAAATGCAGGTAACTCCTTTATGGAGTTTGACCTTGCTTCCAATGGCAAAGACAAATTTGAGTTTTTTCCTGCTTCTAGGATGGTAGAGAACAGCCTTCAGCCTGAGACCCATCCCTTACTTAAGGATGGGTAACTGAATTGGGGTTTGTCTTAGCTAAAGTTAACAACCAGTTGGTTGTAATTTGTCTTTACCATTAGAGCACTCAGTAGTAGGATAAGTTGTGCCATCTTTGTTTTCCTTAATTGTTTTTGTTGTTGTTGTTTGCTTGCTTCTGTTTTTGTTGTTGTTTCAGTCTTTTTCCCATTGGGATTGATCAACTCTGTCTGACTTGATCAAATCCAAAGGAAACTTCCAAATTATGGGGAACAAGACCTCTGAAGTGACTAAATTCCCACAGTGTGGTGGGGGAGAAAAACGGCCAACAAAAGGACAAAAAAAAGAAAAAAAAGCAGGAAAGATTTTTTATTTTGATTACTTAAGGGGACTTATTTACATAACAAGGCCACCTTTGTGCTAGCCAGGCCAAACTGAAAGCACAATGGCTGTCACCCCACACTGCGGTTCCATAGCTAAGGGCTCTGGCTTCTGTTTTTCCACCACGACTGCTTTGGTGTTGTTCCTAAATCAAGCTAATTCTGGTTTGATACTTGGCACTTCTGAAATAGCAGCAATTTGTTCTAGCTGAATTATGGTAATGAGATTTAAAAAGGTTTTTTAAAAGGAGCTCAGTGATTAAAAGCTTAACTAAAAGCTAACATCCAAGATGTGTGTGTGTGTGTGCATGTGTGTATGTGTGTGTTCATGTGTATTTGTGCATGTGTGTGTTTGTGCATGTGTGTTTGTGCATGTGTGTGTATGCATGTGGGTGTGTGTGTGCATGTGTGTTTGTGCATGTGTATGTGTGTGCATGTGTGTATGTGTGTGTGTTTGTATTGAAAAGGCCTTCACATTTTTTTTTTCTCCTAGGACCTTGTCTCTCTCTCTCTCTCTTTTTTTTTTAACTAAAGATTTCTTTTCTCAGTTGACTGAATTCTGGTTTTTTTTTTTTTTTTTCATTTACTTCCGCTGTCTCTCTCTCTCTTTTGCACCCTCTGCTGCATAAGCGACCTAAAATATTATAGTTTACAATAGCCTGACTTTCCTTCAAGAAAGCAGAGAAGGCACCAGATGCCCTTTTGGGGAGAAACCTGTTTTTCCTTATGAAACCCCAAGAGTATAAGCAGACAAGTTCATCACAGCTCTTACACTGCTTGCTTTTGTATTGTGTTACCTGACTTATTGACTACAAGAGTTATTGCACCAAAGGCTTTTTTAAGGAAGAGTGTAGTTCAGACATTAGAAGTGTCTTCGTTTAAAAAAACTTTTTAAGTGAACTGTGAAAGCATCACATGGTCTAGCCTCATAATAATTCTCCCTTTTTGGAGACCCCAGGATCCAGTGTGGGCTCTGCCCGGAGCTCAGAGATCTAGTCAAAAGATAGGTAGTTCGTATATAAATAAAATTGATCTCCTCATACAGTCCTATGATAGATTTCTCTCTTTTTTTTTTTTTTTTCTGAGACAGAGTTTTCACTCTTGTTGCCCAGGCTGGAGTGCAGAGGCGTGATCTCGGCTCACTGCAACCTCCGTCCGCCTCCTGGATTCAAGTGATTCTCCTGCCTTAGTCTCCTGAGCAGCTGGGACTACAGGCGCCCACCACTATGCCCGGCTACTGTTTGTATTTTTAGTAGAGACGGGGTTTCACCATATTGGGCAGGATGGTCTCGATTTCCTGACCTCATGATCCACCTGTCTCGGCCTCCCAAAGTGCTGGGATTACAGACATGAGCCACCGTGTCCAGCTATCCTATGATAGATTTCTGCAATTTTTGTTTGATTTGGCGTACCTCTTTTTTTTTTTTTTTTAGATGGGGACTCTCTCTGTCACCCAGCCTGGAGTGCAGTGACACAATCTCGGCTCACTGAAACCTCTGCCAGGTTCAAGTGATTCTCCCATCTCAGCCTCCCAAGTAGCCGGAATTACAGGCATGTGTGACCACACCTGGATAATTTTTGTATTTTTAGTAGAAACTGGTTTTCACCATGTTGGCTAGGCTAGTCTCAAACTTCTGACCTC
Source organism: Piliocolobus tephrosceles (assembly GCF_002776525.5). NCBI lineage: Eukaryota > Metazoa > Chordata > Mammalia > Primates > Cercopithecidae > Piliocolobus > Piliocolobus tephrosceles. The sequence goes on along the minus strand of NC_045442.1, from coordinate 83,363,984 downwards.
AGGTGATCCACCCACCTCGACCTCCCAAAGTGCTGGGATTACAGACCTGAGCCACTGCACCTGGTTGGTCATGGGGAGGTCTTGTTTCTTTGATGGAAGCCATTTCTGACTCCTCTCATGAACAGGTTTCATACTGCTTTGTGGTGTTCCTGGATCCTGGAAGGAGTCGGCTTGCTCCCTGGGGCATCAGGAGGGGCTTCTCTGTAGCTTCTCTGTACTCCTCTCTGCCTCTGGCGGGGGGACCCACATCTGAACTTCCAGTGGTGCTTCTGAGCAGCTGTAGTAAGTGTCCTCCCGGCTGGCTCGGGATCCAACCCGTTTCACAGTGCTTCTGGGATCCACCTGGTCGTCCTGGAGCCGGAGCAACCGAGGCTGCCACCATCCCCGCCCCGGAGCCGCCCCACACCCCTGTATATGCAGTATTTGTTAACCAGTCCCTTTTGGTGTCCATCTAGGTACAGGTCTCAGTTTTTGAGCTAAAGTATCCATAAGACACTGGAACTGATAGATGTCACCTCCACAATGTATGCCAAACCTAATAAGCAGAGCAAAACTTTTCATCCAAGTGATTTGGTTAACATTTTAGGATGTTTCTAATCTCTCAGTAATACAAATATGCTACAATAAATCTCTGTTTATCCTTTGGGCACCTGTGTGTACCTGTGCACATCTGGAGAATGAAGTCCTGTGAGAGGAACTGCCATCCAAAGAGGGTGTTTCAGTCTATACTGCCACCAACAATGTGCTCGTGCTTCTGCGCTTGCATTTGGATCAGGAGAATTTGAAAGTCATCAGGAAGCAAACCAGGATATAAGGTCCAGCTGTAGCTGGAAAGTGGCAAATGTTCCAAAGCTAAGACATTGGCTATTCCTGGGCTGTTCACAAACTGTGAGGCCAAGTCTAGATGAGATCCAGAAATATGATGAACAACTCACTTATTTTTTAAGCAAAACACATTTTCTTCTCATTTCTGCTAAGAACAAATAGCTTCCAGCAAGATAAATAGGGGATGCAATATTTTTACAAATTATTTCTTTTTTATTAAAAAAATTTTAAGTTGAATGCTACTTAAAGATATGTTTAACCTCTGTGATACTGACTTGCTCATGAGAAGAGAGAGAGAGGGCCAGGCATCTTGTCCACTACTACCCACTATCAACATGTAGGCCTGACATCAGTCGTGAAATATTCTGGGCCAGGTGCGGTGGCTCACGCCTGTAATCCCAGCACTTTGGGAGGCCAAGGCAGGCGGATCATGAGGTCAGGAGATCGAGACCATCCTGGCTAACATGATGAAACTCCATCTCTACTAAAAATACAAAAAATTAGCTGGGGATGGTGGCGGGCACCTGTAGTCCCAGTTACTCAGGAGGCTGAGGCAGGAGAATTGTTTGAATCCAGGAGGCAGAGGTTGCAGTGAGCCAAGACCATGCCACTGAACTCCTGCCTGGGCAATAGAGTGAGACTCCGTCTTTAAAAAAAAAAAAAGAAAAGAAAAATAGTGGCTTCTAGGATGACTGAGCAGTGACTCAGTCTCTCCTTGACCGGATTCTGTAACTGTCCAGCAGAAATGCTTATCTGATCTCTGTGAGAACAGGAAGCAGCTCAATTGGGGGCCTGCCTTGCTAAATTCTTCATCAAACTGCTTATCTGCCCTGAGTCCTGCAACAACATCTCAAGAAAAATCCCCAAAACATGCAAAACAAATGAGGGTTCTCCTTTACTGTGTTCTTGAAGTACTGAGGTGCCTGAAAGCTATATATAGTTTCTGGGAAACAGTTTTTTAGGAAACGTAGCACAGACACTAACTATTCTTCCAGAAGAGCCCTTTCCTTACATGAAAGATCTTAGCGTGAGAGAGAAGCATCTGATTAACCATGGGGACCTATCCAGCCAGCAGTATGGGCCCCAATGCCAGTGTCCGCCTCAGCAGAGGAGACACGGGGGACATGCAAAATGTTTCTGTTGAAAAATACTTCACCTAGGGTGACTATAGTTAGCAGCAATGTATTGTATATTTCAAAGCAGCTAGAAGGCTAGGTGCAGTATCCCATTCCTATAATCCCAGCATTTTTGGAGGCCCAGGCAGGCCAATCACTTGAGGTCAGGAGTTTGAGACCAGCCTGGATAGCTTGGTGAAACCCTGTCTCTACTAAAAATACAAAAAATAAGAAATAAAAAACTAGCCAGGTGTCATGGCCTGCGCTTGTATTCCTAGCTACTCAGGAGACTGAGGCAGGAGAATTGCTTGAACCTGGGAGGCAGACGTTGCAGTGAACCGAGATCACGCCACTGCCCTCCAGGCTGGGTGACAGAGCAAGACTCTGTCTCAAAACAAAAACAAAAACAAAAACAAGAAAACAAAGTAGCTGGAAGAGGGGACTTGAAATGTACCCAACACATAGTAATGCCAAATATTCAAGGTGATGGGCACCCTAAACACTGACTGATCACCACACATTCTGTGCATGTAATAAATACTCAAATGTACTCCATAAATATGTAAAATATTTTATATCAACAAGAAAACACTTTGCCTAGTGTTTCCCTCCAAATGGGAATAAATCCAGGGCTCGATGTACTAATTTCACAGCTTTTTATTGAGACTCGGGAAGGGTGGACCGTGGCAGCAGGTGCACTCACTGTCCAAGTTTGCCCAGACTCTCTGCTGCATGGGTGATGGCATTTGTGACTGTGTTGGTCACTGTCTCAGTGACTTCCTTCATCTTTTTGTCCCCTGACTCTTGGGCTTTCTTTACGGCTTCGGCAATGGCTGTTGGAAAGAAAGAGGAAGAATGTCCTAGTGATCCACCCGCTGAACTTGTGTCCCCTTGAGTGGCCTGTGGGATGTGGTCATCTTAATGGATTAGTCCCTGGAGTGGCCTGACAGGACCAAGGGCAGCAGGACTCCTGGCAGAATGAATTTGAATTTGGTTTTAATTTCTCCAACAACTTGTATTTCTTCAACTGTGAGTGAGACTGAGCATCTACTCGTGGGTACATTGCCTGCTTGTCCTTTTTTTCTGGAAAATGCCTGCTTATGTCTTTTGGCCATTTTTATATTGGGTTGTTATATTGGATTATCATTTGTATTACAAATATTTTTTCATCAGTTTGTGATTTTTCTTTTGGCTTGGTTTATAGTTTGTTGTTGTTGTTTTGTTTTGTGTTTTTGGCTACAGAAAATTTCGAAGTTTTGGATTGTCGAATTTATTTAATATTTCCCTTATGGCTACTGGGTTTTTTTGTCATAGTTCTAAAGATTCTCCCCTCTCCAAGATTAGGCCGAAGTCTCTTATGTTATTACAATGTCTAAATGTTTATGATGTCTTCCTGCTCAAAACTTATATGTTGAAATCCTCAGCCCTAATGTGATGGTATTAAGAGGTGGGGTCTTTGGGAGGTTGAAATTAGTACCATGGGTAAAAAGGACCACAGAGAGCTAGCTCCTTCCACCACGTGAGGACACAGCTAGGCCCATCCACGAACCAGGAAGATGCCCTCACCAGATGCCAAATCTGCCATTGCCTTGATCTTGGACTTCCCATCCTCCAGGAGTGTGAGAAATAAATTTCTGTTGTTTCTAAGTCACCCAGTTTATGGTTTGTTTTTGTTTTTGAGACAGAGTCTTGCCCTGTCACCCAGGCTGGAGTGTACTGGTGCAATCTCAGCTCACTGCAACCTCCGCCTCCCTGGTTCAAGGGATTCTCCTGCCTCTGACTCCTGAGTAGCTGGGATTACAGGCATGTGTCACCATGCCCACCTGATTTTTGTATTTTTAGTAGAGACGGGGTTTCACCATATTGGTCAAGCTGATTTCGAACTCCTGAACTCTGGTGGCTCACCCGCCTTGGCCTCCAGAAGGGCTGGGATTACAGGTGTAAGCCACTGTGCCTGGCCTATGGTATTTTATAACAGCAGCCTGAGATAAGATGGTTATCTCCTAGTAAGTTAATAAATTCATTTATGTAAATTTAAGACCTTCATCTACCCAGAATCTATTTTGTTGAAACTGAGATATACACATGCTTTGTGCATAGTTCTACTCATAGCTCACACACATCAATTTAATATTTAACACAGAAGTTTACATGTTAATTTTTTTTTTTTTAAAGTTTTTTTAGACAGAGTCTCGCTCTGTCGCCCAGGCCGGAGTGCAGTGGCACGATCTCAGCTCACTGCAAGCTCCGCCTTCCGGGTTCACGCCATTCTCCTGCCTCAGCCTCCCGAGTAGCTGGGACTATAGGCACCCACCACTGCACCTGGCTAATTTTTTGTATTTTTAGTAGAGACGGGGTTTCACCATGTTAGCCAGGATGGTCTCAATCTCCTGACCTCGTGATCTGCCCGCCTTGGCCTCCCAAAGTGCTGGGATTACAGGCGTGAGCCGCCGCGCCCGGCCGTGTTAAATGTTTTGTCCCAGTATGCTGTCACATAGTCTTTTGTGACTTTGTCTTCTTATCATTCCACAGAGAGAACCATGTAGACAGTGCCCTAACGCAGTACGCTCTGCGGCCTCCGATGAGCATAGATAACTGCTCCGGCCAAGAGGCTCTGAACGGCTGCAACATCAGGGGCAGAGTTTGACCTGGTTAGTCAAAGAACAGACTGGCCCAGCACCTAACTTCCCTTCCTTCCTCCCTCCTTCCCTGCCCGACCTCAGCCAGCTGTACCTTTCTCTCCAGTCTCCTTGGCATGTCCCACCACCTCCTTCACCACTTCCTCCACGGCATGAACTGAACAGAGGAGACAAGTCCAGGGTGAGGTCTCAGAGCAGGCCCACTGCCCCCGAGTCCAGGGTGAGGGCTCAGAGCAGGCCCACTGCCCCCCAAGTCCAGGGTGAGGGCTCAGTGCTGGCCCACTGCCCCCCTGAGTCCAGGGTGAGGGCTCAGTGCTGGCCCACTTATCCTCACAACGGACCTGTATGTCCCTGGACATCCAAGGTGGGGCTCTGGGATGCCACCCCCAGCCAGGACAGACTGGCTCACGAGAAGGACCTTCGTCCACAGCAGGCTTCATTAGGAGATGCTGGGCCCTGGCTGCCGGAAGACGAGCTCAGTGAGCCCCATGAGGGCATGGGTCCCTGAAACCCCTTGGCCCTGTCCAGCCTGGAATGGCAATGAGCAGGCCGTCTTGCCAGCTGAGACATGAAGCCCAGGCTGGGCCTGTGTGCCAGGTCATACTCCTTTCAGGATGTGCTGGTGCCTGCCTCGGGTCAATTTCCAAAGCCTCATCCAGTAAAACCACATCTCTCAAAGCAATTCCTCCAAAAAGAGGGAATTCTCTGCCTACTTCATAGTTTTTTAAAGTGTGGGTGGTAGCGTGCTAGAACTGAAAGATTTCGGAGTCAGAAGAAATGGTTCTTACTCTAACTCTACCTTCCACCTCTGGGTTCCCTCATCTTTAGAATGGGAATCTGTTGGGATGATGAGACCCAGCACCAGGTCGTGGGGGCAACAAAGTCCCACGGAGACAAAGGAATGAGAAAAAGACAGTTTGAGAGAGAAATTGGACGAGGGAGCCATCGCACGTGTGGAGGCTGCAAAGGCCCCGAGCTCTGGGAGCCCACGCTATTTATTGGTGATCTAGCAAGGAAACAGGTGGTGAGGATGTGGGGGTTGAAAGGAAAAGGTGTATCAAGTGAATGAGAAACATATGGCTACTTGAGATAATGGGCGTGCTAGAAGCAAGGAGCCAGCAAGTCTAGCAGACATGCAAGCCCTGCCTCAGTTTCTCTCCCAACACTCAGCTTTTCTCCCAACAGGAATCACAGAAAACTCAGAGGCTAGTGAAAGGTTAAAGCAGGTGGTCCACACCAGCTGCAGAGTCACAAACAAAATACGCGTCTGCTGCCATTTAGAAAGAGGACACAAACTCAGGCAAGACTGTTTTTCACACAACCCACGGGTGGGACCTGGCTGGGCCTCCCCATGCACAGCTGCTGACCTCCGCATACAAAATACACTTCGGGACCGGGCGCGGTGGCTCATGCCTGCAATCCCAGCACTTTGGGAGGCCAAGAGGAACGGATCACGTGAGGTGAGGAGTTTGACACCAGCCTGGCCAACATGGTGAAACCCCATCTCTGCTAAAAATACAAAAATTAGCCGGGCATGGTGGTGGGTGCCTGTAATCCCAGCCACTCAGGAAGCTGAGGCACAAGAATCATTTGAACCCACGAGGCAGAGTTTACAGTGAGCCAAGATCACACCACTACACTCCAGCCTGGCGGACAGAGCAAGACTCCATCTCAAATACAAATACAAATAAAAATAAACATGCTGTAGGGGACTTGGATGACATTGAAAATGTCCTTTTTGACTTTGAACAGATCAGACTTGGTGACTTGTTAAGAAATCTCTGAAGCTTTAAAGTTATGGTAAAAATAAAAATCCATCTTCCTTTTCCTGCATAGGTTATTCAGAATAGGCTGTTTTGACAAGAAAGGTTCCCCAGATTTCCAGAGGGAAGGGTCCAAGCTGCCAGTGTTCACCCAGCATCCGGACTCATGCCCTGCCCCCAGGAGACCTCCCCAGCTCTGCACCCCTCAACTCTGTGCTGTCCTGGTTGGGCTGCAGACCAGGGTTCCTGAGGGGCCAAGGCCTCCCCCCAGGTCCTCACCTGCCCATTAAGATCCACCTCCAACAGACCCAGTCTGCCCCAGATCCCCCCAGCCCAGGTAGAAAGGAGCCCCAGGTCCTCACTGGCTCCCTCGGTGGCCTTCTCGGTGCGGTGGGCCAGGCCCTCAGCAGCCAGCTTCCCCAGGCCTCCCAGCATCGTGTGGCAGCAGACGGTGGCCAACTAGGATGCTGAGGACTGGCCCCAATGTGCTTTTATAGCTTGTTATACAACACGCCCTAGCCCCAGCCCAGTAGGAGGCTGGACAGGTGAGTCAGAGAGGGCGGCAGCAGGAAGGGGCTGGGTGGAACCACCCCAGCACTGAGATGGCAGCATCCCCTGACAGCATGAGACTTCTGTAACCCCGTCGTAGGGACCCCGTGAAGGATAGGGGCAGGGAGCAGGGCTGAGGCTGGACAGGAGAGATCTGGACATGCCTTTTCCTTTAGGCAGAGGGCCTGAGTCCCAGCCGCCCTGAGACCAAAGCTTCCCAAGCCTGGGCACTGATATGTACCTGGAGACAAGGCCTAGGATTCCAATCCTGCTGCTCAAGGTCCCCAGTGTGGCCTGGTAAGGGGTTTGGGGGTTCTATGGGCCTGGAGACCTGGGCAATGCTTTGGGTCATGAACACAAGTGGAGTGAGGGTGACTGCCCTCCCCATTCCTGGGGACCCTGGCTCTGCAGAGCAGTTTGCAGCCTCCATGGGATAGGTGGGGCGTTCAGGGTGGTGCCTTGCCCAAGGCAGAGGGGGGCACAGCACTGAGCAGAAATGTAGTCACCTGGTGCTACTCAGCTGATGCTCACTCACCCAAGAGGCTCTGTGACGTCAGCGGTGCCCTCCTATCCCCTGGCAGTACTGGAGGAGTAGACAGAGGCCTCCACCACCACTCAGGGAGATGCTTCTGGCCCTAGCTAGAATGCTCTAGAAAGTAGCTTCCCTGGCTCCTGGCACATCACATGAGGAGTGGCAGGGCTGCTCTCTAGTCACTCATGATGGACAGAGATGCCTCGAGCCACCTGCCACATGCTGCTTCCCTTAGTCACCAGCCCAACCTGAGCCTCCGTTTCCTCATCTGTAAAATGGGGATAGTGTGCTTTCCTGGCTGTGTCACTAATTGTCCCTGAGACAAAGCATGCAAGCTCCTGGTAAACACCTGTTTCCTCCACTCATCACTGAGGGGCTGGGAGGTGCCCTTTGGCAGTGAGCTCTGACCAACCGGTGGGGTGGGCCAAGGAGTAACTGGGACATGAGGCTGCCTTGGAGCCAGAGGGCTGGGGAATGTGACTTCCGCTGGCCAGGAGCCAAGGAGAGGTCTTCTCATGCTCCTGCTTCTGGGGTGCAGGCCTGGGGCAGGGGTCTGAGGCTCTCTCCCCAGTGCAGGCTCCCGGAGCTGCTCTCCTGGATGTGTCGGATCTTGATTAGTTTACTGGACTGTGGGCCCTCCCAGCCTGGGACTCGGGAGCCGAGACCCTCTTGCATGCCCACATGGTGTTTCGGGGCTCCAGGGCTACAACCAGTCCCCCTAGGGTGGGCAGTGGGTATCGTGGGCAGCAGGACCTCTAGGTCTCAAGGCCACGGCCCCACACATGCCATTGCTGTCTCCTTTGGGCAGGGGTGAATCACGGCTTAAACAATTTAGAGGGGCCCTCTTTATGAAAGGGAATTCAATCATATGCTTCTTGCACATTTTTCATTTATATACATATGAACTTCTGGACCCAGACAGGGCTATGAAAGTGGGGGGCCTGGAGCTCAGGCGGGCCCAGATGACCCTGTCCTCCTTTGTAACAGCCAGAGTCCAGGATGTTTTGTCCAGGGCATTGGGCTGGCACTGCAGAGGGTTGGGGGGCGGGGTGACCCCGGGGACACGGCTGGTAGGAATTGTGCTAGGAAACCTCAGGGATGCTCCCTGGACCTGTCAAAGCCCCTTCCCTGTTCCTTCTGAGGCTGTGTGTCCCCCACCCCCACAGGGGTCCTTTCTATGCCTGTTCCCCTTACAAGTGTCATCTGCCTGCTCTAGAATGGTTTTCAGAACCCCCACAGACCCCCTCCTCATGAGCTCCCACCCTCAGGTACTCTGCACCAGTCCCCTCTCTCAGGAGCTCACCAGCCCCAGACAGCCTGTTGTCAAGAGCTCGGCCACACAGCAGGACCCTGGCCCCACTGCCCAGCCCAGAGCCAGGCCCACCACAGCCTCTGGGGACAACTCGACATGGCCTCCACATGGCCCCTGCCCATGAGACCCTGCCCTGCTAATTTAATGCACTGCCTTGGTGTGAGCACTGCCATTCTAATGACAACACACCATGGCCCTAGACCTCCTGGGCAAGGCTGGGTCCAGACACAGATCCCGAATGTCTTCGGGGGAGAAGACAAGAGGCCTGGGGAGGCCCAGGACCAGACATGGGCCCCAGGCCCTGGTGCCCTCCCACTTGGCCTTCCAGCTGCTGCTGCTGTGACCGATCCCTGTCCACCCAGCCCAGCCCATGGCCCCCAGAAAGCCATCTGTGACCCATAGAGGGCAGACCCCTAAGAGTGGGACCCCTTTGTAGCCAAAGAACCTGAGATAGCCCCAAATCCTCCTAACTATGATGGATCCTGGTCTGAGGGGCTGGGCTTAGGTGACTCCTGCAGGGAACTTCACCTGCCTGGATGAGGTCAAGGGTGAATTAGGTGTGGCCTGCCCTCCACCACCCCATCATGGAAGAGGTTCAGCCCACAATGGCCCAAGGGGGCTGCCCTTGGACCCAGGGACCCAAGTCAGCATATCCTGAGTCAAAAGGTCAAGCCCAGCCTCAGGCAGGGAGAATCTGGCTTTGACAGGAGCAGATACATTCTCAAGGTGGAATTTGCCCAACAAACTAGCTTGGCAAGCGACTAGCTGGCTGAATCACTGAGTCAAGGAGAGCCAGTGTTTCAAATAGCAATTTGCCAACTTAGCAATTACCAATTCTGAAAAACAATTTGTTTATTTGAAGTACTTAAATACTTAGGCTGTCTCATGTCTGAAGCATGATGATGCCTTGTGTGATTTAAAGGACAGATGTCACAAACGCCAAGAGTTTTCTGGCAGTCCATCCTGCTGGTGTCTTCTCCCACTTTTGTTCTGTGGATTTGAGCTCACAGCTTGTGCTGTGCCCACCACCTGCCCACCCTAACGAGAATCCCAGAGACTTGGCTGGCCAGTCACCAGAGGAAGAGGGGCCCGGCAGCACGCCAGCATCCACCCACCTGTGGGTATCAGTCAGGCTCCTGGTGGAAGCCAGAGGACGCATTCAAATGGGTACTTGAGGAAAGGGCCTGTAATCCCAGCACTTTGGGAGGCCAAAGTGGGTGGATCGCCTGAGGTCAAGAGTTAGAGACCAGCCTGACTAACATGGAGAAACCTCATGTCTACTAAAATAAAATACAAAATTAGCTGGGCGTGGGGGCACATGCCTGTAATCCCAGCTACTCGGGAGGCTGAGGCAGTAGAATTGCTTGAACCGAGAAGGCGGAGGTTGCAGTGATCTGAGATGGTGCCATTGCACTGCAGCCTGGGCAACAGAGTGAGGGATCTCAAAAAGTAATAATAAAAAAAATAATAATTATTCTATTTTGAATTGTGGTAAAATATACACAAAATTTACTAACTTAATCACTTTTAAGTATACAGTCGGAACAGAGGTCAAGGAGAACCCTTGGGTTGGGTAATATATATTCACATTGCCATGCAACCAATCTCCAGAACTTTTTCATCTGACAAAACCAAAACTCTGTATTCGCTAAGCAACTTCCCATTTTCTCCCTTCCCCATGTCCCTGGCAACCCGTTCCACTTTGTTTCTATTAGTTTGCTTACTCAGTCTAGATGCTTCACATAAGTTAGAGAACACAGTATTTGTCTTTTTGTAACTGGCTTATTTCACTTACCATAATGTCCTTGATGTTCATCCATGTTATAGCATGTGTTAGAATTTCCTTCCTTTTTAAGGCTGAAGAATATTTTATTGTATGTATATACCACATTTTATCAATTCATCTCCCTATGGACAATTAGGCTGCATCCATCTTTTGATGAGTGTGAATACCACTGCTGTAAGTATCAGTGTACAAATATTTGTATGAGACCTTGCTTTCAATTATTTTGGCTATATATCCAGAAGTGGTATTGCTGGATCATTTGGTAATTCTATTTTTAATTTTTTGAGAAACTGCCTGTTCTCTGGTGAGCAGGTCTATATAAACCTACCTGCAAAGGCCAAGGAAACTGAGATACCAAAGAAGGAGGCTGACAAATGAAGTTTCTCAGAAACATACATTTAATAGGCATTTATGAACAGAAACCAAATCAGGGATGGCACCAAGACAAGATGCTGGATCCCTGCACTGTTACCCCCACCTTCCTGACCAGGGCTTACATAGCATAGGGAAAGGGTAATGCGTGCTTCAGTAGGGATGTGTACGGCCAGCCACGGTGGCTCATGCCTGTAATCCCAGCACTTTGGGAGGCCGAGGTGGGTGGATCACCTGAGATCAGGAGTTCAAGACCAGCCTGGCCAACATAGTAAAACCTTGTTTCTACTAAAAATACAAAAATTAGCCAGGCATGGTGGCAGGCGCCTGTAATCCCAGTTACTCAGGAAGCTGAGGCAGGAACCTGGGAGGTGGAGTTTGCAGTGAGTTGTGATTGTGCCACTGCAGTCCAACCTGGAGTGAGACTCTGTCTCAAAAAATAAAGAATAAACTTTTAAAAAGATAAAATAGAAATCGTAGATGAATTCTTGGAAGTGGGATTAATCAGAACATGGCAGATTAGCATCCAAGATGGAATTGCTTTATTCTCATTCAAGGTTTCCCTCAATCTTCATTCTGACCATGCTGGTCACTTTGCTGTTTGTTCCTCAAACACACATCAAATGCTTTTCTGTCTGTCTTGGCAGTCATCCTGCCACCTATAATGTCAGCACTGCTTTCTGTCGTCCCTTTAGTCAGGTCACTGTTCCAATGTCAGCTCCCTAGAGAGGCTGTTCCTTATCATTCTACCTAAAATAGCCCCCAATCACTGTGTCCCTTCAGCCTGCTTCCTCTTCCTGCTGCGTGTACTACCTGAAAAAATACTTAAGTTTGAACTTCCTAGAACATAAGCTCATAAAAGCAAGAACTGTGTTGCACCTGTCCTCTCCCCTACCCCAGCATTTAGAAGAGGAACAGAGACAGCATCCAGTGAGTGTTCATGAATCAAGTCACTGCTTGGCAGCATTCAGCACTGTGACCACAGCCTCGCCTATCTTCAACTCTTTCGTCTTTTCTTATCCTCTTCTGCTTTTCCTCTTCCCACTCTAGTAGCCACTCCTCTGGGGGCTTGTCCTTTAAATGATAATAGTCCTTACCAACCTATTTTCTGTCCACTTCATCTGTTTTTGAGACAGGTCTCACTCTGTTGCCCAGGCTGGAGTGCAGTGGCATGAACATGGGTCAGTGCAGCCTCCACCTCCTGGGTTCAAGTGATCTTCCTGCCTCAGCCTGCCATGCCATGTAACTGGGGCCACAGGCATGTACCACCATCTCCACCTCATTTCTTGATTTTTTTTTTTTTTTTGGTAGAAATGGGTCTCACATAATTTATTGCCCAGTCTGGTCTTGAACTCCTACACTCCAGCAATCCTTGCAACTTGACCTCCCAAAGTGCTGGGATTACAGGCATGAGATAATGTACCTGGCCTTACTTTTTCTTTTCTTAAGATACAGGGTTTCACTATCTGGCCCAGGCTGGACTCAACTGCTGAGCTCAAGTAATTTCCCCACCTCAGCCTCCCAAGTAGCTAGGACTAAAGGCATGAAACCACCTTGCTTGGCTTGTCCAATTTCATTCTACACACTCTCTCAGTATTTAAAGAGCTGCTGTTGCTCTTCATTCCGCAGCTCTACGTCAGATTCATGCTCTAGTCCTGTACATCCAAATGATGACTAGACGCTGCTGGCTCTGCTCTCTCAAAGGCACACTGAGCTTAGCCCATCTACAAAACTCTCCCTTTTCCAATCCGGCTTTCCCTCCTGCATCACCTATCTCTCTACATCTGGAACCATCAGCAGCTGCCTTCGTAAGGCACCTCGGTCTGGCATTCAGAAAACAGCCCTCTCTTGCCAGAGCCACTTGGTCTTGGGTAGCAAAAGCCACATGCAATCTAAATCAAGCTTTCAATCATGAGAAATCACAGTCCTTCTTTTCCCTTTCTACTATACTCCAGTGTGCTTTTTTTCTTTCCTTTCTCAATTTTAATAAGCAAATTGTACCACCATCTTATTCTGAGATGCTCCTTTTTAAAAGCTGTAGATCACATTAATGGATGTGTTTACTGCTGGGAATATTTTCCATGTGCAATGATCTGTAACCCTCTTTTTTTTTTTTTTGAGACGGAGTCTCGCTCTGTTGCCCAGGTTGGAGTGCAGTGGCACGATCTCTGCTCACTGCAAGCTCCGCCTCCCAGGTTCACGCCATTCTCCTGCCTCAGCCTCCTGAGTAGCTGGGACTACAGGCGCCCACCACCATGCCCTGCTAATTTTTTGCATTTTTAGTAGAGACGGGGTTTCATTGTATTAGCCAGGATGATTTCGATCTCCTAACCTCGTGATCAGCCTGCCTTGGCCTCCCAAAGTGCTGGGATTACAGGTGTGAGCCACTGTGCCCAGCCAATCTGTAATCCTCTTATCTCAACTAGCTGCACTTTATTAGTTCACATCCAGTTCAATTTATAAATTAAGAGAGGTGCCATGGGCCAGGCATGGTGGCTGGCCTGTAATCCCAGCACTCTGGGAGGCTGAGGCAGGTGGGTCATGAGGTCAGGAATTCGAAACCATCCTGGCTAACACGGTGAAACCCCATCTCTACTAAAAATACAAAAAATTAGCCAGGCGAGGTGGCAGGCACCTGTAGTCCCAGCTACTTGAGAGGCTGAGGCAGGAGAATGGCATAAATCTGGGAGGTGGAGCTTCCAATGAGCCGAGATCGTGCCACTGCACTCCAGCCTGGGCAACAGAGCAAAATATGATCAAAAAAAAAAAAAAAAAGAGGTGCCATGTGTACAAAAATCAACGCATATTTATGAACGTTTTTTCAAATACATTTTCACACATCTTATCTAAATACATAATACAGAAGCCTGTGTGACTCGGGCAATGTGGCCCAGGAGGGCCTGAGACTAACACATCCACCTCAGCAAAAGGACATAAAATATATCTTATAGTCAGAAAAATCAACTTTTTGTGTATTTACTTAGTTTACAAAATGTACTGAAAATGCTATTATGAGCTGAATTTGTGATTTCCTTTTGAATTTCTGAGTTATTCTTATTTATTTTCCCCATTTTGTTTTTACACCAAGGAGACTGCAGTCAAATAAAATTAAACAGATACTACATGTGCTCATCGGGGCAGCCGTACTGCAGCAGTACGTTGATGCACTCCTGGCTGGAGGCCTGCCGGGTGTAGGCCAGCACTGTGTTCCCGTGGGCATCTCAGGCCATGACATCCACCCCGTACCAGATCAGGAGCTGCGCCAGGACCACATTCCCCTTGCGGCAGGCCAGATGGACCGCCGTGCAGCTGTCTCCCTCCCCACAGGTCTCATTTACCTCCTCCTGGGAGCCATGTGCCAGCAGCAGGATGGCTGTCCACAGGTCCTCACTGGGGTGGACTGCAGCAGGTGCTGGCCCAGGGACAGCTCCATGTAGGGTAGTGGGGCCAGGAAGAGCTCTGTTCATATTTGGCATGGATCCACCATTCCTTCTCTTCCCTTGTGGAGTCTACTGAGGGTTTCGTCCGCCCCTGGCTGCTCTCTTGCCAGATGCTGTTGGCTAGCTCATTGCCAATAGATGACAAAACCTTCATGAGCTCAACTGGCCAGTCATCCAGGTCCAGAGATCGGACTTGGGAAAGGTGGGTGCCAAGATTACGGTGGATCCCTGAGCATTCAATACACATGAGGACTCCCAAGTTCAAACTGGCCCAGTTAGGATTCTGGGTCTCACAGTCCACACATTGGGAGTTCCCACACATGTTTCAGATGGACTGTAGGGCCATGGCCTCGCTCTGGCTTATCAGCTGGAACTTGCTTTTGCTGCTCTTGCATGACTGCAGGCTGGCCAGGATCTGGCTCTCGATGGCTTGGACCCAGGCATCCCGCTCCTCACACGACGTGGCTTCAAAGTGCCACGTTTGGCCAGTGAGGGACACAATAATAAAGTTTTCTTCTTGTTCCTCAGCAGTGCCAGACAGGCCATCGTCTTTCAAGCTGTTGGTGTTTTTCTTCTTTCGGTGTTTGTTTTTGTTGGCATGAGGAGAGTGGGGCGGGTTGAGCTTGGGGCTGGTGGTGCTGGAGATATTGGGGCTGGAGCATATGGAGTCACTCAGCCCAGTGTCTGAATTGGCTGAGATAGGTAGACTGTTCATGTCCTTGAATAGGCCATTGCTTTTAGAGCTAGAGATAGGCATGCAGGCCAATGTGGCTAGGGGTGGCCTCTTTCCTGGGACTTTGATGGTAGATGTTCGAAGGTCAATCTCTTTTTTGTGAATATTCTTCATATAATCACCTAAGCTTGAATAATAGGTGAGCACGCCATTGTCACAGCGGGTGACATATTTCTTTTTCCATTTCTTCAGCCATTTCCCACTTAACTTTAAGAGCATGCCCTGTTTAATGGGGATGGCTCTGCCACTCCCGATGGTGTCAGCATGACTCTCCAGGGCTTTCTTCTCTTTGTCTGGGTCACTACCTTTCTCAGATGTAAACAGCTTGGACCAGCGCTTGGACTGCTTGCGAACGGGTGTGGGTGTATTGGCAGAGGGAGGAACATTGACCTGAAGGTCCTCCTGGCTGGTGCTGGGAGTCGATGGAATGGACGAGGAATAGTTATTTAAACTCCCGCCTCCATTTCTTGTCTGGGTAATGTGCATGGTGGAAACCTGTGTGGAATAGAAGGAGGAATGGCTTCAAGAACTGGGTAGTGACTTGCAGGGTCCTATAGACAGCTCACAATTACCTTTTAGAAAGATACATTTTCTGGGCCAGGCTTGGTGGCTCACACCTGTAATTCCAGCACTTTGGGAGGCCGAGATGGGTGGATCACGAGGTCAGGAGTTCAAGAGCATCCTGGCCAACATGGTGAAAAATTAGTTGGGCACTGTGGCACATTCCTGTAATCCCAGCTACTTGGAAGGTTGAGGCAGGAGAATTGCTTGAACAGGGATCTGGGAAGCAGAGCCTGCAGTGAGCCGAGATTACATTATATTACTCCAGCCTGGGCTACAGAGAGAGAGACTGTTTAAAAAAAAAAAAAAAAAAAAGATATATTTTCTGTTATTTGGATAATATATTTATTCATACTAGCTCACCAACTAAATAGAACTGCAGATCAGTTCTTATTCCAGCACATTCTTTTTACAACACTTAAGATGGCTAAATGCAACATGAAATGGGGAAGATTTTAAAACAGATACAAGTGTATGATGAAAATACAGCTGCAATAAAAGTGCCACTTAACATAAATGAGTATAACTGTTCATCAAATATGCTCAAAGATCCATCTGCATCTCTATAAAATAAGAATGTGCATTACTTCAAAAACTGTTAATATCTTATTATAAGATATTATAATATATTATAAAATAATGCCTCCTGTGTGCTTTGGTGTTCATCAAAGCAGTTTTTACGAATTCTTCTGGATCCTGACTTGCAGAGGGTTTCCTGACTTCTTCCTCAGCACATCATGTCCTGTACTGTGAAGTCTTTTATACGATAACCAGTCAGAAAATGCCCGTAAGTATTGACTCTCCCTAACAGGCAATGGCAATAAACCAAATATATTTTCACTCTTCTAACCACACACTGAAACACAAGAATGTTTTACAAAGTAGTAGTGATGAATTTTAACAAATGTAAACGTGATTCAGATTTCCTAGCTTCCTTTCTCTTTAGTTCTCTGTAGTACACTTTCGTGACGTATTTATGTATTTTCTGTTGTTTGAATTAAAAACTCATCTGCCTTCTTAAGAGGCTAGTCTTTGATGAACTTTAAACTTTGTAAAAACTAATGCATTTTGCCTGTGTGATAAACCAGTGGTTCTCCAAATGGGCTCTGTGGACCTCTCGAGATCCCCAAGACCCTTTCCAGAAGGCCTAAGAGGTCAAAACTGTTCTTTTTTTTTTTTTGAGACCAAGTTTCACTCTTATTGCCCAGGCTGGAGTGCAACGGCGCAATCTCGGCTCATGGCAAGCTTCGCCTCCCAGGTTCAAATGATTCTCCTACCTCAGCCTCCCGAGTAGCAGGGATTACAGGTGCACGCTACCATGCCTGGCTAAATTTTGTATTTTTAGTAGAGATGTGGTTTCACCATGTTGTCCAGGCTGGTATTGAACTCTTGACCTCAGGTTATCCGCTCACCTTGGCCTCCCAATGTGCTGTGATTACAGGCCCGAGCGACTGTGCCTGGCCAACACTGTTCTGAATCATATTAATTAAACCTGAGAAAGCTGATTAAAAATTTAAAAATTTGTAAAAGTAATACAAAGTCATTGCCTGTTTTTTCATTGACACTTACCATGATTGTATAAAAGCAAAAGTGGGTAAAACTGCTAGTTTTTCAGCATAAATCAAGGCAGTGGTACCAATTACATTAGTAGTCATTCTATTCTTTACTGACCCCTACAGTTAAAAAACATAGCCTGAATTACTTAAGAATGTCTTTGAGGAAGCAGTAAAAATTAATGTTATTAAACCTTGACATGTCTCTTTAATATTCTGAATAAGTGGAAAGTTAACAAGAAGCGCTTTGCTGACTGCAGTATGTTTTGTTTTTTAGAATTCGTGATTTAATTGTGAACTGAAAAATCACTTTTTTCACAGAACATCGTTTTTATTTAAAATTACAACCGGGTCAGTGCAGTGGCTCACGCCTGTAAAATCCCAGCACTTTGGGAGGCCAAAGCAGGCAGATGACTTGAGCTCCTTCAGACCTCAAGGAGACCAGCCTAGGCAACATAACGAAACCCTGCCTCTACCAAAAATACAAGAAAATTAGCCTGGCGTGGTGCCACACACTTGTGGTCCCAGCTACATAGGAGTCTGAGGTGAGAGGACTGCTTGAGCTGAGATCATGCCAACGCACTCCAGCCAAGTGACAAAGTGAGATTCGGTCTAAAAAAAAAACACAACTATCATTCTCAAAAATAAATGAAGTGAGACGTTGTCACTTCAAGGAAAATAAATATTTGTTCCCAATGATAAAATTTAAGCTTTCCTGAGGACTTTGAAAAACTTGTTCCTTCTACTGTAGGCTTGACAGCTTTTCAATACTTAAAGGCATTTTAAAGTAAGATTGGTAGTTAAACTAAAAGTGATTTTTGACATAATAAAACATAAACTAATATATTCCAAGTAATTAATGCATATTATAAATGCAAGTATGGGGCGAAAGATCCATTTACTGTGCAAGAAAGATCAATGAGTACTGATGGAATAAATTTATTAATATGGAAAATGCCACTGTAACTAATTTAAGAAACTAGCACTTATGAAGTTTTGATTTAGTATTAAAGAATACCCACAAGTATCTGAAAACTTTAAAATACACCTTTTACCAACTACATATTTGCATGAGGTTAGGTCATCTTATTGCTTCTTTTTTTCTATATTTGAGATGGAGTCTCCCTCTGTCGCCCAGGCTGGGGTGCAATGGCGAGATCTTGCCTCACTGCAACCTCCGCATCCCAGGTTCACGCGATTCTCCAGTCTCAGCCTCCCAAGTAGCTGGAACTACAGGCATGCACCACCATGTCCAGCCATTTTTTGTACTTTCAGTAGAGGCAGGTTTCACCATGTTGGTCGGGCTGGTCTCAAACTCCTGACCTCAAGTGATCCGCCCACCTCGGCCTCCCAAAATGCTGGGATTACAGGTGTGAACCACCTCACCTGGCCAGCTTATTGCCTTTTTTTTTTTTTTTTTTTTTTTTAACACGGAGTCTTGCTCTGTCACCCAGGCTGGAGTGCAGCGGCATGATCTCAGCTCACTGCAACCTCCGCCTCCTGAGTTTAAGTGGTTCTCCTGCCTCAGCCTCCAGAATAGCTGGGACTACAGGTGTGTGCCACCATGCCCAGCTAAGTTTTTGTATTTTTAGTAGAGACGGGGTTTCACCATGTTAGCTGGGATGGTCTCGATCTCCTGATCCTGTGATCCACCCACCTTGGCCTCCCAAAGTGTTGGGATTACAGGCGTGAGCCACTGCGCCTGGCCTCTTATTGCTTCTTTAAAGCAAATTGCAAAGAAAGATCTAGAGAATCCAGTTGTCTCTTATTAATCTCAACAGGAGAGAGTTTAAATAATATAAATACATGACACACATTTTACTCAACTTTTTGTTGTAGAAAAGTTACCTTTCAATGAGAAATTTCTGTTAAAAATATTATTCTCAAGGAATATTTTCTGTTTTTACAATCTGGGTCATGGGTTACTACTGACATCTAGTTGGTAGAGGCCATGAATGCTGCTAAACTCTCTGCAATGCACAGGACAGTCCTCACAACAAAGCTCTATCTAGCTCATAATATCAACAGTGGTAAGGCTGTGAAATCTAAACTAAAAATAGATTCTGAAAAAAAATCTCAATTTTACATTTCTACCATAGTCAATATCAATATAATCAATATAAACACATACTCTTTGAGATTCTCAATCATTTAAGAATTAAAGAGTCTTAAGAAACAAAGAAAACACTAATAATTTGCTTCGATATTTTAGTATACACAATACAGCTTATGATGTCTAGAGCTGTGACCTAACACTGAGCTTGATATCTTGCAAAGTAATTAGCTGGAATAACAAGACAGGTTTCTAAAAAGCTTACCTTTGCGTGATATCATGATGTATCTCCAAGGTCACTCTGTGGAAGGAAAAACAATTCATAACAATAGATGTTATCATTTGTTAGGCCTGAAGACATTTTTTAAAGGGGGGGCAGAGGAAACTCTCCTAGCGGCCCTGAAATTCAAATCTTCTAGTTCAGAACAGTACCATAAGTGTACTTTGTTTTCATTTCTTGGTTTTTTGTAAAAATATGAGAGCCAAAATGCGAGGCAATATGCTGTTAGAAGACATGTTTCTGTTGACAATTATAATATATAAATAATAACAGATTTCCTTGTTATATGCTCTTCTGCCCACAAAGCCTTTCATCCCATGCGATTTATTTTACGTATGTATTTATTTTTTGACTTAAGAGTCTTGCTCTGTTGCTCAGACTGGAGTGCAGTGGTGCGATCTTAGCTCACCACAACCTCTACCTTCCAGGTTCAAGCAATTCTGATGCCTCAGCCTCCCAAGGAGCTGGGACTACAGGTTGCGCCACTATACCCAGGTAATTTTTTTGAGGGGGGGATGGAGTTTTGCTCATGTTGCCCAGGCTGGAGTGCAATGGTGCGATCTCAGCTCACCACAACCTCTGCCTCCCAGGTTCAAGCGATTCTCCTGCCTCAGCCACCTGAGTAGCTGGGATTACAGGCATGCACCACCAAGCCCAGCTAATTTTGTAGAATGAGGCTCAAAATAACTGAGGGAAAGCAAATCTCAATTTTAGTAATAGGTCTATGCAATATTAGCACTTTTTTAAAAGGCTGTAACATTGGCATGTAAGATGGACATGTCAATAATGCTTCAAGTAGTTTTCATCACTAAAACAATTTTAAAATTACAGAATTTAAAGTTACATGCTGGAAAGGACCAATGACCCTACACGACATTTAATTCAACACTCATTTTACAGATCAGGGAAACAAACCTTAAAACTGACTTGCCCAAGGTCTCACCAAATAGGAGCAGTTTCTTGTCCTAAACTCTAAACCGTGGCTCTCAAACTTTGCTGCACATTAAAATCACCTGAGAAGCTTTAATAACGGCCTCATCTTCAACATGAGACATTTTAATGTAATGAGTGTTGGGTATGACTTTGGGCATTAAGGTTGTTGGTAAAAGTTTCCCAGGTGATTTCAATGTGCAGCAAAGTTTGGAATGATTGAGCTGGGGTGAAAATCAGAACCTTCTGGGATGCCTTTCCTCACGTAAAGATGCCTCACATCCATCCCAGTTTTCCTAAAAGGCTTCTCAGTGCCTAGAGATAGAGGGAAAGTGGAGATGGGAAGATGCATGTGTTTGCCGACATGTATTTTGGAAAAAAAAACCTTGCATAAGTGATCTCAGTGAGTTCCACCTATCCCACTGACAACACTGCACTACTGACTCATCATAAACATTTTTCAAAATATTTTCTTGAAGCCAATTTGCTCTATTAATTTGCTCAATAAACCTTTATTTCATCAATAGTGAATATACCAAATGATTATTTCTCAAACTTGCTAATGGCAAATTAAAACTTACTTTACTTTCAAAAGTAGACTTCTAAAAAGTAGAATAATGAGGAAAAAAGCATGAAATTTGTTTGAGAAAGACTAATCTTCAAAGCTACTTTTGAATTTTATGCTAACACATGAAAATCTTTTGAACTCAAAGAAGTCAGGGACTCTAGGTACAGCAGTTTTGGTGTATGTGTGCTCAAAGATTTAAGAGACTCGGCTGACTACAGACATTTAGTGATTACTCAATAGGTCCCAAAGCTCAGGACCTGAGACAGAGTTTGAGTCCAGTTTTTGCGCAAACACAATTTCATCACAACTATTGTTAAAAGGGAGGGAGAGGCCGGGTGTGGTGGCTGGTAATCCCAGCACTTTGGGAGGCCGAGGCGGGTGGATCATGAGGTCAGGAGATTGAGACCATCCTGGCTAACACGGTGAAACCCTGTCTCTACTAAAAATACAAAAAATTAGCTGGGCGTGGTGGTGGGTGCCTGTAGTCCCAGCTACTCGGGAGGCTGCAGCAGGAGAATGGCATGAACCTGGGAGGTGGAGCTTGCAGTGAGCCGAGATCATGCCACTGCACTCCAGTCTGGGAGACACAGCGAGACTCCATCTCAAAAAAAAGGAAAAAAAAGAAAGGGAATGAGAAAAGTGACACTATTATGAGTGTAAACTTGCCATTTTTCATTGAAATAAAAGTTACTGACAATTGAATTAGCTAAAAAGGCTAGTGCATTTGAAACAAAATTGTTTATAAGCTAATTATGTTTACAGAATGAAAAGTAAAATTAAAGATAAAGACATTAATATTCTAAATTAGCACTTTCCAAACTGTGTTCTAAAATTCAACACTCATAACCCAAGGAGATGATAATAATGTACACTGGACAGCCCCTATGGAGCTGGTGCTGGTGTTGGTTGTTCCTTTTAAAATAAACTTCATCTCAGGGTGCTCTCAAAGTGCATCTTTGTGGCCCATGAGGTGCTCATGCACAATGGGAGAAATTCAAATGCAGATACACTGTGGTGCCAGAAGAAAAAAAGTTGTTCCTTCTTCCAAGGCTAATGTCCAAAGAAAGTAGTGCACACTGATTTAGGCCTACAATACATTGAAAAACTAGGTTTTCACAAAAAACATTCAATAAAGGGAACCTATCCTTCTCACTGTGTTCAACATTGTCTAAAGGCATAAAGGTATCAAAAAGATACACTTTTTCTGGGATTACTTCTCTGCTAACTGATTTTTCCTTCCACCATGGTGTCTAAGATTAAAAGATAAATTGATACTTAATATTTAGAATCTGGATATCAATATATAGTTGACTCCAATTTCTTAAACTGATTGTTGAAGAGGACAACCAAATAGCTGAAATAATTTTAGAATAAAAGAATCTATCCCTTGGCAATATAGTTGTACTCACGATACTATTGTCATTGTAAGATAAGGCTGGCTGGCTGTGCTGTCATCAAGGAATATTGTCGAACATGAGCTGTATTGTTGACTGAAACTCACCGCGCCCGGCCACTAAGATATTTCTTACACTCCATGAACTGCCTGAGTGCGGTATCATGTGCACTCTACAGAAAACCCATTGGAGGCTCTTAACTTCCAGAGACGTTGTCTAAGATACGGGTTATAAAATGCTGCCCTTAATATGGTACCTGTCATCAAACCTAACAAGGATTTTACGAATTACCTTTAACAATCACGAGAAAAGTCGACTTTGCTGGGCGCAGTGGCTCACACCTATAAACCCAGCACTTTGGGAGGCCGAGGAGGGCAGATCACGAGGTCGGGAGATCAAGACCATCCTGGCTAACATGGTGAAACCCCGTCTCTACTAAAAATACAAAAAATTAGCCAGGCGTGGTGGCGGGCGCCTGTAGTCCCAGCTACTCGGGAGGCTGAGGCAGGAGAACGGCGTGCCGGGGCTGCTAGGCCACCAACAAGTGAGGAAGCCATAGGTTTCTCTAGTCCTACTTTCTTATGTGGAGGATAAAAAGAGTATCACTTAAATATTCTCTCACACCCTGAAAACAGATGACAACTTAAAAAGCTACCTTTCACTTCATGTTTAAATAAGACTGCCATGACATGACTCAAATGACACTCTCAGAGAATACTTTCCAATTTCAAAACTTGATTAATTTCATTCTATAAATCTGGCCTGCACCTAACCATTTTCCTGCTCTACCCATGCTCTCTCTGCCTAGAATATTACTTTTATCTTTCCTTGCTTCAGCAAGCTCGACTCCATCTACCCTCTTGGATCTCTGTCGGCAGCCACACCAAAAAATGTTTTTTTGTACACTAATTAGTCGAATTCACCACTGCTTACAAGATGCTAATTCTTGCAGAGTATTCCCCTCATGAGAGAGTATGCCTCTCCATAAGAGTAGGGCCCTCCTCCAAACAAGAACTCACATAGCCAAAACAAAACTAAGCAAAAACAACAAATCTGGAAGCATCACATTACCTAATTTCAAACTATACTATAAGGCCATAGTCACCAAAATAGCATGGCACTGGTATAAAAATAGGCACATACACCAATAGAACAGAATAGAGAACCCAGAAATAAACTCAAATACCTATAGCCAACTGATTTTCAACAAAGCCAACTAAAACATAAAGTGAAGAAAGTAAACCCTATTCCACAAATGGTGCTAGGATAATTGGCAAGCCACATGCAGGAGAATGAAACTGGATCCTCAACTCTCACCTTACACAAAAATCAACTCAAGATGGATCAAGG
Source organism: Piliocolobus tephrosceles (assembly GCF_002776525.5). Taxonomy (NCBI): domain Eukaryota; kingdom Metazoa; phylum Chordata; class Mammalia; order Primates; family Cercopithecidae; genus Piliocolobus; species Piliocolobus tephrosceles. The sequence continues at coordinate 83,340,229 of NC_045442.1, read as the reverse complement.
ACATAAATCTATGACCTGAAACCATAAAAATTCTAGAAGATAACACTGGAAAAACCCATCTAAACACTGGCTTAGGCAAAGACTTCATGACCAAGAACACAGAAGCAAATGCAACAAAAGCAAATGCAACAGAAACAAACAGGTGAGACTTAACTAAAGAGCTCTGCACAGGAAAAGGAACAATCAGCAGAGTAAGCAGACAACCCACAGAGTGGGAGGGAATCTTCACAGTCTATAGGACAAGTGGCTATGATCCAGAATCTATGAGGAACTCAAACAAATTACAACTTCAAAAATATGGAACCAGCTCAAATGCCCATTCTAAATGAAGTATCTCAGGCATGGAAAACCAAACATTGTATGTTCTCATTCATACATGGGAGCTAAGCTATGAGGATGCAAAGCCATAAGAATGATACAATGGAATTTGGGGAGTCGGGGGAAAGACTGGGAGGAGAGTGAGGGATAAAAGACTACACATTGGGTTCAGTGGATACTGCTCAGGTGATGGGTGCACCAAAATCTCACAAATCACTACTAAAGAACTTAGTCATGTAACCAAATACCACCCGTTCCCCCCAAAACCCATGGAAATAATACATAAATAAATAAAGTACAGCATTTTTCTCAGCAAACATAAATAAAATAAAGACTAAAGTTTACATTTTTCACTCTCCTTTTGGGCAGGACAAATTTTAGATATGTTTTTAAAGAATTAACAACTTTTTTCCTTTTTCTGAGACAGGGTCTCCCTTTGTTGCCCAGGCTGGAGTGCAGTGGTACAATTATAGTTAACTGCAGCCTCAAACTCCTGAGCTCAAGTGATCCTCTGCGTTAGCCTCCTGAGTAGGTAAAACGAAAGGCACATGCCACCAGGCCTGGCTAATTTGTTATTTAACGTTTTTGTAGACATGAGGTCTTGTTATGTTGACCAGGCTAAAAATGAACAAATCTTAATTAACTTAAATATTTCTAACACTTTGGGCGTTCATGAAAACAGCTCCATCTCTGTTGTGAAGTAATGGGAAGTATATGGCAGTGGATAAAGTTTGAAAATATTAAACAAGGCCTTAGGAGAAAAGTATAATATGCTTATTATAGATACATTAATTTTAAAAATTCTCTGGGTTAATCGTAATTATACTAAAATTAGACTTTGATTTAAACATAGGTCCTAAATTTGGATAAAATATAACAGACTGACCACGAATTTATTTCCTCTCCCTCCGGAAGTCTCATTAGTCATAAAATAAAGGTTACACACATGACCAGGAGAGAAGGTTGACAGAGATAATTTTTAATAAATGCTGAAACATAAGAAGTAGAAAAAGGACTGGTAAATAACACGGAAGCACAACTTTGGTGCCTACAGAAAATGACTGGAACCGAAGTGAGCCAGTTAGTCTTGCAGAACTAAAGGCAGGTTGTGAACTTACAGGCAAATGGCACTTTGGAAAGTCAGGTAAAATGTAAAACAAAAGCCAGCAAGGTCAGTTGAAAATCTCTAACCAAAGCCCCAAGTCCACCTGTACTTCCATCTGACAAGAAACGTAGATGTGTGTTCTCTGGATATATCAAACCTGAGTATTTCTGTCTCAGAGATACCACGGCTTAAACCTGAGATATAAAGAAAACTGTATACCAAAAATGGAACTCCAACTTCCTTCGCTAACTCTGCTTTTGGAAAGCAAGTGGTCATGCTTTTACTTTCCAGGCAGAAAATTGGGAGATCCTTCTCAGAAGAAACTGAAATGTCTCGAGTAAAGATCCCCCGATAATACACTAAGGTCCCCCAAATGAAAAGCTAGTTTGGCTTCCAAAACCTCACGCTGAGTGCTACCAGTTAACAGAAGTTCTGCTTCCAAATAAAGCAGGCCAGGGACCACCACACATTGGAGGGAAGCCTCCAACAACAGAAATCAAAGCAACAGAAAAAAAGAATTCATGGGAGCAGTCAAAACCAGGAGCAAAAGTTAACAAAATATCTTAAAACACTCTCAAAAACATAAAATTCAATAGAAATAGTAGAAGATAAAGTCACAGAATATCCCACAACTAGAATAAAAAGATAAACTGAAAAAATTAAAAACCAATGCAGGTGTACTGGTCTCAGCAGCCTAGCATCTGAATAACAAGACTATCAGTAAAAAAGTAACAGAGAAAATAAAAAAAAAAATCTCAAGAAGAGATAGTCTCAGGTTTAGTAGCCTCAATAAAATGAAAAGATCCCCAACATGCTGTTATTATAAAATTTCAGAACCTCAGAGTGAGACAAGATCCTAAAAAGCTTCCACAGCTACCTAAAACCTGGTTGTAAATAGTGTATCACACACTGGCAATAGATTCAAGAACAACGCTGTAATGACAGCATAACTGCAAAATGTCTTCAGAACCATAAAATTTAGATTCAACGTAGAGATGTATTCACTATCAAAGAGGAGGGATTTTAAGACTGGCCAGCTCTCTAAACATCTCCACCCAGGAAAATGTGTTCAAGTACAACTAGAGAGGATAACAGGACAGAAGGAAACACAGAATCTAGGACTCAGGTGATTCCACACAAGACAGCAGTTATGTGAGACAGGATATTTCGGAGACAGAATGAAGGACATGTAATGCAGAGACACAGTGAAAATACCATATGACTTAGCAGTGAATAATATTTGCAGCGTCATAATTATGTAAATATTACTGATTTAATGAAAAAGTGTGCTAATATTGGAAGAAAAGGAGGGAGAAAAATAAGATCTTGGTGTAGTGAGGAAGGTATGCTTTTACCTGCTGTGATAGAAAGTCAATAGACAGTGCTGGCAATTAACTTAGCTATTCTATTTTTGTTATTTCATTAAAAATAAGATTATTTAAGGCAGATATTTTTTTCACTCTGTCACCCAGGCTGGAGAGCAATGGCACAATCTTGGCTCACGGCAACCTCCACCTCCCAGGTTCAAGTAATTCTCCTGCCTCAGCCTCCTGAGTAGCTGAGATTACAGATATGTGCCACCACGCCTGGCTAATTTTCTATTTTTAGTAGAGACAGAATTTCACCGTGTTGGTCAGGGTTGTCTCAAACTCCTGACCTCAGATGATCTGCCCACCTCAGCCTCCTAAAGTGCTGAGACTACAGCCATGAGCCACCATGCCCAGCCTTAAAGCAGATCTTTTGAACCAGACTATTGAAATTTAACTTAAATGTCAGAAATCTTTAAAAGGTGGACACCCTAAGCTAAATACTTTTCTGGATAAATTTAATACTTAGGAAAATAGAAGAGATTTAGAAAATCCACAAAAAGAGGTCCATGCTATCACCACTGGGTCCACATTGTAATTTAAAGAAATCAAGAGAGACTACTTTTATGTCAAACTATCAATTTCTTAACTATTTGACTGTTTACTTACATGGTTTGTACAATTGCTTCTTCTTATTTCTACAACTAAGAATAAAAAAACTGGTCACTTCTGATACAAATACTATAAAATAAAAGTAGTTGTTAACATCTTACTGATTACTCCTATGTAAAATGACACAAAATTACATTTAAAAAATTATTTTCAATAATTTATAATTTAAATTATCTGGTATGATTAATTTCATAAAGTAAAATCTAAAAACTTAGTTTTTCATCTAGTTTACTTTTTGTTTCTATTACATTCAAATGAAAGAATCCTCATGTACAAAAGAAAAGGGCAAACATTTAGGCCATATGAAAAATTTAGCTAATAAAAAGTTTAACTGTTGCATATATGAGCCATGATCCATTAGTATTCTCTCATTCTGCATTTACACACAGGTTACTTTAATTATCAGAAGCTAAGAGCTAACAGCTCTAAGAACTACTTCCTGACCAGGCACTTATCTCTAGATGCAATAGAATCCCTGTAAGCATCTTGAACCACACGTAGTGGTTATCTACTAATATGTCACTAAAAACAAAACAAAAAAAAGGTCTTTATACAACTGGAAAGTAACCTATCTTAATTTTTTTCTTTTCTTTTTTTTTTTTTTTTTTTTGAGACAGAGTCTCACTCTGTCACCTAGGCTGGAGTGCAGTGGCAGGATCTCAGCTCACTGCAACCTCTGCCTCCCGGGTTCAAGTGATTTTCCAGCCTTAGCCTCCTGACTAGCTGGGACTACAGGCACGTGCCACCATACCTAGCTAATTTTTTTTGTATTTTTAGCAGAGAGGAGGTTACACTGCATTAGCCAGGATGGTCTTGATCTCCTAACCTTGTGATCCACCCACCTCAGCCTCCCAAAGAGCTGGGACTACAGGTATAAGCCACAGAGCCTGGCCTAAATTTTAATTGTAAAATGAGTATACAAACTTAATTGGACATGGTGTCTGCAGCACAATAAATATTTTTATTTTTCCTGAAAAAAGCCCGAATGATAAAAGCCCCAAGCGGGATTTGGACCATGCTTTGTTTCCTACACTGCCTCTACCTTTGATGCTGGAAGGGCCTTGTAGGTAAAAGTTCCTACCACTGAAGAGTGAGGGACATGGAATAGCTTTTCTTTTACTGCTTCCATGCTCTCTAGGTGAGAGAAGCCAATGGCTCTGGAAGGAGCTGGGAAATACAATTCTGATATGTCTTGAATATGTTCCCCCTCCAAATCTCATGTTAACATGTGACCCTTAATGTTGGAGATAGGGCCTAGTGGGACGTGTTTGGGGGATTCCTTATGAATGGCTTGGTCCCATTCCCATGGTAATAAGCAAATTCTCATTATGGTAGTTTAAAAGAGCATGGTACTGGACAGGTGAAGTGGCTCAAGCCTGTAATCCCAGCACTTTGGGAGGCTGAAGCAGACAGATTACCTGAGGTCAGGAGTTTGAGACCAGCCTGGCCACCATGGTGAAACCCCATCTCTACCAAAAGTACAAAGATCAGCCAGGTGTTATGGTGCCCGCCTATAGTCCCAACTACTCGGGAGTCTGAGGCAAGAGAATTGCTTGAACCTGGGAGGTGGAGGTTGTAGTGAGCTCATATTGCTCCATTGCACTCCAGTCTGGGCAACACAGTGGGACACTATTTCAAAAAAAAAAAAAAAAAGAGTGTGGTACCTTCCCCCTTCCCCTCTCTCCTCCCTCTTTCACCGTGTGGAACCACCTGCTTCCCCTTTGCTTTCTATCATGATTGTAAGCTTGCTGAGGCCCTCACCAGAAGCAGACGTTGAAGCCATGTTTGTACAGCCTGAAGATCTATGAGCCAATAAACCTCTTTTTGTTATAAATTATCCAGGCTTAGGTATCTCTTTATAGTAATGTAAAAAATGAACACAAATTCTAATCAGAAATAACTGACTCAAGATGGGCAAAGTCTACTAAAACTATAAAAACAAAGGTTTACAAACCCCCATGTTTTACTGTGCTGCATTACTTCACATATTATTATAGGACCCTCATTTGTATTCCTGCTGTTTAAGTCAACTGGAAAACCTGGCTGTGTATGGCTTTTTGGCAAATAAATGAGGATTTAACATAACATTGAGGAAAATAAGCAGGTGTAGGGCATGTTTAAATTGACATTACATCAAATGAAAAGGTTAGTAACCTAAAAGTTTTGAGTAGTATAAACTTGGATGTGGTAAATGAATGTGGTCAGAGGACTGTGTGAGAGGAGGCCCAAATCACAGATTCAATCCCCAATGATAAACAGCTATGTTTTTAATTTGTTTAAATGAAAACCAAGCTGAAGCCTAAGTTCTATCATTCATCTTTAAAATGTACTCTTTGGAGCAAGGGAAAAGGGATTGTAAATAAAGATAAATCCAAGAATTATAAATAAAGAGAAATCCATGACTCCTCCATCACATGACACATTAATTGTGTTGATAAAAAGATGGCAAAATGTATAAACAAAAAGGTTACATGTTTTCACTAACATGATAACAAGTAAAGGAAAGTATATCACACGGTAAAATAAGACAAGTGAACATGTGAAAAGGTGAAAAATTTAAACCCATATGAGTTTTTCCTAAATACTTTCTATAACCTGATCAAACAAAAGCTTTTATTCTTTCTCTTGGCAGAAAAAACAATGTTGTCTCACCATCTGTTTAAGAGTGCCTCTGGAATATTGTGGTTGCCTCTGGATTGGCAGAAGGGTTAAACTCCAAAGCTATATGTATAGAGGGAGAAAAGAAAAAATGATGTAATCATTTATAAAAATTTATCAACTCATTTATTCAATCGCTGCATTTAGGCTATTTCACTACCTCTACTTTTATTCTTATCCACTGAAATGAATGTATAGACATAAGAGAGAGCCAAGCAAGATGGCACATGCTTGTAGTCCCAGCTACTCAGGAGGCTAAGGTGGAAAAATCACTTGAACCCAGGTCAGGAATTTGAGGCCAGTACGAGTAACATAGTGACACTCTCCTTTATTTAAAAAAAAAAAAAAAAAAAGAAGAGTGTAAAATCAACTTTGCATAAAATAAATCAAGATGGCAGTAAGTTTTAAAAGACAGGTCTATTTAATAGGCAAAGTATAAGATGTATTCTAGAGTTTTAAAAAGTTTTAAAAGTAAATTCAGCATATCTGTCACTTCCATGTCATTCGGAGACATAGAACCTTACTTCTGTTGAGTAGCTGTCTTCCATAGTCATGTGATATCTCAAACTCTTCATTTCTTCATTAGCAATACATAGGGAGAACATACACAGGCCTTATTTGTATTGGAAAGGGCCAAGTGAAACATACATAAACTGTGTTGTAATCCTAAAGAATGACAATAAAGAGCCATTTTTGGGCTCTCCTCCAATACTACCCATCTACTAAGTGGTGTGTAACATCAATCAGCCTTTCCTTACATCACCAAGCAGACTACACGTTTACACAACTACTTACATGTTTTGTGTATAAAGGTATAATCAATTAATTCATATATTTGTTTGTTCTAAAGCAATCCTTAAATATCTTGAAAAGTGAGGATAGTACTTCCAAGTTACAAAGTCACACTCATCAAGCGTCTTAATTATTCTACTTCTTAAAAAATTAAGAGCCCAACCAAAGTTTAGATAGAAGAACTATAAGACATTTCCTCTACAGTAACGAATCTCTGGCATTTAAATGAAACCAATAAGCCAACTGGATTTAATATCTTTATGATGCAACGTTTTCTATTTTGAAAATTTTAGTTTTTATTCAAGAACCATATTATTACCCAGAATAACTTTTACTTAGATTCATCTCTTTGCAAAATTTTGGAGGCAAACCAACTGTTTTCTCTTTTCTACCGCCTCCCATCCCCCGCCTCTCCCAGCAGTGTAGACTGAAAAACTCTAACTTTTTTTTTTTTTTTCGGTGAGATGGGGTCTCACTCTGTCACCCAGGTTGAGTGCATTGGCGCAATCTCTGCTCACTGCAACCTCCGCCTCCTGGGTTCAAGCAATTCTCCTGCCTCAACCTTGTGAATAGCTAGAACTACAAGCATGCACCACCACGTCCAGCTAATTTTTGTATTTTTTTTTTTAGTAGAGATGGGTTTTCACCTGTTGGCCAGGCTGGTCTCGAACTCCTGACCTCAGATGATCTGCTCACTTCAGCCTCCCAAAGTGCTGGGATTATAGACGTGAGCCACCATGCCCGGCCGAAACTCCAACTTTCTTCTGTTTGAACAAAATGCTATTATCAGGAAAGGAAAGGATAAAGCGGGAGCCACAGCAACAAACACTCTTACAGGGAAGGTCTCAGACTTTAACCTGCAATCTTTAGATTACACATGAAAAGTCTACACTGACATTTCATGTCTTTTGAAAGTTTTGACCATGACCCAATCCCCACATCTTTTAGAACAAGGAGGTAAATAAAGTCTGTTAAGTCATTGGAATAAATCTGGAAGACACATTTTGTGTTAAAGTAAGAATTTTAAAGTAATCAGAGCCTCATAGGTAAACTCCTTTGAGAAACCCCAAACACACACACACAACCATTTTTCTGCAGCCCTGACCAGGACGTTTCACACAGTTTCACAATTATTTTAAGCACTCTTCTTTTTTCTTTTTCCTTCTGCGTTCAAATTACAGTTAGAAGAAACTAAGCAGCTTCTATCAAGATGACTTACAGCAGCCCATTAAGAATACCATATAGCCTCTCCCATGGCAACCTCCATTCTGATTTTAAACAAGAAACCCCCAAATATCTAAATATGAAATGTGCTGAGATTTAGCTACTTTAACAAAGGAAACAATTAGGCACTTACCTGGTTCCTTCACTTAGGTACCATCTAGATAGGTACAAAGAAAAAATAAGATGGGTACTGGAAAGTTGAGATATTTGAGTTTTTATTGAGAAAAGGTAGAGAATAGTCCAAAGAAGCCTCAACAAAGTCCCACAGGATAATACACAGAGATACAGACAATGTTGTCTCACCATCTGTTTGACAGTTCCCATGGAATATTGTGCTTGCCTCTGGATTGGCAGAAGGGTTAAACTCCAAAGCTATATGTATAGAGGGAGAAAAGAAAAAAAGATGTAACCATTTATAAAAATTTATCAACTCATTTATTCAACTGCTGCTTATTCGACAAGAAGAGCCATAAATAAATAGTCCCATGCCAGCCTGGGAGAATGAAATGAGAGAGCAAGAACTGAGCGACTGGGAGGGGAGGCGAAAAGAAACTGGGGAAAGACTAAGGGGTGGGAATGCAAGGCAGAGCCAGCTTGTGCTCCTGGGCAGCCCCGGGAAAGCTGACTACAGGCAGAAAGGAGCTCGAAGTGGGGGATGCCTCAAAGGGAACCTTGGGGACAGCAGCAGCCAGAGGCAAGCAGAAGGCAGATGGCACCCGTCACCTCCTTACCTTCAGGCATCTCCCGGTCATGGATGTGGTGCATGTGGAGGTCTTCACCAACTTCAACAGTCACCTTAGCAGGCTGTACAGCAGCAGCCATGGGCGCTCCTGCCATCCCGTCCCCAGTTCCTCTCATCCTGTCCCCAGCTCCAGCCATCCTGTCCCCAGCTCCTACCATCCTGTCCCCAGCTCCAGCCATCCTGTCCCCAGTTCCAGCCATCCTGTCCCCGGCTCCTGCCTCATAGATCTCGGACTCAGAGGGGTACACTGACCCCTGTTGCTGGTCAAACTCGTGGCTGTCCCTGGGGCACACACAACAGGTCAGTATGTTCCCCATGCAGCATCTCTACTGTCTGCCACCACCTGGGCCTCTGCTCACAGCTTTGGCCACGCACTCCCGCTGCCCTAGGCCGAGGCTATGCTGCACTTGCAGAGATGGTCTTGCCTGCTGCTCGCCTGCCCACCTCACAGCCGGGCCCCAGCCCCAGCTAGGGCTGCGGACCAAGGCCCGTGCCCTGCCGCCTCCCCTGAGTTGACTTGTCTGGGAGGGTGAAGACCAGTTGACTTATTTAATAGGTTGTGAACCCAACAAGCGCTGAGAGACACAACAACTGCCTGAAGAGAGAACAGACGGTGCTCCTCCTCCTTCTGTAGTCACCTACAGACTGAAGCCCACTGGCCCAGGTGGGAACACAGGCATGTGACACACAATGCCCCACCCCACACTTCACAATGCCCTCCCCGACAGCTCACAGTGCCCCACCCTGGCTGCCACCCCTCCCCAACAGCTCAGAATGCCCCTGCCTGGGCTGCCCCACCCTGTGGCTTATGATGCTGCTGCTCTCCTGGCCCCTCGTGCAGTGTCAGTGGGACTAAGGTTTTCATCCATCACCAGCTTCCTGAGATTTTTAGACCTAAGAAAAGCACAGGGTAGTTCGTTACTTGAAGCCATCTTCCTCTATGAGTTCTATACAAAGCCTCAGTAAAGTGGGTCCCATTAGCAACGAAGTTGAACAACTTTTATTTGCTGACTGAATATGGATACATCTGAGTGGCTGACTGCTTTTGTAACTAAACACTCCTCTCCTGTCTTCCAATGAGTGGTTGTTTTTGTCTGCAACTTGACCACAGCAATCCCTGGGGCCCTAGCTTACTCTCAATAAAGAGTTATGGCTGTGTGTCTTGAATGACACCTTAGGACCCATCCTGCCTCCACCTCCTTCTCCATAAAATAGAAAACTAACGTGTCCCTCCAGGCTCTGAAATGCTGAAACTTACCAACTTCCCTTTCTCCCCGCTATTTCTTCCTTCCATGGCAGGGACTTTCAGATTTTCTTTCTTTTACTAACAAAGCACTAAGTATAATTCCGTCACACAAAATCGAGAGCCATAAAGTGGGTTACCGCAGTCTAAAGTGGGTTACCACAGTCCTAATTCAATAAAGATGAATACTTGGCATCTGGCAAGTAGTATGTGCCTGACAGTGTCCCCACTGTGTTATGCTCATTTAACCCTCAGAAACAATCTCATTTACAGATTTTACAGGAGTTGAGATGGAGAAGGTAAGTAACCTCCCCAAGGTCACATGACTGCTAAGGGTGGGGCACAATTTGATCCCAGGTAGTCGGAATTCCCCAATTCCTCAAGCATGGTTATCAGAAAGTGTATCAGTCTGTTTTCACACTGATACACATAAATACCTGAGGTTGGGTAATTCATAAAGGAACGAGGTTTAATTAACTCACAGTTTCACATGGCTGGGGAGGCCTCAGGAAACTTACAATAATGGCAGAAGGAGAACCAGGTCTGACTTACATGGTGGCAGCACAGAGCGTGAATATGTGAAGAAGCAACTGTCAAACATGTATAAAACCATCAGATCTCAGCTGGGCATGGTGGCTCACACTTGGAACCCTAGCACTTTGGGAGGCCAAGGCAGGTGGATCAACTGAGGTCAGGAGTTTGAGACCAGCCTAGCTAACATAGTGAAATCCTGTCTCTACTAAAAATAGAAAAATTAGCTGGGTGTGGTGGTGCATGCCTGTAATCCCAGCTACTCAGGAGGCTGAGGCAGGAAAATCGCTGGAACCCAGGAGGCAGAGGCTACAATGAGCCAAGATTGTGCCATGGCACTCCAGCCTGTGCAACAGAGCAAGACTCCATCCCAAAAAACAAAACAAAACAAGACCAAACCCTGTAAGATCTCATGAGGACTCACTGACTATCACAAGAGCAATATGAGGAAAACTGCCCCCATGATCCAATCACCTCCTCCCAGGCCCCTCCCTCAACACTTGAGGATTATGGGAATTATAATTCATGATGAGATTTGGGTGGGGACATGGCCAAACCGTATCAGAAAGTAAAGGTAGAAGTCAAGCTTGAACAGGAAGGGACACTGTAAATTATTATTATTATTTTTTGAATGAAGTTTTGCTCTTGTTGCCCAATGAAATTGTTTAGATTAGCTTTGGACTCCCACAAAAGCAAGAAGGGAGAAAGGACCATGTGACTCTAGAGATATTTTTGGCAAAGGAAAGGTTTAAGAAAACATCTTTTGATGACCTTTATTTTAACACACTTAAAAACAACAACAACAAAAAAAAACTACTGTGGGAAAAAGGATATTATGTATAGAAAAGTCTACACTTCTTGACACAACTAACTAAAAAAAGCCTGATACACTAAACAAAACCCAAATAATGTCTTCCCTAAAAGTGGGTAACTTGAAAAGCAATTTGAGCAAAAATCAAGGAGTTCAATTATAAATAAATATATCAACAAAGTGAAAGATGGTTTTGTTTCCCACAAAAAGTTAAAAGAAATAACAGCAACTTTAGAGGAAGAGGAAAAAATAATAAGAAAATTATATGCAATTGCAAAATCTGTGAATATTTACAAACTCTAATATATAACTACAAAACGGACCAGAAGAATCATTATCATAGGAAGCAAAGGGGCATTTCAAAAATCAGAGAAGGAGGAATGATTCATATTTAATTCAATTCTGTGGAAAATATTTAAGTAACATTTGAGGACAAAAATAGGTGATATGTTGAAATGTGGGAAACCAGAGTGGAAGGAAAAAGAACTCAAGAAAACTCAGTTTCAGTAACCAGTATCTAGTAAAATCTTCAGGACCTAGAGGCTACAATCTGCGTTAATAGTGTCTGAAGACCTAGGAAGGTCATTAGATATCATTTTGGATAATTCTTTTTATTTTTGAGATGGAGTCTCGCTCTGTCGCCCCGGCTGGAGTGCAGTGGCGCGATCTCGGCTCACTGCAAGCTCTGCCTCCTGGGTTCACGCTATTCTCCTGCCTCAGCCTCCCGAGTAGCTGGGACTACAGTGGCCCATCACCACCCCCGGCTAATTTTTCGTATTTTTTAGTAGAGACGGGGTTTCACCGTGTTAGCCGGGATGGTCTCGAGCTCCTCATCTTGTGATCTGCCTGCCTCAGCCTCCTAAAGTGCTGGGAATACAGGTTTGAGCCACCTGCCCGACTCATTTTGGATAATTCTTGTAGACTTGAGATGATGTCTATTTAAAGTAACAAAATAGTGCCTGTATTTCTGTATTCATTACAGAAAACAACTGGATATGGAAAGGAAACTAGCATGCTGTGCCACAATCTCTAAAGAAAGATTAGGGAAATTTCAGCTTAAAGCAACAATTATCACAATAAAGTTTTACAACCCTTTGCAAGCATATATGAAAAACATACAAAAGTTTGTAATGATCTTTTTTTAAGCTAAGAGAACAGAAAACATGAGAAAAATTAAATTATAAAATGAACCTCTGGTTTAGAGGTAAGAAACATTTTATGACAGTCAGGAGATCAGGGTTGCACAGTGTATTATGTGAATGTTGTGACTCATTGGTTTCATCTTGGATATCATAACTTGACATTTTGTAAAAGTGATTTTTCATGGGAATTTCTTCAGGTGCCCTATAAAGTCCTGTCCCATCAGAAGTGAATAATAATCTTCCATATTCTTGAGATAGCTTAATGGCATCTTCTACAGTCTTCCATTGTTTAGTTTAGGTAAACCTGGGAATCATGTTTGGGTATCATCTCATCCAACTTCTTTACCCATCCCCATCATAAGTCAGGAAGGTCTTGGATATTTTCTGCTCTAGCAGTTAATTCATCATTAATCCTGGAGTTGTTTGCTATTCCAGTCATTTGTCCTACTTCACTTCCCGTAAGCATGATGCATTTGCCACCATTAACTCCTAAACCATATTGAATTTGTACATCTGACTTTGTGAGCAAAAGTTCTATGTATATCCTGTTATTCTTGCCTAGTATGAAACTTACTTTCAGTAGAGATTGTATTTCTGCACTCACGCACCTATGTAACTTGCACTGTTATTGCTGGTCAGGCTTCCCAGAGGTCACCATAACCTCCTGGGTTCTCTGGAAGAGGGACATATTCTTCAGGGTGACACTGTAATATTTAGTTAGCTAAAATCTTTTATCTATTTAAATGGATAATTCCCAATGTCTTGAGTAAGAAGGCTGGTACTTTTTTTCTTCGCTCTTCGAGTTGATGTGACCAATTCCTGAGGTTGGATAATCAGGCCAGTATCAGACTGGTCTTTGCCAGAACTTTTTGCCTAATACATTTCTCTATTGCTTTCTACAGGTCATTGGATGTTAATATGGGTTCTGGAATGCAATTTTTAAAAATACCTTGTGAATGACTTGCAACATGGTCATTTAATTTTCAAATATAATTTGCAAGTGAAATGTGTAGGACTCTGATAAGGCACAATGACCTAGATCCTGGGTATGATCCCCTCGAAAGAGGCAAATAGTGAATTGAGCAAGCTCACTCATGTCTGCTTACACCAGTCACTTCTGAACTGCTCAATGGCAGGCACAGGAATGACCCCTGGTTGGCAGATGTCCACTCACTATGACCCTGGATTGGACATGTAGTTACCTTGAGTCAGGCCAGTCATGTGTTGTTGGACTAGTCCTTGGAGATACACTCATTAGTGACTGTTAAGGTACCTGAGTTATTAGGTGCCTGTAGACTATGCCCAGTGATATGTGCATTAGGTACAAACTCCCTAGCTGTACTGACATTGACTGAAGCTGTGAGGTTTCACAATGACACGTCAGCCAAATACAGATGTTCAGATTTACCATTTATCAAGAGGTCTTCACACTATCAATTACGCAATTATCATTCTACACACAGGCAGTAATAAAGGGAGTAAAAAGTCACAGCCATGGCTCGGGAGACCAGTGAACCTCCAGAAGAGTCCAGTGGGTCCAGAAGCCATTTGGATGCTGGTCGGAGGCTCCTTTTGGGCAGAGATCACAGCAGCAACCACCAGGTCTGGAGAAGTCCTTAGAGTTCTCATGGACAAAGCTTCTGAAGGCAACTTACACAAGACCTTGTATTTGCTGGTTTTATGATCCTCTGCAGATGGGTCTATTCTCACTATCTCAGCCATCTTTCACTTCCTTTCAGTTCATTTCAGGTCTCTCATGATCCCAGGCAGCAGTAGTTATTATCTTATCACTTCAGTTCATTCCTTATGTTTATCTCTTTGGGGATGAGGGGACAACTTCACTGTCAACTTAATTCTACCGGAGATGAGTGACCCCACTTTAAGATATCAGGATCACAAATTAGTATTACCTATCATCAGGGCAGACAATAGCTACCACCTGGGGCTGAAAGCAGGTAACTCTTTTTATTCTGAAAACATTCTGTCTTGATTATGGTGACAGTTGCTGCAAGGGACTTCCTTTCCACAACCTGTTTTTCATAAGGTTTGAGTCTGAACTGCTAACATTCTACTGATTTCTGGGTGAAGGGACTGACTGCACCATCCTAGCCTGTCAGAGAACTTTCCCCAGTACTTCCACTGTAAGAGTTTTCCACCTTGTCCAGAACTACAGTCCATCAATCCCCTCATTTTCTCTCTTAAGAGAATAAACAGGCTGGGCGCGGTGGCTCACGACTGCAATCCCAGCACTTTGGGAACCCGAGGCAGGCGGATCATTTGAAGTCAGGAGTTTGAGACCAGCTTCACCTACATACTGAAACCTCATCTCTACTAAGAAAAAAAAATTTAAAACACACACACACACACACAAAATTAGCCAGGTATGGTAGCGGGTACCTGTAATCCCAGCTACTTGGGAGACTGAGGCAGGAGAATCGCTTGAACCTGGGATGCGGAAGTTGCAGTGAGCCAAGATTGTGCCACAGCACTCCAGCCTGGGTGACAGAGCGACACTCCTTCTCCAAAAAAAAAAAAAAAAAGAGAGAGAGTGAATAAACAACATATCTCACGTACACACGCATACCCCTCTTACCCCAAATACCAAACACACAAAAATCCAATCTGTCTCCTTCTACCTAAGTAATTTTACATAGTCACTTTCTCATAATTACCTTAAGCTCCCTGACTTGCTGCTTGTCCTTTCTCTGGCAAAATCAAATCCCTGGATGAGCCCCACTTTGTGTTTCCTCAATGGCACCACTCAGCTGAACCAGAAAAAATATCAAAAAGTGGTAAGAGATATCATCATACACTCAAATTACTTACACAAAAAATTGGCCGTAAATGTTTCCAGAAATCAGTAAAAGTTTTGTTTCTCCGATGACACCATTTCTTCAGGAACCCAACATGTATAACCTATCTTTTCTATGTTCTTATAACGTTTATTCAACTTCTCTCATCTGATATCTTGCCAAATCATTCAAGGAGAAAATATATCCTATTAGGCAAGAACCGACCATACTCCCATCACCTGAGAAAAGAATATGCACAGGATGCACCCACCTCCCCTTTCTCTGCTCATCATGTCAGAAAAAGTATCCCTCCTTTTGTCACAAGGCAAATCTGAGATAAAAGATTTAGATGGCCTGTGATTCCAGCATTTGGGGAGACCAATGCAGACAGATTATTTGAGTCTAAGAGTCTGAAAGAAGCCTAAGTAACTTAGGGAAACTGCATCTCTCAAACAAATACAATTAGCCTAGCATGGTGGTGTGGTGGCACATGCCTGTAGTCCCAGCTACTCAGGATGGGGAGCACTGAGGTGGGACGATCACCTGAGCCTGGAAGGTTGTGGCTGCAGTGAGCCATGATAACACCACTGCACTCTAGCCAGAGCAACAGCTATTTTTAAAAGGATCTTCTCTGTTAAAAATAATCAAATAAACAAGTGGCCCTGAAGCCGAGGTGGCTACAGTGCACCCAATTCCTCCTTAAACAAACCAAAACTTGACTCAGTGTAAATAATAAAAGGAAACCTAAGCTTAACCAATCAGAAATCAACAACTAACATCTAACTACAGGCTTTCCACTGTAGTGTTTCAAATGAGGCCACTGCTCCACTTCACCCAATCAAGTATTTTCCTTTTCTTCCACATTCACCATACACAAGTTTTCTCCCACCCTCCCTAAGCCTCTCTGTTGGACCTTTGAGCTGCTTGAAGTCTGGGGCTGGGTAGTATATACATTTCTGAGTGCTCAAATATATTTTCGAATGTTTCAAAGTGTCTAATTGTATCTTTTAACAGCTCTCATGATTACGTCATTGTTTCTGGATCCTCAAGTTCTACCTCCTTCATTGGATTGATTCTTCAGTGTGAGAACACATTCTCCTCTACCATCGTAAAGACTCTCCAAATATGGGCAGTTTCTTATAAAACTATACATACTCCTATTACGTGATCCAGCAATTGCACTCCCTAGGTCTTTATCCACATGACCCAAATGCTTATGTCCACATGAAAACCTACACACAGATGTTTATAGCAGCTTTTAAAATAGCTGCCAAAACTTAGGAGGAATCAAGATGTCCTTCCATAGCTTAACTGATAAATACAACTGTGGTATATTTAGAAAATGAAATATTAATCACCTCTGAAAAGAAATGAGCTATTGAGCCATGAGAAGACACTGAGGAATTTTAAATGCATATTACTAACCGAAAGAAGCCAATCTGGAGAGTTATTTACTCTGTGATTCCAAGAATACAACATTCAGAAAAATGTAAAACTATGGAGACTGAAAAGATGGGTGGCTTCCAGTGGTTAGGAAAAGAAAGACTAAATAAATAGAGCACGAGATTATTACAGTAATGAAAATATACTGCAGGATATCATAACAGCTATAATGATACATTCATTAAACATTTCATTCTCATTATACATTTCTCCAAACCCGTAGAATGTGAGCCACCAAGAGTATCACTCTGGGTGATGATGATGTGTCAATGTAAGTTCACTGACTATAATTATTCTACTCTGCTGGAGGAGGTTGTTCGTGGAGTGACCCGAGCGTGTACAGGAATTGAGGGCATATGAGATCTCTGCACTCTGCACTCCATTTTGCTATACACTCAAAACTACTCTAAAATAATGTATCTTTAAAAATCTATATCACATAGCCCTTTTCAAGTATCCAACTGCTCAGAGCCAATTCTATTAAAGCTCAGAAAACACTGATTCATAAGCTAGTTCTGACCCAACTGGCAAGAAGCAGGAAAGACCCAGGCCAGGGGAGTATATTGCACATGTATGCACCGGGACACTGGAGGAAGCTTAGAGGCCCTTTAACCTGGTCCTGAGCCTGCTGAAACTGCAGTTACAGGCACAGATGCCTGGGGCACCAATCTGAATCTGCCAACATCCAAGGCCACATGAACACAAATTCGCAGTCTCCTCTGCGATCAGGAGCTAAAGATGTTAGGCCATGACTGGACTAGGATGGGAGATCAACTGAGAACTATAGATTCTGTAGGCTTTTGTTGTCTCTTCTCACCCCCAGCAACAAGTGATGAACACACACACACACACACACACACACACACACACACACACACACAGACACACACCCCATAGTGACTAACAGGATCTCCCTCCAGGCGACTTGTAGAGAGGGGAGCAGAAAACATCCCAGGGACCTTTCACAGCTACTTCCTTGAGTCCCCTTTCAGACAGTGCTGTCTAGGCCTGTCTCAGACCAAGCACCACCACCCTGATATACAGAAGCTGGCATCCTTACCTGAAATTCAACATCAGGAAATGATCTCTTCTACTTAACACTGATGAAAATATCTCCAAGCAATGACCTCATTGGTAGGGGTGGAGTGGGGGAAGTTTCTTAAAAAGTGAGGCTTCTGCCCACCACCTAGAGAACCTGGAAATTTCCGTCTATGCCACAAAGTCCAAATCACTGGCCACTGCCCCAGTGGTGGCAGATTAGAACATCTCTCCATTATATCTGGGTTTCTAGTCCATTGAATGAAATGGCTTTTCTATTACAGGGACAGAATAAGGGATCAAAAGGGTCTTACAACTGAACTCCAGTGTACAGTCTGCACAGACACTAGGCTTGTGCAAATATGACACAGTGAAGTCCCAGGACCCTTAAGCCAGCCGAATGTACTGAATTTCAGGAAACAGTGAGATACATTCAGCAAAACAGTAGGCTTCATGCTGAAAGAAGTCAATCCAAGAAAATATCTCACACACACACACACACACACACAGAGACAGCCTAGTGGCCAATAGGTCCTCTCACCAAAAACCTGCCATCAGGAGAGCAGAAAGCCTCCCAGGGATCCATCACTGCACTTTCTGGAGCTCCTTATCAGATGGCCAGCTCCAGGACAGGACTGTTTATCCTGGTCCAGCCTAAACTGCTATCATCCTGTGATGTGGGAGCTGGCCACTTCACCAGAACCTCTGTGTCAGAAAAATTTCTCCTCCTTTTAAAATAATGAGGGAGAACCTTCAGACAGTGTCCTGATTAGGGTGGGTGGAGAGGGGGTTTCCCTAGAAAGTCAGGCAGGGCAGAGCTGAAGCCCTCTGGGTTAACTGTGGGCTTTTGATATGAAGGGAGGTAAGACTGGACAGGTCGGGGGTTAGAGAGGGGATGGACTAGGGTGTGCTAAAGAACTCCACTTGGGCTCTGTACACCAGGGAAAATGACCATAAAACATCCCATCTTCACTGCTCAGAGAAGGCTAGATCTGCTGTGAGCTAGAAAGCCATGTGGGGGCAGCTGATGAGTCATCGAATAGAAGAAACTTGAGAGCTGTGTGTTCCACAGGCCTCTGGTCCTTGTTCAGGCGGCAGGGCACTGTGAGATGTGGCTCCTTGGCCCCTTCCAGCCACCACCTTGACTACATGCTACAGGGAAAGACACTGAAGCCCAAGAATGGGGTCTTGCTCACCACAGGATGACGGCTCAGTGCAGAGCCGAGCTATGGCCCAGGAGGCAGAAGGTGGGGATGACCCAGGCTGGGCTGGGGGATCCAACGGAACATGCACTTGCTAAGAAGCTGTGGACTACCAAGATGCCTTGGGACCCCAGTCTGGATCTAGAATTGCAGCAAAACAGGCTACTATTAAAAGTTCTTGGGAAGCTAACCCACTTTTGCTACCATCCACAGGCAAACCAACCAACCCCCACCACTTCCCACTCCCTGTGAAAGCCACCTGCCCCTCTGATCGACCACAGCACAATGGTGTCACTCCCTAAGGCACAGGTAGACAAGGCATCCAGCCATGCACACTCCAGGGCCCACACATGTCCAGAATACACTGGTTCTTGTTGAGACTCCACTCTTCCAACTACAGACAAAAGCTCCCCACTCTCCTCAGCCACTCCCAACAACTGGAGGCCTGAAAACTTTCATGCACGCCACTATGGTCTAAGCCACTTGTGGCAGTTTTGATTTTCATTTTCCTGGTAATCAGTGATGTTGAGCACCTTTCCATATGCCTTTTCACCAGCTGGATGGCTTCTTTGGCTAAATGTCTATTCAAATCCATTGCCCATTTACAAATCTGCTTTTTGGGGGCTTCTTGATGGTTTTCTTTTTTTTTTTTTTTCCTATTTATTTATACAAATTCCTTAGCTATTTTGAGTATTTGTTAAAACAATTTTCAATTCCACTGTCCAGTTATAAATCTGCTTTGTTGTTGTTGTTGTTGTTGAGATGGAGTTTCGCTCTTGTTGCCAAGGCTGCAGTGTAATGGTATGATCTCAGCTCACTGCAACCTCCACCTCCCAGGTTCAAGTGATTATTCTGCCTCGGCCTCCTAAGCAGCTGGGATTACAGGCATGTGCCACTATGCCCGGCTAATTTTTGTATTTGTAGTAGAGGTAGGGCTTCTCCATGTTGGTCAGGCTGATCTCGAACTCCCGGCCTCATGTGATCCATCCGCCTTGGCCTCCCAAAGTGCTGGGATTACAGGTGTGAGCCACTGTGCCCAGCCAATCATCCCTTTGTGTGGGTGTGTGTGGTTTTTTTTGGCGGGGAGCGGGGGAAGAACAGTCTCGCTTGTCACCCAGGCTGGAGTGTAGTGGCGTGACCTCGGCTCACTGCAGCCTCTGCCTCCCAGGTTCCAGCGATTCTCCTGACTCAGCCTCCTAGGTAGCTAAGATTACACGCACACACCACGTGCCCAGCTAATTTTTGTATTTTTAGTCGAGACAGGGTTTCACCATGTTAGCCAGGCTGGTGTCAAACTCCTGACCTCAGGTGATCCACCCACCTCAGCCTCCCAACGTGCTGGAATTACAGGCGGGAGCCACCACTCCCTTTTTGTGTTTTAACATCAGTTGACACTCATATTTTAAAATAATAATAATGAATGGCGGTACCTTAGAACAAGGGAATTATACCTCTTCCTCTTGTCCTTATCCTAGTGCAGACATTTTGTCTATAAAATGTTATTCACAGATGAATTCATGAGAAAATTACTGTGAATTTTAAATCCACATACAAGCATATGCTCATTCATGAATATTTCAATAAAATAAAACTAATAGCGATAAAGAATCCCAGGGTTGAAGCAGTTTCAGGAAAAATAAGATGGCAGTATGAAGTAAAATAGCAAAAAATGGTTTTTTTAAATGGGTATATTTGTGCCTATAACTTTTTTAAAAATTATAGCATTAGACAATGTATATATATATATCCACATACATAAAGCAATGGAAGTGGCATTGTTTTCATACTAGTCTGGAATATATATATGTATAATGTGGTCAGCAAAATAATGGCCCCCAAAGATGTCCATAGATTCCTAGAACCTTACATGAAAACGGTACATCATGCATGTGATTAAGGTAAAGACCTTGACATGAGGAGACTACCCTGGTGCTATGGAAGGAACGTTGTGTTCCGTCAATGTTCATGTGCTAACATCCTAACCCTCGAGGTGATGGTATTAGGAGATTAAGCCTTACGGGGGACTCTGCCCTCATGACTGGGATTAGCACCTTTATTAAAGGCACAAGGGAGCTTGTTTGCTCCTCTCATCATGTGAAGACACAGCAAGAAGGAAGCCTCCATGAGAAAGCAGACCTTCTCCAGACACCAACACTGCGGGCACCCTGATCTTACACTTCTCAGCCTCCAGAACTGTGAGAAACAAAGTTCTGTTGTTTACATGCTGCCCTGTCTAGTGCATTTCCTTGTAGGAGCCTGTATGGATTAGGACAGTGGGCTCATGTGGATGATGATGGCGTCTCCATTCAGGACTAAGTAAGCACATGAGTCCTTAACAGTGGAAGGAAGGGGGAAGGAAAGAGCCACAGAGACACGTGGCCATAGAAGAAGGGCCTATGGGATGCAAGGTTGCTAATGGTGAGAGTGGAGAAGAGCCCAAAGCCAAAAAACGGAGGCAGACTCCAGAATGTGGAAAAGGCCAGAAAAAAGATTCTCCCCTAGACCCTCTAGAGATGAAGGTAGCCTTTCCAACACCTAGATTTTAGCCCAGGGAGATCCACATCAGACTCTGACATACAGGAGTGTAATCAGTTTGTTTTATGTCCTCACATGGTGGTAGTTTGTTGTAGCAGCAATGGACTAGATGGACTAGTAATATATAAATACACACACACACACACACACACACACACACACACACTACCCCCCTCCCCACCCACACACACAGAACTACATATATCCTGCCCTTCAAAACTGAAGCAGATAAACTATACGTTAGCATTAACTTAGCTGGGTGTGGTGGTGCACGCCTGTAGTCCCCGCTACTCAGGAGGCTGAGAGGGAGGATCACTTGAGCTTGCGAGTTTAAGACCAGCCTGGGCAACACACTGAGGCCACATTTCAAAAACCAACAAACAATAACACAAATCTTTGATTAAGCTCATTTCCCAAATTTGAAGAGGAGATAATTATTAGATAAAGAAGAGAAAAGAGAAAGGTAGAGCTGCTGACTTTTGTGGTGGAAGCACAGGCCCAGGCCCAAACACACTCCTGTCCTCCTGGCTTTCCTGTCCTTTCTTGTAAGAGACACATGAACCTCTCAAACTGAAGCACGGATCACAGATCCATTCTCAGAACTCAATGCAGTTTTGTGCTATGATTTTTTATACATCCGTGTCCTTGTTTCTACCTCCCATTCCCACCTCCCTTACTCTAGTTAGAAAAAAAATGGCTATTACCAAATATGAGTGTATCTTCATGTACTAATGCCAACTGATCACCAGCTGGTTTTCTTCTTTTACAAAGTCATAACTCTTTAGGCTTTAACGTGTCTTCCAAGCAATAGAATGCTATTTTCCAGTTCATTAACACAAATTATATATTTAAAATGAAGACTTCACAAGTTGATTTCAATAATATATTAACCAAAATAGACTGGCCATGGTTCAAACTGACATTTTAATTAAATGTGATGATAGGTTGAGTAACCTAGCAGTACTCTAACATGACTTTTCATTGTGGCTTTCTCCATATTATGCTTAGTCTGAGGCATCCCTAAATGACTCAATTGTAATTCCCCTTCTTAACAATGAGATTTATCTTTACAAAATAACTTATTTTCTTAAAATTACAAGCTAATTCTATAGTTCATGCCTACATAATCTCACTAGATATCAGCTGTATGTGTACACACATACATATAGGTATTTGTATATACACATATTACATAATTTCTAAAAAAACTTATTAGTAGGGTACGACCACAAAGACAAAGAGGCTTCATGTAATGTGATGGAAACACAATAGCAGGACAAACACCAGGCTGCTGTGAGGGCGGTATTTACCGTTGCTGCTGTAAAACTTGGAAAAACATAGATAGTGGATATTTAATCCCCATAACAGAAAATTTAGGGTGCAGAAAACTTCCCACAATTTTTACAGAGAATATCAATAGAAAGACATTCAATGCAGGGAATACACAGTGTGACAGTATACAAAAATAAGCAGGTTGATGGTTTAGATTTATGAGTCAAGAGACAGAAATAGTAGATGATGTCATAATTCTCCTTTTATGGAGTTAGGAAAATTCTTCATTTTATATATGGTCAGGTGCTTTCAAATGTCAATGAGAAAAATATTTAAAGGAAGAATCAAATCTAAGTTTGTGGAGAGATCTTTATAAAAATGACCTTCAGGCCAGGAACGGTGGCTCACACCTGTAATCCCAGCACTTTGGGAGGCCAAGGTGGGAGGATCACGAGGTCAGGGGATCGAGACCATCCTGGCCAACATGGTGAAACCCCATCTCTACTATAATACAAAAAATTAACCAGGAGTGGTGGCATGTGCCTGTATTCCCAACTATTCGGGAGGCTGAGGCAGGAGAATCACTTGAACCCAGGAGGCAGAGGTTGCAGTGAGCTGAGATAGTGCCACTGCACTCCAGCCTGGCAAGAGAGCAAGGCTTCATCTCAAAAAAAAAAAAAAAAAAAAATTACCTTCATTCTGAGAAAGTATAATCATCAACACATTCTTGAGCACAACTATGCACACATGCACTTCCGCATTCACAAGCCATGCTGCGTGCACACACTGACGCCCCTAGATTCCTTCTTTGAAGAGATGGTGTCTTGGTCTGTCACTCAGGCTGGAGAGCAGTGTTAGGATCACAGCTCACTGCAGCCTCCAACTCCTGGGTTCAAGTGATCCTCCTACCTCAGGCTCCTGAGTAGCCTGAACTACAGGAATGAGCCAAAATGCCCAGCCAATGTTTTCATGTTTTTGTAGAGATGAAATCTTGCTATGTTGCCCAGGCTGGTCTTGAACTCCTGACCTCAAGGAAGCCTCATGCCTTGCCCTCCCAACGTGCTGAGATTACAGATGTGAACCACTGTGCCCAGCCACCATATTCTTTATTAAGAAGAAAATTTGTTTGCTGACATGTAGGCCAGGAATTGATAGATAATAGTTCATAAATTACTAATTTACAAGTCAATATAAATGAGCTGAGTAAACACAAAATAACAGCATAAATTAATAAACAGTTTACGACTTTCAAGTTTCTTTTTTTCCTTTGAAACGTAGCTCTGACAGAGACTACTACTTGTCCATTAGATGGAAAAGTCAGAGGTGGTTAAAATGTCAGAGGTACACTTATTAATACCTTGCTGCCTTTTGTGTAGCTTCTTCTCAGTACTTCACCAGTTGGGACTGACTCACCTCTCCAGCTGGGTTCAGGAGCCAGACAGGAGCACGCAGAACTGGGAATCCAAAGCCATCTCTGATACTAAAAGCAATGAAAACATAAATAACCAAACATATTATCAAGAAATGAATAAGAGATCAATATCAGGTACAGCAAGAAGAGAAGAAAGCATTAAATCTGCCAGGCTTTCATTCTGACAAAATAATTTACAACACCCATGTCTCTATCTGACATATGTGAATAGAAAAAGAACCTAAATACCCGGTTAATTGCAAGATGAAAATGAAAAAGAACTCTTGCTTATTCACCAGTGTACAATTGAATCTGGGCTACTAAAACACTTTCCTGCACTGACTCTCTCTATGTAACACATGCTTTATCGCCATTTGGAAATGGGATTTCTTGCTTTGATTTAAATATACTTCCTTTGATTTCTTACTTTAAGTATACTTTTGTAACATATTCCCAGCTACATTCTCAGTACAAATTTTCAGGTGTAAGTAACTATTTCTGCTTTTGATAAACAGATAGTATAATTGGTGAAATAAGGTACACTCCCATGCAAAGGTGAGAGTACAAAGTAAGACTCCAGAGTCAAGTAAAACGTAACAGTCAAGAAAAAAAGAGGTAAGTAATTGGGCAGTGGAAAATCTTGTGTGTGGAAAGAATGGATCTGGAAAACTGTTCTTTCCTAAGAGTTCAGCAGGATTTGGATGGTAGAGAGCTTTGTGTACAAGGGTTCCAGTTCCACACAGTTTAGGTCTAATTTCAAAGGTAACTTCTAGTGCAACCTGTGACTCACCCTGTCCTAAAGTGCCATATGTAAAGGGTTTGGAGATAACCCACAGGCAGCACTGTGAACTCCTGACAGCCCTTCCAGATAAATACCAGGTCAGTGTCTACAGCTGATGACACAGAGCAGAAGATCTGAAAAATAATACTTCTTCAGCCAATGGACTGCTAGTCACTATGATTTAGTGTAAAATACTGTATTACATATGTGTAAATTTTTAAATTGCAGTGTTTCACATTGAAGCAATTAAATATAAAATCCAAATGTTTATTCAGCTTAAAGGCAACTTAGAAATACTGATGCCAGATAGAAAGATGCTTTAGCCCCAAGTTAGCTGTTTGGAAATGTCACAACTAAACCAACAAAGGGATCTTGAGGCATAATAAGCGCTCACACATTTTCAGCTATACCTCTGCTTGTCTTGAATATGAAAACCTAAGCTGCAGTTATGCCACAGCACAGAATGTGTTATATTTTACATCACTGAGCCTTAGTTTACAAATGGTAAAACATAGGGAAGGTAAACTCTGAGGTTTTCTTAAGGAGCTGTTACATCCAACAGACTCAGGAAAATCTTTGCCAAATGTCCCCGGTACATAGCTCCTCCTTACTGATGGGCTCAACTGGGAGAAGCTATGCATGTCTCAATTTTCATACGCTCAGAGGCAATGAAGGATTCTTAGGATAAGGTAAGGGATATAAATGACACAGCACACTGAAAAGACTGTAATGTTACTTCAGAGTGTTGCAAAATAAAGATCACAGATGGAAGTTTTAGTTCATTGAAGGATGTAACCATGTACATTTCATTAGTGTGTTTTAAAGTCTTATACTGCTTACATTCTTATGTGGGAAAATATATCTTGTTTGTGCTTTATGGATGAAATGTGAACAGGCAAAACTAAAAATAATTTTACAACTCAAATCACCAGATGTTAATGGCTCGTAATTCAACCGGAAATCTGAAAGATAGTATCTGTTTCATTGTGATACCAAGTATCAATGACAAGGAAGATTTTATTTGTGGTATTTAAGTGTAGGCCTCTGGAACAAATGACTTGGTTCATAGGCAGCACGCCCACTGCTGAACTGCCATGGCCTGACAGCCTGTCTTATCTGCCAAACTGCTCATTAGGTTTAGTAATCTTCACCTGTGCCTCCAGCTTACCTTTCAGCAGGTAATACACATCAGTCTGCTTTTATCATCTTCTGCAGCGAGCTTCCAACACTCCTTTAGCAGTACAGTGCCCCTGCATCCGCAATCCTCCAAACACACTTTGTATACACGTCATTATTTTTCAACTGTCAATTCAGCTTCCAACGTTGAAGGCTAGCTTAGCTTAAATAAAGCAAAAATACAAGACAGAGAATATGCAAAGTCAGTCCTGCACTGTAAATATTAAGTGGGCTGACCAATCATTTAATTTTTTGACATTAAAAAAGAATACATTCACCATACATATTTAATATTTAAATACAGATTTCAGAGCGTATTTCGGAGTGGGGCACACGGGACAATAGAGCAGAGGATTTCTCTCCCAATTGTCTCTGTCCTATCCAACCTTTGCTACAGGTCAGAGAGTTCTCCAATCTATAAATATACAACAGAGATAATGTGGCAACCAGGACACAGAGACTTACTAGAGTACTGCTCAGCTCTCTGCCTAGGCCTGATTCTGCTGATCGCTGACAATGAGCGCTGTGAAATTTAGAGGCAGATCAATACACACACGCACAAACACACAAAAGAGATACTTCATGGGCAAAAAGCACCAAAGATATAAAACAAAATGTCTGAAAGACCATAAAACAACTTCTGATGAAATGCTATTTGCATTTTGCAGAAACAAAATATTCACCACCAAACCTACAATTAGCTTAAAAATTACAGTAAGTGCAGTAATTTTGGATCCCACCTCCAATTCATACCTTATCAACATGTAATAATCACACTGCATCTAAAACAAAGATGGACAGACTTTATATGCTGAATACAACTTGTACAGTAAGAAGGTAATTTTTTGAAATACTGTGAATACAACATTTGTATGCCATGCTCTACTTCACAAGTTAAAAGAAAATATAATCATTTCTACTCTCAAAATGTATTGAAATAAAATACAGAAAAGGGTATTCTAATACCAGTTAACATTAAGAGAATATATCTCTAAACCAAAGATCTTGGATCTTCTAGAAAGACAAAATCAACCTGTATATACTTGGGTAAGAAAAAAAAATTAAGAGATCAAGAAAGGAGAGAGGATGTTAGCATAGAATCATCTCCAAAAATGGCTTTCCGATGCATCTGACCAGTTTTAAAGTCCATTTGTTTTTCCTCCTTTAGCATCAACAGCCTACATTACCAAGGAAATGCAAAATAATTCAATTTGTACATTAACCAGCTAATCTAGAAATGGCAATATAGTCAATGAAAATACAAAGAAATAGAAAAATGTCAAGGAATTGTTTAAGATGTTTCAGATGACATAGCATAGGGAAAAAATGATCTGATAAACACTGGAAGAGTTAATAAGCAAACTCAGGCATGGTTCCCTAACACCACACTTCAAAAGACCTTACAGCGAGAATAAAGGAATAACCCTTTTAAAAAAAATCTAATTTTAGAAAACAATTGCTCAACAGGGAAGTTAGT
This sequence comes from Piliocolobus tephrosceles, assembly GCF_002776525.5. Lineage (NCBI taxonomy): Eukaryota > Metazoa > Chordata > Mammalia > Primates > Cercopithecidae > Piliocolobus > Piliocolobus tephrosceles. Next base: position 83,312,557 of record NC_045442.1, on the reverse strand, counting down.
GTTTTGTAGATCTTTTGGAAAGCTGATTAATTTCTAAGCTAAAAACACATGATCCTTAAGAGAAATGGCTGAGTCCAGGCCCAAGGCAGGAAGAGGGCAAAATGAGCCTGGATCCTCTTGTTCTGTCAGAAAGTAAGAAATGCTAAAGACTAACAGAGACAGTTGACAGGACATAGGATACAGGCTGAAGGCTCCCGTGGCCAAATCTGGGACAGCATAGACATCAGAAAGAACAATGACAGTGATGGAAAATAACCCATAGAATAAAACGCAAGTGCATTAGTCAGCAGTGATACCAAAATAAAGAGGAGAAGCGAAAGCTCTTTGTTAAAAATGCCAAGTAACAAACGTAGGAGGAATGACACAGGAAGAACATTCAATTTAAGTCACCAGTGCCATAAATGATAGAGAAGATCATAAGGAGGCTAAAATCACTGGATGAAAGAAAACTATACAGACCTATTTATCATAGCACGATATATAAAAGTATGAAAACCTAAATTAGAAAAAATGAAAAATTATACCATAAGAGATGGCCAAGTTTGAATACAGCAATAATAGGCCAGACAGTGGCTCACACCTGTAATCCCAGGACTTTGGGAGGCCAACGTGGGAGAATAGCTTGAGCCCAGGAGTTCGAGACCAGCCTGGGCAACATAGAACTAATCTCCAGAAAAAAAGAAAAAAATCAGTCAGAGTGGTGGTGCACTCCTGTAGTCCCAGCTACTTGCAGGGTTGAAGAGGGAGGATCACTTGAGCCTGGGAGTTCCAGGCTGCAATAAGCCAAGATCATGCCACTGCACTCCAACCTGGGAGACAAAGCAAGACCTTCTCTCAAAAAAAAAAAAAAAATACACCAATAATAACAAAATGTGACTACATAAAGACTGTAAAGACTGTATAGAAAAAGGAAATGCTGAGAATATAGAAATAAAATTACGTATTTTAACTGTAACTCTATTAGAAGAGGGTAGGCTTGTAGACAAGGATGACTAGAAGGATATGCAAAAATGAAAGTAGCTAATAACACCCATTACGTCAGTCACTGCGGTAGGTAGTTTATGCACATTGTAACAAACTACATACTAGATTATCTCAAATTTTTCAGATAAATTTTACTGAGAGTCATAAATCAGTACAACAAAACCAATGTTTTGCAAACATCCACTATGTATAAAGGTATACAAATTCTTAACCCAGGCTGAAAAATAATTTTCACATAAGCCACATATCAGTGTAAACCTACCCATGAGATAATACAACATCATCTAAATAAAACTTTCAGAGAGAAGGCATGTGGCTTCTGGACAGCCACAAACTCCCTGACTCTGCTCTAGTGTTTCGGCCACCAAAAGAAAGCCAAGTGGCCTCAGGTCTCCTAAAAAACAAAAAAGCCACCAATGGAAGATGGCGTGGTATTTGAGGAGCATTTGGGGTCTGTTGAAAAAGGCATCCTGTATTTTATTTCAAGAAAAGACTCCCTCGTAATGTCAGATAAGTGAAGAGCCCTCAGGGACACATGCACACACAAAGAAAAACAAAAAATAGAATGAATCCCAACAAAATGCGTTATGATGGCAGAATTACGGATGATAAAATCTTCCATAATATATCTTTTAATTAAAAATAGGAAAAAAAGCAGACTTACCCGTGATTATCTATATTCTCTGACCCAAGTGGCTTGGAACCAGAAAAGAGCATCACTCGACTTGAAGCCATCTTGGTGGAGTGAGTGGAGATGAAAGTCTGGACCAGTTCATGGGTGGGCCCAACCTCGTCCTGTCAAGACCATCAGGAAAGGGCACATGAGGAAAGCACAAAGATCTTGGAGAGACACTGGTTTCACGCAGTTTCTCAAAATTATCTTAGACACATTTCCTGAGAACCTTTCTAATGCCTCAAAAAGCAGAGAAGAGACCGGGCACAGTGGTTCACGACTGTAATCCCAGCACTTTGGGAGGCCGAGGTGGGCGGATCACAAGGTCAGGAGATCGAGACCATCCTGGTTAACAAGGTGTAACCTCATCTCTACTAAAAATACAAAAAAATTATCCAAATGTGGTGGCGGGCGCCTGTAGTCTCAGTTACTCAGGAGGCTGAGGCGGAAGAATGGCGTGAACCCGGGAGGTGGAGCTTGCAGTGAGCAGAGATCGCGCCACTGCACTCCTGCCTGGGCAACAGAGCGAGACTCCGTCTCAAAAAAAAAAAAAAGAAGCAAAGAAAATCCTTACAACAAAGCTTGAAATGGACCCCCATCTCCATTAAACTTTTCCAAAGTTCAGGGAGTATATAACCTGATAACCTGAACACCTAACTAGAAAAACCTCAGTTCCAGTGCTACAAGAATGCGAGTTTTTCTAACATTTTAAAATAACCCCGATTTTAACCCAATTAACATTCCACTTCAGAACAAGATATAAACGTTTGAAATCCACCTTAAAATACAGAATGAGGAGACCACTGAGAATGAGAAAAAGACCAACAAGAGCTGGAAAGCACACTGATTTTGTAGAAATGAAGATGGGCCGTGCAGGCACCACACAGGCAGCAGGGTCCGCACTGGGGCCATGGAACAAAGAGGCATGGAGGACAGGACTCTTCTGCTTGGTACAATGAAAACAAGGTATTCTTTTTATTCTACATATTTACAATATGCATTTGAGTCTTTATTGTAAGTACAAGAGAGAAATCTTCAATAAATAAAAGCTGCGTACATTACTATTTGTGATGAAAAAATAGATTCAGAAAGAATAATGAGAGTTCAGAGCAATGATTCCCGCCTCACCGATGCCTGAAAACCATGGCTGCCACCAAGATCAACAAAGACAGCGTGTTTGTCATACAGCACACCCCCAACTCCAGAAAGAGGCGCATAAACCAGCTACTCCTTATTTAAACAGCGCTTCTTTCATTGTTCAGGAAGAGCACAAAGTTCTGGGAGGAAACTGATGTCACTCATGGCAAAATCTCCTACCCCTAGAAGACAGGACCCAAAAAGCCAGCTTCAGCTGACAAGAAGTCAGTAAGTATCTACCGTTGACTAGGGGTTAAAAACGATCCACAGTCCGAACTAGTTCAACCATTGTAGAAGACAGTATGGCGATTCCTCAAGGATCTAGAACTAGAAATACCATTTGACCCAGCCACCCCATTACTGGGTATATACCCAGAGGATTATAAATCATGCTGCTGTAAACACACATGCACACGCATGTTTATTGCAGCACTATTCACAACAGCAAAGACTTGGAACCAACCCAAATGTCCATCAGTGACAGACTGGATTAAGAAAATGTGGCACAGGCTGGGCATGGTGGCTCACACCTGTAATCCCAGCACTTTGGGAGGCCAAGGCAGGTGGATCACGAGGTCAGGAGATCGAGACCATCCTGACTAACACGGTGAAACCACGTCTCTACTAAAAATACAAAAAAAAATAAAAAAATTAGCTGGATGTGGTGGCGGGCGCCTGCAGTCCCAGCTACTCAGGGAGGTTGAGGCAGGAGAATGGCGTGAATCTGGGAAGCGGAGCTTGCAGTGAGCCAAGATTGTGCCATTGCACTCCAGCCTGGGTGACAGAGTGAGACTCTGTGAAGAAAAGAAAAAAAAAGAGAGGAGAGGAGAGGAGGAAAAGAAGAGAAAAGAAAAGAAAAAGAAAAGAAGGAAGGAAGGAATGAATGAAGGAAGGAAGGGAGGGAAGGAAGGGAAGGAAGGAAAGGGAAAGAAAGGAAAGAGAGAGAGAGAAGAGAGAGAGAAAGAGAGGGAAAGAAGGAAAGAGAAGGAAAGAAAGAAAGAAAGAGAGAGAGAAAGAAAGAAAGAAAAGAAAGAAAAAGAAAGAAAAAGAAAAGGAAAGAAAGAAAAAGAAAGAAAGAGAAAAAAAATGTGGCACATGTACACCATGGAATACTATGCAGCCATAAAAAAGGATGAGTTCATGTCCTTTGTAGGGGCATGGATGAACCTGGAAACCATCATTCTCAGCAAACTATCGCAAGGACAGAAAACCAAACACTGCATGTTCTCACTCATAGGTGGGAATTGAACAATGAGAACACTTGGATACAGGGTGGGGACTATTGCACACCAGGGCCTGTTGTGGGATAGGGGGAGGGGAAAGGGATAGCAGCACACCAACATGGCACATATATACATATGTAACAAACCTGCACGTTGTGCACATGTACCCTAGAACTTAAAGTATAATAATAATAATAATAATAATAATAATAGAAACATCCAAATGCATGCTTTCTAAAGAGCATGACTGATGGGGTCAGTCACCACCACCAACAACAAAAAAAGATCGACAGTCCAAGGGCTTAAACCATGACCCTAAAAAAGGGCATCATGCCATACTGGAATAGTATCCCTCTAGCTGCAAGACAAGAGGTCAGAGAAGAGGGGATTCGGTAACACCTTTGCAGGCCTACACATAGCTGGGTTACTTTTAAAACCTCCAGCAAGGCCATCTTCCCTTGTTTGGTCATTTTTCAGTTTTCCTGAGAAATGAAGCCATCCCAAGAATCTTATGTGTAATTCTAGTATGTTCTACAACAAGAGAATACCAGCCATGTGAATTTGGTTTTTACTTTTCAAGTGTGCTCCTCTTACATAACCATAAAGTGACACTTGCCGGTCACATTTGATGTTTGTTCGGATATCCTCTGGGTTTGTCAAATCTTCCATCCTAGAAAAATAAACTCAATCATACAGCAGAAATGAATGCCAAAAGTTCCTATACCTCCTTTCATGTGTCAATGACTCATCACACTCTTGTCCACTAAGCATGTCGTTTAGAAAACTAGAAAATGCAGAAATAAGGAAGCACCGTTCACCGTCCAGCAGAGGAAAAGGGGCAGGCACACAACTGTGTCTCTAGGCTGAAAGTGACATTCAGTAAGACACCAGACAGGGACATTCATTCCGTAAGACACCAGACAGGGAGACGACGTCCACCTGGGGTCAGGGAAGAGCGAAGAACATATTCAGAAAATCCCTTTCCGGAAGAGGGTGAGCCTGTGCTCTGGGATTTTTACTGTGGCTTGGATTCTGGCAGGTGGAGAAAGGGTATTCCAGGCTGAGAAAACCACAGCACAAAGAAGAACACAAAGGAAGGAAACTGAAGGCACACATGAAGGACTCAAGCACCCGGGCACGAAGGCAACATCACTGAAAACTGAGGCTGAGCGTAGGATGGGGTCACATCCCGTAGCCTTACATGTTTCCAAGTCTTCCCATTTTCCTAAACATCTCATAATTAATTTACTCCCAAAGGCACAGCATCTTTAAGCAATGATATAAGTAGACATTTTCCATCAACTACACTTCTACCCCCACTATTCAAATGGGCACAAAATAAATCCTATCACTGTTCTTTTTCTAGCCTTTTTAGCTTTGAAATATATGGCCTGGGAAGAAAAAGTTTATAATCATTTTTTACCTGTCTGCCAGGATATAAGGGTGAGAAGCCTGCCATGTGAAAGGCCTAAACTTCATAACTGCAATAAAATGGCCCAGATTGTGGATTTCTTGGTTTTGTTATTCTCCATGCATCATTCCAGAAAGGTAGAACAGTTTGGCACCGTAAACAGTAAAGGAAAATTAAAAATTAAATTTCAATTAAGTTCTTGTCAAAACTGCAACAAAATAAAAGCTCTAAACAAGAAGCAATCCTAAGAAGGGAGACTTCCAGCAAAGCCACTGTCCTGAGGCTTCCAGAGCCTTGCTGGCTTCTTTCAGGACTTATCAGAACCCCACAGAGGCAGACTGCTCTGCAGCTGAGCAGGGGCATCCAATAAGTATGGTGAGGAGAGGGAGGTGACGCCTCTGAGCACAGAAACGGTTCTGTGGCCGATGGACCAGAGCAGTATGGAAAGGAAGGGGCAGTGCCTGGTCTTGCAACTGGGAGAAACTTCTGATGTACTCTATTATAAAGTCCTGACCCCAAAACACCTAGACACTGCCTGGCAGAGACAAATGAGATACACCAAGAGGCCCAGAATAAGCGCTCTCCTGAGGGAAACCTTCCAGAGACTGGAAACACAGACACAATGGGAACTCAGGAGGCAAATCCTAGAGAGATGTTTAGTAACGTCTCTTCAGTCTTTTTGTTTGTTTGTTTGAGCCAGAGTCTCACTCTGTCACCCAGGCTGGAGTGCAGTGGTGCAGTCTCAGCTCACTCCACCCTCTGCCTCCCAGCTTTAAGCAATTCTCACGTCTCAGCCTCCTGAGTAGCTGGGATTACAGGCGCATAGCACCACACCCAACTAATTTTTGCATTATCAGTAAAGATGGGGTTTGGCCATATTGCCCCAAGCTCGAAACTCCTGGCCTTAAGTGATCTGCCCAACTCTGCCTCGCAAAGTGCTGGGATTACAGGCTTGAGCCACTGTGCCCGGCCTCTTCAGTCTATTTTAAAAGGATTATATTGTTAGTTTCTAACAATTATTTCTCTTCCTACCCGGTAAACTTCTGTACAGAAGCTGTGTTTTAATCACTTCTTTGTCTTCTTCAGTTGCTTATTATGCTTGAAGGAGTTGAGGTGTATGAGACCTCCCATAATTTTAGGAAAGCCATGTACTTGACAGATGTTTAGAAACTCAAAGGTTTCCATTTCAAACCCAAAGCTGGCATCTATAAGCATCACTACCTATAAACAGAACACATCATTTCTCAAAGAAACTACCAAAGCAGACCACCTACACTAGGGGTTGGCAACTGGCCCACATGCCAAATCCACCCATCACCTGTGTTTGTAACTAAAGTTTTATTGGAACACAGCCACATTAATTCATTTACATATTGTCTATGGCTGCCTGTGCACTACAACTGCAGAGCTAAGTAGCTGCAAAAGATACGATTCACAAAGCCGAAAATATTTACTATCTGGCCCTCGACAGAAAAGTCCCACTGCAGACTAAATCAAATGACTACACAGGCATCACCCAGAGAAACCACCACCCTCTCTGATTTGCTCTAAAAGGCAACCATAAGACAATGCCTACTAGGATATAAACTTGCATTTTAAGAATTCTAATGCATGAGAAGTAACTCAGAAAAGGCTGGGTCTAACCTGGCCCTTACGTAAGAATTTCTAATTTAAAGAAATGAAGTTCTCTGTAATGTACTTTTAAGCCAAATAACAGGTCTCTGACATCCAAGAAATGGGAAGAAAGTGATAATCAATGAAATATATTAAATATATATAGAAAACCAACCTCTTCTTTCAATCTCTTCACAGAAAAAAAAAAAATCTGTTTTTTTGCTGGGAAGTATGCAGTGGAAACCTCTATCTTGTATGTTAATTTGTATAACTCAAGTACTCAGAATTTTTTAAAAATAGCTATCAGTTTAGGATTAAGTCAAAAAACAGTAAGATTATGATGAATGGTAGTCTATAAGAAAATACAAGCAGATAAGGCCAATTTTTTGTGTGTTTTTGTTTTTTGAGACGGAGTCTCGCTCTGTTACCCAGGCTGGAGTGCAGTGGTGCGATCTTGGCTCACTGCAAGCTCTGCGCCCCCCGTTCACGCCATTCTCCTGCCTCAGTCTCCCGAGTAGCTGGAACTACAGGCGCCCACCACCACGCCCAGCTTTTTTGCATTTTTTTAGTAGAGATGGGGTTTCACAGTGTTCGCCAGGATGGTCTTGATCTCCTGACCTCACGATCCGCCCACCTTGGCCTCCTAAAGTGCTGGGATTGCAGGTGTGAGTCACCGCACCCGGCCAAGGCCAGTTTTTAAAATTTAAGACACTTCAAAGATGCAAAATAATTTCAGAATTGATTCCTGGAAACTTCTGCTTTTAATATTAAAGATAGTTGTTTTTATGTTTCCATGGATAACCAAAAATAACACAAAATGGAAAGAGAAATGCCCATCTTTGATTAAACTAGGAAACATTCAAAACCCGAAACCACAGAATATATGAAGTTGGGCTTGTAGGCAAGCACAACTGCCACTGCAGACCAAGGCAGCAAGCAGAGCTCTCCAGCAACACTGGACCAGCTCGAAGAACAGGTGGAAAATCCTCACACCACATCTGATGCCACAGACTGCCAAGGGGCAAGCAGCTGGTTGTAGGGTCAGGAAGAACAGGGAGCAAACAGGCCCTCAGCCACCAATCTTTGTCATCTAAGCCAGTGTTACTCCCCTAATCCACACACGCACGTACACACCCAAATCCACGTACTGCGTGCCTTTGCTGTAGTCAGGAGGCTCTGACAACCCAGAGCAGAGCAATCAACATAAACTAGGCTAAATAAATTATGGTGCATTCATAGAATGGAATATTATATTAAAAAGAAGGAGGCAAAGCTACAGTACTTACTGATTATATACCTCCAAGATATATTACAGGAAAAAAGCAAAGCATAGAAGAGTGTGTAAAATAAGCTACCATTTGTGTTTTTAAAGGGTGCCATGTGTGTTTATATGTATCTGGAAGGATACTGCTCTGCAGGGACCTGAGAGACCAGCGGTCAGAGCAAGGTAAGAGAAAACGTGCCTTGTGTGTACCCTGCGTTAGTTAGAGTGCTTTACCAAATGTGTGTGCTCCTTTTGAAAATCTGAAAAAGATTTACATAGGCATCTCTCTCAGTGATGGTTAAGAGGCTGGGAAGGGGAGCAGGGAGGGAGGGACAAAGAGGGAAAGGTTAACAGGTACAAAAATACAGTTAGATAGAGTAAATTCCAGTGTCCAACAGCACAATAGGGTGACTATAATTTATTATATAATTCAGAATAACTAAAAGAATGAAATTAAAATGCTCCTAACACAAAGAAATTATAAATGTTTGAAGTGATGGATATCCAAATTACCCTGATTTGATCATCACACATTGTATGCTTCTATCAAAATACTATATTACCCCGTAAATACGTACAACTATTATGCATCCATAATAACTAAAAATAAAAAAAGTAAAGGCATCTCTTAACATGTATGTCTTTAAAATTAGAAACTTGCTACATTTTAAATGAAAGAGAAACAAATAACTTCTATGAACTATTTCAATCAATTCAAGTATACAAGATTTAGTAATCTTTACACAACTTTACATTAATAACACTTAATTTTACTAATAGTAGCATAACATTTGAATGTTATTTAGTTTTACAACATTACAATGGAACAACTTTAAAATCTGTATTACTTTTTCCTTTATATTTTAGGAGTCTTCCTGGGTCAAAGTATAAAACCTGCAGCTCTAGAAAAAACTACATAAAAATGAAAAAAAAACAAGGTATCTGTCACCCCACACTTCCTAACCAATATGGCTTATTTTTTTGCTTTTTTTTTCTCTGAGACAGAATTTCGTTCTTGTTGCCCAGGATGGAGTGCAATGGCACAAACTCAGCTCACCACAATCTCTGCCTACCAGGTTGAAGCGATTCTCCTGCCTCAGCCTCCTAAGTAACTAGGATTCTAGGGATGCACCACCTTACCTGGCCAATTTTGTACTTTTAATAGACATGGGGTTTCTGCATGTTGGTCAGGCTGGTCTTGAACTCCTGACCTCAGGTGATCCGCCCACTTCCGCCTCCCAAAGTGCTGGGATTACAGGTATGAGCCACTTCGTCTGGCGTTTTTTGTTGTTGTTGTTGTTGCTAATTTGTACTTTATTTTTCTAATAGTTAATATCAGTAATAGTGAACATTATCATTTCCATAAATGCAAGAGCCTATACATTTTCCACACACTGAGTACTATCTAAATTTTCTATTGATAAACTCTGACCACTTCTTCAGGCAATTCATGTACTTACTTCAGCGTTATCATTAAGCATGAAGGTTCTACAACCCTCAAGAACAAGGGTCCCATCTTCACACAAGTTATTTAACTGCTGGGAGGCTCTATTTCATCTTATGTAAACTACAGATAATACCCACTCACCTCAAGGGTGTACCAAGGGTTTATGTACGCTAAATTTATAGAAAGCAGTTAGCACAGTGCCAGGAAGGGTCCAAGAAGAAATGGTACTTACTATGATATATTTGTATGCATATATGTATGCATGTTAACGAGCTCTTATTAGCTGTGTTCACTAAAGGTTTTCTCCATCCTGTGATTTGCTTTTAGATTTTGGAATACATTTCATTGTGCACATTCCATCTGTATTATTAATATAACATTTATTACTATTATTATTGTCATCATCAATTCAATTACATTTACTGTATCCCTGATATTGACCATGATTCCTTTAATAATCATAAAACTCTCTTCCCTTCATCACGGGGTAAATAACCTGTCACAACGCTGTAAGTCTCCATCAGCACCCCAGGCTGCCCCAGCTGACTTAACAGATCTGTTGCTTTAGCCAGATCAACCATCATGTTAATGTCACACCCACATTCAATAATGGCGAGTCTGCGCTATTTACCTGTAAGTGAAAAGATGAAAATTCTACTTTAAAAAGACTCTGAAAAAACTGTAACCATCAACTCTTAATTTTCATTTTTTAATTGCATCCAGTAAAACACCATATACGTTTACAGGAGTGTACCCAAAGTTCATTTTTATAGGCAAAAGCTGGTAAAATAAAATAAATTCCATCCTGTTTTTCTTCCTGTGCTCTAAATTTAGATAATATCAGGTCTACCCAGATGAATAAAAGTGCTCAAACAGGGAAAATTCTGACTGGACAGGCTCCATGATAACCATGATCCTGCTGTTCAGCTGCAGGTGTCTTCACCTCTATCAAAACTTCCCGTATTCCCACTATCGCTAAAAACATCCTCAAACATAATGCAACAGAATATTCATAACGATAATCATTTCTAAATTAAGGTAATAAGAAAATGGTCAAGAAAATATGGGCTGGGTACACTGGCTTACGCCCTTGTCCCAGCACCTTGGGAGGCCAAGGCAGGTGGATCCCTTAAGTCCAGGAGTTTTGAGACAAGCCTGGGCCACATGGGGAAACCCCATCTCTACAAAACCAAAAAAGAAATGAAAAAAAAGAAAAATTAGCCAGGTGTGGTAGCATACATTACTCAGGAGGCTATGATAGGAGGATTGCTGGAGCCTGGGAGGTTGAGGCTGCAGTGAGCTACAATCACACCACTGCGTTCTAGCCTGTGCCACAGAGTAAGACTCTGTCTTAAAAAAAGGAAAAGAAAGTATGGATGCTCCAAAGATAAAGAAAAGTCTCAATCCAACTATATTACTGCAATAACAAGAGATTTCAGAGTGTGCATTGCCATTCCACCACTGGAAGTTTGTTTCATCTTCCCTCAAACTTGGAAAGGTCACCATCTCCCAAAGCAAATTCTCATAAGAAAAAGAGAAAACGTGCACTTCCACCAGCATGTGGCTTCATAAGGGCAAGCATGTGCACCTGGCACATAGGAGATACGTGCTATGTATTAAATACATATGTGTTAAATGATGTGTTCACAGTGACCAGGCCTGCTAGGCCCCTTCAAGGAACATGCTTGGCAAAGCCATAGAGCAGTCAGGATAAGATATGTATCACATCCTTATCTCTGGGAACTTACCCTTTTCTGAAGTTACAGCTAACTTAGTAAAAGTGTAAGAGAGATAACACGATATGACAATATTTAACATGCTCCATTCAAGAAAACAAGAAACACACGCATGTCCCTCAGACGACAACATGGCTGTTGTCATGCCAAATCTGTGTCTGCGGCAGCATCTCCTACCTGACACGATCGTCAGTGGGCCTCTGATCTCGGTAAACTTCTGCTGGGTGAAGTTCCAAATGAGGCATTATATCAAAGAGGTCTTTCCAACTTTGGAGGCCCCGTCACCACTGCCACTATTGGTGGGGGCTCCAGTGGAGTTTGATCAACCACTGGAATATGATGCTTTTTTGTCTTCAAATCCTGAGTCCTATTCATTAAAGAAAAAAAAAAGTAAACTCACTTTCAAAATAGAGTAAAAGGTATCAACCTTATAAGTAGACTTTTTTTGGTATACTTACAGACATGAGTACTTTAGTATATTTTATAGAGGGTACAACAGACAATATATAAATATAATTAACTTGTCAATTATTAACTTCTGACCCCCATCCAAATAATTACTGTTCAATAAAGATGTAACAAGATGACTTCAATAATATAGAGATGAAAATTAACTACTCCTTAAATCTGACTGTTTTAGGAGTGATTTTAATCGTTTTTTAAAAACCAAAAGGTAAATACCAAGGCAGTGCATCATAACAGATAAGAGCAGAGGCTCTGGAGTTAAATTTGGCTCTCCTACTTACTGGTTATATGACTGGAGGTAACTTTTCTTGACCTCAGTTTTCTTGTCCATAAAATGAGAGCAGGAACGATTCCTACTCTGTCAAGGCTGCTGGAAGGACTTAGTTGAATAATGTTTAAAGTACACTGCTAACAATATCATAAGGACTCACTAAATAAAGCTATGTTAGTATTACATATTGTAATGTTTGTATTTTATATTACAACTTTGTAAAACATATCCGGAGGGAAAAAGCACACTTATCACTGTAGAAACACTTTAAAGTTTAGGAAGAAACAAATTCTAGAAATTCTTGTATCTTGGGCAAGAAACACCAACCAGTGTGCAGATGCTGGAGGCAAGGCAGCTTCTATGGGAAGGCTTCTCACATTTTAGTAAAAGCCACACAGCATGCATCTGCATGTCCTTTGGAGCTGCACTAGACTTGTGACTCCAAATGTCACCTGTGAGAGGCTCCTACTACTTAAAAAGAATCAAAGGAAGAACCATCAGACTATAGCTAAACACACCTGTGAAAGTATCAAGCCATCCCCACAGCAGACTGAACTGCAAAAGCTTTGGGATTTCTCTTTCGGGCATCATCTTCGTCTCCTAGCTGGAGATCCTGCAGATGCCGCTTCTTTTTCTTTGCAGCTTTGGGTCCATTGTTTTTCTTTCTGTGTTTCTCTGGTCCTTAGTTTCCATAGTGGCTACTTACCAATAACAAGTAACTCTAACCTACAAGGAAGAAGGTTGGGGTAAGGAGGTGGGAGAAGGATGTTACAATCCAGGCAATACGCAGGGGAAAACATTAAATTTCATTTATTTTTTTATGAAGAGATGATGTATTTGTTCACTAAACAAGGGTAGGAACTGCTTAACCATCCCCAATTTCATTTCTCTCTGTTATGCTATAAATTAGATGAGTTACCTCTGCTAAGGTTACATTTTATGGTTAAGTTACTTTTTATTCATCTTAAATGTCAACATCAGCACTATCTATTTCTGCAAGGATGGAAACATTCTATATCTGTACTTTTCAGCTATTTAGACTTTAGCCACATGTGGTTACTTAAAATGTACTTAGAGAAACTGAAAAAATGAATTCTTAATTTCATTCTAACTCTAAACAGTCACATGTGGCTACCGTACTGGACAGCTCATACCTAGATATCAACCAGACTAATGAAGTGGTTTCCTAACTTAAACTAAAACTTAAATTTTAATGAAAAATTTAAAACCTTTTTTTGAACTTCCAATATGATCACAGTATTACTTTTGGTACCTGTCGACTCTGCAAAACTCCTAAATTACAGCTCATCTACATACATTTGAAAAATCGCAGTATCTGTATGTATGAGATATGAGTGATTCTAGATGATGCCTGGAGACCCCATAGACTTACAGAGACCCTTGCAGTGATTTCTGAGGTACTTGGGAATCTGTGGCCAATAAATTGGTAATCACTGAGTTAGTGAGTTTTTTTTAGGGTATCAGGTTGCATAAAATCTGACAGCTTGATTGAAAAAAGCGGAGCAGGGTGCCATTTCATTCAGTTAAGGTCCTGTATTAATTCCATTTAATAAACGTTTGTGTCTCTGATGTGCTAGCCACTGTGCCAGTAAATGGATATAGCTATGATCTGACTGGCAGAGAAAATCCAAACTAGTATCTTCCGTGCCATGCAATAAGGGCTACATCGCAAGACTGCACAGGGTGCTACTGGAGCACAGAAGTGAGTCAGAGACTTCCCACAGACACACACACGAGCGGAAACAGAAAGTCTTTATATATCACCATATTGTCAAGGAACACCGGCCGGGAGTTAGGAGGGCTGGGAACTAGGAACGCTGTGAAACTGAATAGCTGTGTGATTTCAGAGATTATGTCGCTTCTCTATTTTAGTTCCGAACTTGTACTAATATTTCTCTCCCTTTTGCTCTTGGTGGGAAAAGCACAATTTGGGGTCAACAGATTCGGCTCAGGTCTAAGTCGCCTGCCGGCACCACGTCGCCAGGAAATGACGTCTCCCGGACACCTTCCCTCCCAGTCCGGGCTCTCTGCAGGGATTCATGCCGTCACTCTCCCAAGGACTCCCGGGGCACACCTCCGGCAGATGCTAAATATTCTGCTCCTCGGGACCAAAGATGACCCGGGGGATCAGGGGAGGACCTTCCCACGCGCAAGACTCGCGATCTTCCCAGTGCCCCAGAGCCAGGGACCCCACCGCCGCCTGCCCCAGAGCCAGGGACCCCACCGCCGCCTACCCCAGCCCACCGCCGCCTACCCCAGCCCGCCGGACCACCGAACCTGCTCACGACTACGACTCCTCAGGTGAACTTGGACACTGCCGGAAACGGAAATTCACAGTGGCGCCGACTCGGCGGAGGGAAACAAGAAGACAGAAAAAAGAGACCGGCGCCTGGAGAACGTTCAGGGGAAAGCTGGGAGGAAGACTCCCCAACAGCTGAGTGCGGGCGGCGGCGCCGTCTGCGCAGTGCGTTCCGCCGGGTCCGCGTGCCTGCTGATTCCACCACACCCTGCTCTGGGAATCCGCTGTCTCAATTCCCGCGGTAGCACTCCTTAGGTGGGTACACCTGGCTCGCCCGAGTCCTCGCTGAAGGGCAGGGCAGCTGTGCGACCTGGCGCGGGTCACTTGGTGCCGTGCAAAAAGCCAGAAGGAGACTCATTTAGCAATGAGCTCTGAGTGTGGTCTCTTGTTCTCTTTTTTTTTTTTTTTTTTGAGACAGAGTCTCACTGGATCACCCAGGCTGGACTGCAATGGCGCGATTTCGGCTCACCACAACCTCTGCCTCGATTCTCCTGCCTCAGACTCCCAAGTAGGTGGGATTACAGGCGCCTGCCATTAGCCCGGCTAATTTTTTTGTATTTTTAGTAGAGTTGGGGTTTCACCATGTTGGCCAGGCTGGTCTCAGGTGATCCACCCTCCTCGACCTCCCAAAGCGCTGGGATTACAAGCGCGAGTCACCGCGCCCAGCCGGTCTCTTGTTCTGTTTAAGAAAGACACTACATTGAGTAGTGCAAACCAGTGGGCATTATGTTGTTATTTGTAGCTCATTCTCAGTGCTAAAGAGAAAGTCTTGTGAAGCACGGCCCCCTGGAACTATACTGGTACGCAATTTTCCTTCTTTAAGTGATAAGCAATCTAAAATCAAGGCCTACGGGAAGGACGCAATTGTTTTTGTTACTCATTTCTAGATGTGAACTGGAACGTGCCGCCCTTTTTCTCCTAGCCCCACCTAGAAGTGCAGTGTTGGTGGGAGAATGTATTCTTCTTTGGGCTTTCAGGACCATTATGTATGCTGGGGAGCCTGGCAGTTGGCGCCAGGCCTGACCCCTGACAGTATTTCCTTCAGCTCCAGTATTTGCATTCTCACTGTTGAAAAGCATTTGGCACTCAGTTTGCATTTCTGTATTCATAAGTGTTAATTATTCACGAAAACAAACTGTGGGAAAACTAATTTTATAAATCACTTTACTAGATTGCGTTTTCCTTCCTTGCTTTCATCCTTTTTGTTGGTAATTATACAAATAATATAATTCTAAGTTCTCTGTGTAAAAATATTTGAACAATGCAGATAAAGAACAGATCACTTTTTAATTCAGCCAGCTGGAACGTTAGGGATATGTTGGGAGTTAGGGGTTTGGTGTGAAGTAAGGCATTGTATTTTGTTTACATGGATAGCAAATTGCTTCAACAAGTTTATTGAATATTTCATACTTTTGCCACTGACTTAAATTTTTATTTGGATTTTCATTTTATATTGATTGCCTGTATAAAATAAGGCTGTAGTTTCTCCTGCTCCACTGGTGAGTTTACTCTGCAGTGTTCTGGTGGCCGGGTTTATAGTATATTTGATGCCTTCGAAGGGAAGCCCTCCTGAGCCCCATTGTTCTTTTTTTTAATTACACCTGTTTCTGAACAAGAATATATGCACATCTTCAATTGAAAAAGGACAGAAAGATGGGTGGTGAAGACTGCTAACCTCATCTCCACTTTGCAGAGCTAACCGCCGCTACCAAAGATACTCTGCTCACACAGAAGCACAGGACTCTCATCCACACATACCTTTCTAAAAATACTTCACTAAATAGTTTCATTAGTCTACTCTTAGATGAACTTGGATATCATGTTATATTAAGTATCAAGTTATATTAAAAACTTCCTTTTTAAATAGTGGCAGAAGACAACGTTGAGTCTTCCCATCCAAGAAAAGTATAAAGCCTCTTCCTGTCTCAGGCTCTGTTTTGGTGACATGCTCAAGTCTTACAGTAGATTTTAAGACACTCATGAATGGGATGTGTATGTGCCTTGATTTAGTAGAGCTTAAATACTTGTTGAAGGAATGATAGCTTTAGGCTGAACTAGCTCTACTTTTGTGATGTTATTTGTACTTACTTTATGTTCAATCCCTACACTGTTTTTTTCCATCAGAAAATATAGTCTACTTTGCCGAGCATGGTGCCTCATGCCTGTAATCCCAGCACTTTGGGAGGCCGAGGTGGGTGGATCACCTGAGGTTGGGAGTTTGAGACCAGCCTGAGCAACATGGAGAAACCCTGTCTCTACTAAAACTGTAAAATTAGCCGAGCGTGGTGGCACGTGCCTGCAATCCCAGCTACTCAGGAGGCTGAAGCAGGAGAATTGCTTGAACCTGGGAGGCAGAGGTTGCGGTGAGCCGAGATCACACCATTGCACTCCAGCCTGGGCAACAAGAGTGAAACTCTGTCCCAAAAAAAAAAAAAAAAGAAAATATAGTCCACTTTATTATATTTTCTAGGAACAGAAAGCTGAAAAAGTGAGTGTTGTCTCTATTGGTAAAAGTGTACCTTAAATACATTCATACACACACACACTCACACTCCTAATTAGCATTAAATGAGAATGTGCTTTGACTGTAATTCATTATATTTGTTCAACAGAGAAATTGGACTTGACATTTCATTCTTTCAATTACTCCCTCTTACAGGATATTAATGGACATGCCTATGTTACTGGTAAACCCATCAGCCAAGGGGGAATCGATGGACGCATCTCTGCTACTGGCCGTGGTGTGTTCCATGGGATTGAAAACTTCATCAATGAAGCTTCTTAATGAGCATTTTAGGAATGACACCAGGGTTTGGAGATCAAATATTTGTTGTTAAGGTAAAAAAAAAAAAAAAAAAAAAAGTTTCTTTAATAACTGATAGACATTAAGTAAAGGTTTTAAGGTTTTTAGAATTGTAATTTTAAAACTCAGTTATCTCACATCTCTTAAATTTTAGAGTGGTGGTTTCCAGAGTAATAGATCTTTTGTTTTTTGAACCTTGCTATGATTCATGTAACTAGAACTGATTTAAGTATCTCTCAAGTAGATGTGAAACTATTACCAACTATCACCAAATTCAACCAAAATATTGGTCAGTATTCAAACTTGAAATTGTATCTAGAAGGGCAAGTCTCTTAACATAACTCTCTTAAGTTTTGTAAGTATATAAAAAGGTTTACACATTGATCCAAATTTGTTTCATGTGTTAACATGTATTTTACTTAGGAGAATCTTAATTAAGTTGAAATAACTTTACAACAGAAGTTGTAGCTGGGCATGGTGGCTCATGCCTGTAATTCCAGCATTTTGGGAGGCTAAGGCGAGTGGATCACTTGAGGCCAGGCGTTTGAGACCAGCCTGGCCAACGTGGTAAAATGCCATCTCTACTAAAAATAGAAAAATTAGCCAGGCATGATGGCGGCGCCTGTAATCCCAGCTACTTGGGAGGCTAAGGCAGGAGAATCACTTGAACCCGGGAGGCAGAGGCTGCAGTGAGCCGAAATTGTACCATTGCACTCCAGCCTGGGCAACAGAGTCAGACTCTGACTAATTTTTGTATTTTTAATAGAGACGGGGTTTCACCGTGTTGGCTGTGGCTGGTCTCGAACACCTGATCTCAAGTGGTTCACCTGCCTCAGCCTCCCAAAGTGCTGGAATTACAAGCATGAGCTACCATGCCCGATCATCACATTCTTAAACAGAGCATTTTATTATTGAAGAGAAACCAGTTAGTACATTGTTTCTTTTGGCAAAAGAATTTTGAGAATTGCTTCTAAATGAACAGAGTGTGGATTTACATTGGTCAAAATATGACTCTTGCTGTCTATACCAGGACTTTAATTTTTGTGTCATGGATAATTGTTCTTCACAGGGATTTGGTAATGTGGGCCTACACTCTATGAGATATTTACATCGTTTTGGTGCTAAATGTATTGCTGTTGTGAGTCTGATGAGAGTATATGGAATCCAGATGGTATTGACCCAAAGGAACTGGAAGACTTCAAATTGGTATTACTACATTTTTATGGCATAGACACTAAATATAAATATTTAAACTCTGGTGCAGCTATTAATTGTGATTTTCAATCAATGGCAGCAACATGGGTCCATTCTGGGCTTCCCCAAGGCAAAGCCCTACGAAGGAAGCATCTTGGAGGCCAACTGTGACATACTGATCCCAGCTGCCAGTGAGAAGCAGTTGACCAAATCCAACGCGCCCAGAGTCAAAGCCAAGGTGACAACATTATAGAAACCGGAACCAACATTATGAATGTGAATGACATCGGGGGTCATAGAAGAGTCTGATTGAGTTTTCTCTTTCTTTTTAGCAGCTTTATTGGCATATATTGTACATACCATACATTTCCCCCATTTAAAGTAAATAATTTAATGGCTTTTACCTCCCTGCACAGAGTTATACAACCATTACCAAAAAAAAACGCATCTGCCTGACACTCCTGTTAAAAAAAAAAAAAACCCTAGATAAACAGAAAAGTGAAAGGTAGTTTTATACACTTTGCAGAACAAAATAACGTCTATTAATTTAATTTTAACTGAAACTGTGCTTCCCCCCACATATGAACACACGTTCGTTTATGCACATCTCTTGCCCTCAGTGGAGGGGATTTGACGGTGTTGTTGGCATTTCTCTATGTTCCTGACTCTCTTGCAGATCATTGCTGAAGGTGCCAATGGGCCAACAACTCCAGAAGCGGACAAGATCTTCCTGGAGAGAAACATTATGGTTATTCCAGTAGGTCATCTATATTGATTAGGTTTTATATGTACTTAGAATCATAATTGTCTTTTGCAAGGAATTTGGGGGAAGAGAGGAATTATTAGTCTCCCAAGCTCTAGTGAATTCATCTTTATTTCACTTTTGAGTAAATATACTAGAAGCATGGTTAATTCTAAGCCTGTCACTTTTCACTGTGATCTAAACATTTATTCCAGTTTCAGGCTCTTTACTGAATGTCTTTAGCCTTCTAAGAGTCTGGTTATATAAGTGTATATACTGTGTTAGAAACACTATTCTAACTTAAGCTCTAAGATTTTCTGTATGATTCCTAACCTTATGCATTTCAAGTGCCCCTTCCGGCTTTACTCAGAAAACTAATATGAGGCACACATGCTCAGGTTTTTTAGCAGGTAAGCGTGAGTCTACACCAAAAAGTTATTAGAAATTAGTGTGGGCTTGGAATGCATTTTAAAGAACCCCCTTTGCTGAAAGCACTTAAGACATTTAATGTAACTGAAATGGGCTACCCTTAGGTAATAGGAGAAAGAATCCTGTCTTCTGAGAGGCCCTGTGGACGGACCAATCCAATTGGTTGGTGGGCAAGCCATTTAGTCTGAGAACTTCTGGTAGAGAAGAGGCTCTAACCAAAGATTATTAACATTCATTGATTAATAAGCCAAAAAATGATTTTTTTTTTCCCTAAATAGAAAAAGCGTTAGATGGAATTGGGCGAGCTGGGGAGGAGTGTTAAATTAAGTGTGAAATTCCTGATACTAGCTAAAATATATTTGTGATATTTGAAGTTCTGTCTACCTTGGTATTGAACCTAAGGTCTTAGGTTCATTTTAAGCTTTTACTAAAACCATCATCTTCTAATTTCTTTGGTGTCTTATTTTTGTGTATAGGATCTCTACCTGAATGCTTGAGGAGTGACAGTATCTTACTTTGAGTGGCTGAAGAATCTAAATCATGTCAGCTATGGCCATTTGACCTTCAAATATGAAAGGGATTCTAACTACCACTTGCTCAGTGAGTGTCAATAATCTTGTTCACCCAAACTCATCTTTTGAGCCAACCAAAAGGCTGTAAAAAGATCCACTTAAGAGAACTTATCCCTTTGGGAAAGAATTGAGTCTCAGAAAAGAAAATAATATTTTGTCTCATGAAACTTAGACCAAAAATGCACAATGTCTTTCTGGATATTAACTCTCCCATATACTTATATCCAGATTTTTATTCTGTGATGTAATGTTCGCAGAATATAGTCTACAAATTAATTTTTTTTTTTCTCTTTTTGAGACAGAGTCTCACTCTGTCGTCCAGGCTGGAGTGCAGTGGTGCGAACTCAGCTTACTGCAGCCTCCACCTCCCAGGTTCAAGCAATTCTCCTGCCTCAGCCTCCCAAGTAGCTGGGACTATAGGCATATGCTGCCATAGCTGGCTAATTTTTGTATTTTTAGTAGAGATGGGGTTTCACCATGTTGGTCAGGATTGTCTTGATCTCCTGACCTCGTGATCCACCTGCCTCAACCTCCCAAAGTGCTGGGATTATAGGCATGAGCCACCACGCCCAGCCAATAGTATTTATTTAAGTGTGATTTTAAAACCCCACTGCCAATACTCATTTCTGTCTCTGGTTGCCTATCTAGTGTCACGAATTGTTTTTGAGACTCCTGATGAGAATACTTGTTTTTCTTTGACTAGAGTAAGCTCCACAGTTAAGAGTAGAATTTCTCATCAAGCTGAAATGAGACCAAGACCTCCTGCTGAGCTTCTCTCCTCAGCCCACTGTGAGAATCTGGGTGAAGTGTTCCATCTGTTTCCTTTTCTTTTTCCCCCAGCATTTTCTTTTTAATAGAGCCAAGGAAAAACCCTGGTAATGGGTGTTATGGAAACACAGCAGTGACCTAAATCCACATTTATATAGGAAATTGACAATAATGTGTTTTATTCCTTTTTGACAGAGTTTTTTTTTTTTGAGACAGAGTTTCATTCTTGTTGTCCAGGCTGGAGTGCAATGGCACAATCTCAGCTCGCTACAACCTCTGCCTCCCTGGTTCAAGTGATTCTCCTGCCTCAGCCTCCTAAGTAGCTGGGATTACAGGCAGGCATCACCATGCCCAGCTAATTTTGTGTTTTTAGTAGAGGCAGCATTTCACCATGTTGGTCAGACTGGTCTCGAACTCCTGACCTCAAGTGATCCACCCGCCTCAGCCTCCCAAAGTGCTGGGATTACAGGCGTTAGCCACCGTGCCTGGCCCTTCTTGACTGAGTTTTAAATGATTAACCCTTTTATGTCATTAGAACTCTCTGTATGTTTTTGGGTTACAGTTACTGTTTGGGACTACTTTTGATTCTACTTCATTTTTCTTTTCTGTTAGCAATATCTTGATATATCTCTTTTTTTTTTTTCTATAGTGTCTGTTCAAGACAGTTTAGAAAGAAAATTGGGAAAGCATCGTGGAACTGTTCCCATTGTACCCACAGGAGAGTTCCAAGACAGGATATCGGTGAGTGTACTCACCCCACAGTTGTACTTTACACATGCTCCCTGCTCTTTTGTTTAGACAGAGCTGGTTAGATGGATTTCATTTATGGCGTAGTCTTTGTAATTAGCTTGACAGTAAGTGTGTGATGTGTGTTTTTTACCTTCCCTTTTCATTACATTCTAAAACTGGAGTAAGAATCCTAATGACTACTAACAAATTTAAAATAAATAAATTTGGTATTTTTCACGCACATGTTTTAACAGTGAAGGATTATTATGTACTTTAATTATCTTAAGCTTCAGAGAAATAGGAAGAATTGAAAAGTAAGCATTAGACTGAACTATATGGGAGTCCAAGAGTTTGAGACCAACCTGGGGAACATAGCGAGTCCCCAGCTCTATAGAAAGAAAGCAAGAGGCCAGGCTCGGTGGCACACGCCTGTAATCCCAGCACTTTGGGAGGCCATGGCTGGCAGATCACAAAGTCAAGAGATAGAGAGCATCCTGGCCAACATGGTGAAACCCGTCTCTACTAAAAATATAAAAATTAGCAGGGTGTGTTGTCACTCACCTGTAGTCTCAGCTACTCGGGAGGCTGAGGCAGGAGAATCACTTGAACTTGGGAGGTAGAGGTTGCAGTTAGCCAAGACTGTGTCACTGCACTCTAGCCTGGGCCACAAAGAAAGACTGTGCACCCCTCCTCCACAAAAAGAAAAGAAAGGAGGGAGGGAGGAAAAAGGGAGGGAGAGATGGAGGAAGGAAAACTTCTTTACCAGTAAATGATGGAAGACATGAAAAACAAAAGTCCATAGCACATAAACCTGGGGAAAAAATTTATCCTCATTGTTAGAGAAATACAAATTTAAAAAGGGTTTTTTTTAATGTATTAACAAAAACAATGAATGTATCTTATGTTCACCATGTATATGGTGAAAACAGTTGTACCTTTATTGTAGTGACAGTGCACATTGGTGCAGCTCTTTGGAAAATGTGAAGTTATTAAAGTGTTCCTGCCCTTTGGTGCTATGATAATGTCCCCTCTGGGAATTTATCCTAAGAAAATAATTCAAAAGAGTAGGAACCACTCCATGCACAATGATGTTATTGAAACTATGTGTAGGCCAGATGCAGTGGCTCATGCCTCTAATCCCAGCACTTTGGGAGACCAAGGCAGGTGGATCACCTGAGGTCAGGAGTTCAAGACCAGCCTGGCCAACATGGTGAAACTCCGTCTCTACTAAAAATACAAAACTAGCTGGGAATGGTGGCGCATGTAGTCCCAGCTGCTTGGAAGACTGAGGCAGGAGAATTGTTTGAACCTAGGAGGCGGAGGTTGCAGTGAGCCAAGATAGTCCCGTTGCACTCCAGCCCGGGCAACAAGAATGAAACTCCATCTCAAAAAAAAAAAAAAAGAATCTATGTGTAGACAGTTTTTAAATTTGGTTTCATTTAAAGTCCAGGGGCAGGAAAATGGCTGAGTTATATCTTATAATACATCTTCTTAGGAAATATTCAGTCATAGTTTAAGAATATATTGCAATATATATTGCAAGTTATATCCTATGAAATATTCAGTAATGGAAAATGGTTCTGAGACTATATTGCAACACGGGAAGAAGTTAAAGGTTTTGTTTAAAAGAAAGAAAGAATGCTTTAGCTATTCTAGGTACTAACTGTTCCCCTCAGTAAACCTTCCTTTTTCCTAGAGTGATGTCTTTGTTCTGGTCCTTCTATCTGGAATGCCCAGATCCCATCCCTGCTTAAGTGTCACTGCAGTTCTGTGGCTCTCTCTGAAAGTCTCCTGTGTGCCACTGTTTCGTATATAACATCCATCCCAAGTGGCTAGTAGTGCATTGGAAGGGCTTGTGCTCTCTCCTACATCAGCAGTTTTCCCTCCTCTGAGTCATTCCCCTCAGCTTACCAAATGCTGTTTTTAAAAATGTACAAATCTTAATCCCACTTCCCCTTCCAGTACTGCCATTTGTTTCCTGTACAGCAAACCTCCTTGGAAGAGTTATATGTACTTGGCCTCCAATTCTTCTTTACTTGAACCTATTCCACCAAGACTATTCTTGTGAAGACAGCCAGTGACACCAGCATTGCCAAATACAATAGCTATTTTCAGTCCTCATCTTGCTTACCTATCAGCAGTTCTTGTCACAAATGACACTCCCACCTTGAAACATGTTCTTCTCTTAGCTTCCAGGATACCACATTCTCCTGGTTTTCTTCCTACCTCACTGAACATTTCTTCTCAGTTGCCTGTTGCTGGTATCTCTTCAACTCTCCACTCTCCTAACATTGGAAGGCCTGAGTCCCTAAACAACTTCTCTATCTAGATTGAAAACTTCAGTGATCCACTTAACCTCGTGGTTTTAAGTCTATGTATATACAACTCTCTTCCCACTAGAATATAAAGTTTATGAGAACAGAATTTTGATTTTATTCTCTAGGGTCCCCTAGTACCTGGAAGAGTATGTAATCAATAAGTGTCCAAACTACATCAGTGACCCATTTTAAGTTGTTATTGGGCATATGTGTTTTGTGGCTCTGTATGTCACCTTAAAAGTGGTAGTGAGTTAATTGTCCTTAATTTTTTAGAAAGCATTCCAAGAAACAAATTGGGAAAGAGAGAAGCTGACTTGATGGTGGAGGCCCTGAGTCATACACAATGGAGCGTTCTACCAGGGTATGTGTGCAGATGCTGTTTGCCTTCCTGCTAGTCACATGAAGTGCAACTCAACCGTGTTATCTCAGCCGCCAGACTGTGTGTGCTGGTAGAAAATGGCAGTCTGGGCCGGGCAAGGTGGCTGACACCTGTAATCCCAGCACTTTGGGAGGCCAAGGTGGGCGGATCTCAAGGTCAGGAGATCGAGTCCATCCTGGCTGACATGGTGAAACCTCATTTCTACTAAAAATACAAAAAATTAGCCGGGCGTAGTGGCGGGCGCCTGTGGTCCCACCTACTCGGGAGGCTGAGGCAGGAGAATTGCTTGAACCTGGGAGGCGGAGCTTGCAGTAAGCCGAGATTGCGCCACTGCACTCCAGCCTGGGCAGCACAGCAAGATTCCCTCTCAAAAAATAAAAAAGAAAATAGCAGTCTGTTCAATGCTCCTCATTTGTGTGTAGCAAAACACGTGTTTTTTCAGTCTCAGATGATGAGCAATTTTTTTAGAGTCTTCATATATGTTTATGAGGCTTTGGAGAGAAATAATAAGGCTGAATTAGGAGGTAATGATGTTGGCAGCTAGCCCAATATCGAGTAGTTAGCCCAATTGGGTTGTAGCTCAGTGCGCCACTATGTTATAGCTACAGGAGGCTATCTTACTGTAGAATTTGGTATAGGCAAAAGTTACTTTGACTGCTTGATCCCTACTTTAAGACCTCAACCACAGTTTGAGTCCCGTTTTCCTAATTTCTTCTTGGGTTTAGATTCTATCTGCTTGGATTTATGATGAAACAGCATAACAAATATTGATGGAGAAGGTGGTGCTTAGTGCTGTTGTTTTTCTTGTTAATTTTTGATTGAGATAGGGTTTATGTGGTATGAATTCATCTTTTTAAAGTATACAATTTGGCATCCTTTATTATATATACTAGCCATCACCACTGTAGAATTCCAGAACATTTTCTTCACCCTCTTCTTTTTTTGTTTTTTTTGAGACGGAGGCTTACCCTGTTGCCCAGGCTAGAGTGCAGTGGCGCAAATTCAGCTCACTGTAACCTCCGCCTCCCGAGTTCGAGCAATTCTTGTCCCTCAGCCTCCCAAGTAACTGGGATTACCAGTGTGAGCCAACACGCCCAACTAATTTTTGGTTTTGTTTTCCTTTGTTTTTTGAGATGGAGTCTCACTCTGTCGCCCACCTGGAGTGGTGCAATGGTGCGATCTCGGCTCACTGCAACCACCGCCTCTTGGGTTCAAGCAATTCTCCTGCCTCAGCCTGCGGAGTAGCTGGGATTACAGGCATCCACCCCAACGCCTGGCTAATTTTTTTGTATTTTTAGTAGAGATGTGGTTTCACCATGTTGGTCAGGCTGGTCTTGAACTCCTGACCTCAAGTGATCCACCAGCCTCGGCCTCCCAAAGTGCTGGGATTACAGGTGTGAGCCACCGTGCCTGGCCTAATTTTTATATTTTTAGGAGAGATGTGGTTTCACCATGTTGGTGAGTCTGGTCTTGAACTCCTGACTTCAAGTGGTCTGCCCACCTCGGCCTCCCAAAGTGCTGGGATTACAGGCATGAGCCACCACGCCCAGCCACCCCATTGTTAAGTCCAGAGAATTAGGCCTTGCTGCCTAGAGGTTCTGCTGCTACAGTGGTTTGTCTTTGGCTGCCCAAGTCCTGCCTTGAAACACTGAGAAGGTAACTTGGACCAAGCCTGTCTGGGCCTTGTGTGTTTTTGGCCTGGTCCCTTGAGTCAGGATCATCTTCAGTGCATTTTCTCTTTCTTTTCAGCAAATTATGCGCACAGCCATGAGGTATAACCTGGGATTGGACCTGAGAACAGCTGCCTATGTCAATGCCATTGAGAAAGTCTTCAAAGTGTACAATGAAGCTGGTGTGACCTTCACATAGATGGATCGTGGCTGACTTCCTCACTACCCTCTTCACCTGTAACTTCTGCAGACCTATCACAAGTTTACATGTAACCACAGAAATCCCTTTCTCTCCTGACTCAGTAATAATGGATACCATTCTCAACAAGTCAATGCAAATCAGCCCCGAAGGAGAAAGAAATTAAGGTTAGGGGATCATGTACAAGCTGAGTGTGAAAGTAGAAATCACCTACACCAGAGAGCCATTTTGGTATTTTGCCTTTAAATAAAAAGTCTCCTCCATCTGGCTGTGCAGCCTTGCTCTGTGGCTTTTCGCAAAACAATCAGTGCTATTGCTGGGGAAGGGACAGTCAAGAGCAGTCAGTTGCTTGCTTATTTTGCTCTGGACGAGTCTGGGACACGCTGTAACTTTAACACATTTAAGAAGTAGGTGTGTGGCCTTTTCAGAAGGTGGCATGGTCCTCAAGTGAGTTCTTAGTATTTTATATCAGCAAAATAACTCAATTTTGCAGGTTGCAGACAAATATAAAAGCTGTTTCTGTTTATGAATTCTATTCTTTTAGAATAAAATAAGTATATGCTGCTGTAATAAAATTGTCTTTAATCACTTAACAGGCCTAACCTTGACTCAAACAGTGAATGCCTATAAAAATAATAAATGAAAAAAACTAGTATCATAAAACAGTGTCATTTATAGCTTATCAGTCATGTATTATTGTCCAGCAAACATTAAAAGCCTTGTAGATAATTAAGTTTTCTTCATACCTGCAAAATGGTGGAGGCTATTTTGGTTAAAACTGTCAGAATTTGCTAACTGTAATTGACACATAGTCCAAAAAATGCAGTGACCTTTTTATCATGTTACTAATTGTTCTCTTTGGAAGATCCATGGTTGACTAATTAAACGGTAATTCAAGTAGAGTGTCCAAGAAAAAAAACCACCTGGGCTCTCTGTTTGGAGTCTGGCTGGCTCTGAGCATTGCCAATGGCCCCTACTCACCTGACTTTGTGTCCTCTCCTTTTAGAGGCTTTCCATTCTGCACCCAACTTCGCTAACAGTGGGCTGAAAACAACCTTGGGTTGAGTGTTTCGTTTGGGAGTTATTTGGCCAGGGCCTTTTGAACAGTAGTGTCCCCATGAAGTGCTAAATAATGTTATGTGTAAGAATGAGCTTTTTTTTTTCTTTTAACTGTAACACCCTTGAGAAATTTCTAACTACTTTGTAACTGCATGGCTTAACCAGGTGATAAAAGCAAGTATTAAAAGTCTACGTTTTCCAAAACTTATGTTTCTTTTCTGTGTTTTTACATGTGGTAGTTTCTCTTTTCATAAGTTATAACACTGCAATTGGATTTCTGAAATGTTTATAGCGACTACCCATATAATATTTCCTTCCACTTTATTGTGAGCTGCCCAGATTTTATTCTTGAATTTTTTTTTCCCAGCGCTCTACATGTTCCGAGAAACTTCCCTAGTAACGAACTATAGAAATGATCCCTGAAAGCATAGTCTTTATTCTCGAATTATTTTGTATTTTATTAAATAATATCAACAACTGTTCTTGAGGAAGAGGCTCCGATGTTTAAAGCCGATATACTGAAGTAACTTTTAGTGCCGTTTTTCACTAAAGGGGATTTTATGTGGAATAATTTAGCCACAGAATGTAACAACTATTGAAGAGAGAATACTAACTGTAATCAGAACTGAATTCTAGATTTCATTCCACCGGTTACTTAACTGCCAATGTGAAGCCTGACTTTCATTTGGTCTTTGTGTTTCACAGTTCAGCCGCTTCATGCTCCTGGCATCGGGTCAGTCAGATAAACAGGCCCCTAGTATATGGGCATAGTGAGCCCTTCCCCAGCATCATGGAGTGTATCTGCACTCTAGGTGGGCTACTAAAATGTGTAAGGGGAAAAGTGATACAAAAACCAGTTCCAGAATGTTCGAATAATAGTGGGGCAGCAGATTCAAGTCATGTGAATGTGGGATAAGTCTTAGTGGTGGCCTTTGACTATATATTGGAAATACTGATTTTTTTTGTTAGTGGGGGTGGTTTTTGTTTTTTGAGACAGTGTCTTGCTCTGTCACCCAGGCTGGAGTGCAGTGGTACAGTCACGGCTCACTGCGTTCTCTACCTCCTGGGCTCAAGCAGTTATTCTGCCTCAGCCTCCTGAGTAGCTAGGACCACAGGTATGGGTACTACACCTGGCTAATTGCTTTTATTTTTTGTAGACACGAGGTCTCCGTATGTTGCCCAGGCTGGTCTCACACTCTTGAGCCCAAGTTATCTTCCCGCCTTGCCCTCCCAAAGTACTAGGGTTACCGGCATGCCTGGCCAATAGTAATTTTTTAAAGATTAATGTTGAGGAGTATTCTTGATAGTAATATTAAAAAACTAAATTGCCTGTGCTAGCTATATGAAGATGAGAGCATTAGTGTCAGTAATTTTGACTCCTGACTCCTGAATGTTTTAGTTTTTAAAAATCTAGTCAATTACTCTTTTTACCTTGACAGAAATTTTCTTTTTTTTTTGAGACGGAGTGTCGCTCTGTCACTGAGGCTGGAGTGCAGTGGCGTGATCTCGGCTCACTGAAACCTCCGCCCCCTGGGTTCAAGCAATTCTGCCACCTCAGCCTCCCAAGCACCTGGGACTGCAGGTACGTGCCACCACGCCCAACTAATTTTCTTGTATTTTTAGTAGACATGGGGTTTCACCATATTGACCAGGCCGGTCTCGAACTCCTGACCTCAGGTGATCCACCAACCTCAGCCTCCCAAAGTGCTGGGATTACAGGCGTGAGCCACTCTGCCGGCCTATTTACAGTTATTTTCAAAACTCACATATGATAATCAAGTTACTTCTGAAATAGCCATAGATGACTTATATAGCACCTGAAGAAGACTTAACTGTTGCTTTATGAGCCTCTACAGCAGAGTGTATTCTAATTACCCTGATTAAGGAGATGAAAAGTAAAGGCATGATTTTTCAGTGCTGCTTTCACCTTAACTAGTAGGATTGGTAATTCCTTTTTTATTTATTTTTCTTTTTTTTTTTTAATCTATGATTCTAGCCAAAGAACTGATTTACTTTTTTAAAAAAAAGCCTGGCATCTTAACTCACAAGCAAGTGAATTCCATATTCTCTAAACATCCCTGGCAGGCTTTCCCAGCCCTGCTGTTCAAAGCATGGCACATGAAGAAAACTACATCTGTGGGTCGGACGCAGTGGCGTGCGCCTGTAATCCCAGCACTTTGGGAGGCCAAGGTGGGCGGATCACCTGAGGTTGAGAGTTCGAGACCAGCCTGAACAACATGGAGAAACCCTGTCTCTACTAAAAAATATACAAAATTTGCTGGGCATGGTGGTGCATGCCTGTAATCCCAGCTACTCAGAAGGCTGAAGCAGGAGAATCGCTTGAACCCGAGAGGCGGAGGTTGCAGTGAGCTGAGATGGCGCCATTGCACTCCAGCCTGGGCAACAAGAGCGAAACTCCATCTCAAAAAAAAAAGAGAAAACTACATCTGTGGATATTGTACAAAAGATTGTTTTTATGATTTTTTAATTTTTTTTAACATAACTTATTGACTTGCGTTTGTATTTTTATCAAAACATACTTCATTTATGTATTTATTTTGAGATGAAATCTCAGTCTGTCACCCAGGCTGGAGTGCAGTGGCGCAATCTTGGCTCACTGCAACCTCCACCTCCCAGGTTCAAGCAATTCTGCCTCAACCTCCCGTGTAGCTGGGATTACAGGCATGCACCACCATGCCCAACTTTTTTTTTTTTTTTTTTTTTTGAGATGGAGTCTCAATCTGTCGCTCAGTCTGGAGTGCAGTGGCATGATCTGGGCTCACTGCAAGCTCCGCCTCCCGGGTTCATGCCATTCTCCTGCCTCAGCCTCCCGAGTAGCTGGGACTACAGGTGCCTGCCACCATGCCTGGTTAATTTTTTGTATTTTTAGTAGAGACGGGGTTTCACCGTGTTAGCCAGGATGGTCTCGATCTCCTGACCTTGTTATCCGCCTGGGATTGCAGGCATGAGACACCACACCCTGCCGGCTTATTTTTGTATTACTAGTAGAGACAGGGTTTCACCATGTTGGCCAGGCTGGTCTCAAACTCCTGACTTCAGGTGATTCACCTGCCTCAACCTCCCAAAGTGTTGGTATTAAAGGCATGAGCCACCGCACCCAGCCTCAAACATACTTTAGACAGTTTTTCACCTCAGCACTATTGACATTTTAGGCTATGTCTGCCTTTTAGGCTCTTTCTGCCTTGTAGGATGTTTAGTAATATCCCTGGCCTCTACACATTAGATGTCAGGAAAACCCCTCAGTTATAACAATGACAAATATATTCAGATTGCCAAATGTCCACTGTGGAGCAAATTCGTCCCTTGTTGTGAACTGTGATCCAGAGAGCCAAATAGTGATACAAGGTTTATTCACAATAGCTCATCCCCTTCAATCCAGACACCACTTGCCTCACCATTTTCCACTGCCCAGAGGCAACCACTTTCAGCAATCTTCAATGTCTCATTTTTATTCTATTTAAAGCCTTTGTTCATTTTTAAATTGGGTTTTGTCCTTATTATTGAGTGGTAAGTGTTCTTCACATATTCCACATCCAGTTGTGGTGGTATAGGTCCCAGTTTCTCAGAAGGCTGAGGCAGGAGGATCACTTGAGCCCAGAAGTTCAACACTAGCCTAGGCAACATAGGAAGACCCTATCTGTAAATGAATTTTTGAAATATATATCTTCTAGGTAATTGGCCTTTACCATGTATATAATTTGCAAATATTTTCTCTCAAACTGTTAGCTGTCTTTGCGCTTTCTTGATAGTCTCCTTTTTAATCTTGATAAAGCATAATTAATTTTTCTTTTGGTTGGTGTGCTTTAGGTTGTATGTAAGAAACCATTGCCTAATCCATAGTCATGCAGATATATCTCTATTTTTTTTTTTTTTTTTTTTTTGAGAAGGTCTTGCTCTGTCGTTCAGGTTGGAGTGCAGTGGTGTGATCTCACAGCTCATGGCTAAAGTGCAGCCTCTAACTCCTAGGCTCAAGCAATCCTCCCCCTTCAGCCTCCCAAGTAGCTGGGACTATAGGCACATACCACCACCAAGCACAGCTAATTTCTGTATTTTGGAGAGATAAGATCGTGCCATGTTGCCCAGGCCAGTCTTGAACTCCCAGGCTCAAGCAATCCGCCCACCTTGGCCTCCTAAAGTGCTAGGATTACAGGTGTGAGTCACTGTGCCTGGCCTATAAAGATTTTTTTAAGAAATAGTGACCAGGCCGGGCACGGTGGCTCATGCCTGTAATCCCAGCACTTTGGGAGGCCGAGGCAGGCGGATCAAGAGGTCATGAGATCGATACCATCCTGACTAACACAGTGAAACCCCGTCTCTACTAAAAATACAAAAAATTATCAGCCGGGGGAGGTGGTGGGTGCCTGTAGTCCCAGCTACTGGGGAGGCTGAGGCAGGAGAATGGGTTTACCCCCATCCTTGCAGTGAGCCAAGATCGCGCCACTGCACTCCTGCCTGGACAACAGAGCGAGACTTGGTCTCAAAAAAAAAAAAAAATAGTGACCAAAAATATCCCACATTTGATGGGAGTTGTGAATCTACACATTCAAGATGCTCAACAAATTCAAATCAGGGTAAACTCAAAGAGATCCACACTGAGACACATTATAATCAAATTGTAGAAAGTTAAAGACAGAAACACCCCCAAGAGATAAGTGATTCATCCTGTACAAGGGATCGTCAGTAAGATTAACAGTTGCTTATCAGAAATCACAGAGCACAGAAGGCAGTAGGATACTTCTTCCCCTCTCTCCCACCAATACATGATATATTAAAAATACTTACAGGAAAAAATCAACCAAGAATCCTATTTCTGGCAAAGAATAACCTCTAAAAATGAAGGAAACATTAAGACATTCCCAGAAAAGTCAGGGGAGTTTATCATTAGTAAACTTGTGTTATAAAGAATGCTAAAGTCTCCCCATATTACTCTCAGGAAAGAAAACAAAAATAGAATGCAAAAGTGGAGCTGGGGCCGGGCACGGTGGCTCATGCCTGTAATCTCAGCACTTTGGGAGGCCAAGGCAGGTGGATCACCTGAGGTCAGGAGTTTGAGACCAGCCTGGCCAATATGGTGAAACCCCATTTCTACTAAAAACACAAAAAAATTACGTAGACGTGGTGGCGTGCCCCTGTAGTCCCAGCTGACTGAGGCTGAGGCACGAAAATCGCTGAGTCCAGGAGGCAGAAGTTGCAGTGAACCGAGATGGCACCACTGCACTCCAGCCTGGATGACAGAGCAAGACTCCGTCTCTAAATAAATAAATAAATAAATAAATAAATAAATAAATAAATAAATAAATAAATAAAATAAATAGATAGATAGATAAATAAATAAATAAATAAATAAATAAATAAATAAATAGAAGGGTTGGGGAAGCTCAGCATGGTGGTTCATGCCTGTAATTTCAGCACTTTGGGAGGCTGAAGTAGGATCACCTGAGGCCAGGAGTCCACAACCAGCCTGGGTGACATAAGGAGACCCCATCTTTACAAAATAAAAAAAATTAGCCAGACCAGTGGCTCAGGCCTGTGGTCCTAGCTACTCAGGAGGATGAGGCAGGAGGATTGCTTGTAGCCAGCAATTTAAGACTAGCCTGGACAACATAGTGAGACCCCATCTCTACAAAATATAAATTTAAAAAATTAACTGGGCATGGTGGTATGCATCTGTAGTTCCAACTACTCATGAGACTGAGACAGGAGGATCACTTGAGACCAGAAGTTGGAGGTTACAGTGAGCTATGATCACACCACTGCACTCCAGCCTGGTTGACGAAGAACCTGTCACTAAACAAAAATAATACATGAAGAGTTCTTGGACAGGTGCAGTGGCTCATGCCTGTAATCCCAGCACTTTGGGAGGCCGATGTGGGTGGATCACCTGAGGTCAGGAGTTCGAGACCAGCCTGGCTAATATGGTGAAACCCCATCTCTACTAAAAATACAAAAATTAGTCGTGTGTGATGGCACACGCCTGTAATCCCAGCTACGTGGGAGGCTGAGGCAGGAGAATTGCTTGAACCCGGGAAGCAGAGGTTGCAGTGAGCAGAAATTGAACCACTGCACTCCAGCCTGGGCCACAGAGCAAAACTCAGGCAAAAAAAAAAAAAAAAAAAAAAAAAAGCTAAAGTGAGTCTTTCAGACTAAAATGAAAAGATACAAGATAGTAAAGTGAGTCCTTCAGACTAAAATGAAAAGATACAAGATAGTAACTCAGAGCTATATGAAGAAGTAAAGATCACTGGTAAAGGCAACTATGTAGCTAAATATAAAAGCTAGTATGATTGTATTTTGGGTATGTTATTCCTCTTTCTCCTTTATGATTTAAAAAGCATGCTTAAAATAATATGGATCTATGTTCATAGGCACTAATTGTTTAAAGACATAATTTGTAACAATATAGGTAGGGGACAGAGAAAGGAGCAGAGTTAATGTATGCTATTAAAGCTGAGTTGGTATCAGTCTCAACTGGACTTAGAACTCAGCGTGTTAAATGAAATCTTCGTAGTACCCACTAAAAAAATACCTTTCAAAATATACAGAAAAGGATTTAAGAAAGGTTCAAACTATTACAGGATAAATCATTAACCAAGCACAAAAGAAGGTATTGAGGAGCAAAACACTTTATGTAGAAACTAAACAGCATGTTGACATAAGTAAGTTCATTGGTGTGTGGGTTTTTCTGTTTTTCTTTTTTGGGGTTTGTTTGAGACAGAGTCTTGCTCTGTCACTCGGGCTGGAGCACAATGTTTCATTCTCAGCTCACTGCAGCCTTTGCCTCCCAGGTTCAAGTAATTCTCAGCCTCCTGAGTAGCTGGGATTGCAGGCGCCCGCCACCACAGCCAGGTAATTTTTTGCATTTTTAGTAGAGACAGGATTTCACAACATTGGCCGGGCTAGTCTCGGGTTCCTGACCTCAAGTGGTCCTCCTGCCTTGGCCTCCCAAAGTGCCAGGTACAGGCGTGAGCCACCACGCTCAGCCTGTTCTGGGTTTTTTTTGAGACAGGGTCTGGCTCTGTTGCCCAGGCTGGAGAGCAGTGGCACAATCAGCTCACTACAACCTTGACCTCCACAGGCTCAGTTGATCCACCCACCTCAGCCTCCTGAGTAGCTGGAACCACAGGTGTGCACCACCACGCACAGCTTATTTTTGTATTTTTTTTGTAGAGACAGGAGTCTTGCTATGTTGCCCAGGCTGGTCGCAAACTCCTGGCCTCAAGCAATCTGCCACCTCAGCATCCCAAAGTGATAGAATTACAGGCATGAGTCCAACCATAAATAAGTTTTTGTTTTTTGTTTTTGGGTCGATCTCACTCTGTCCCCAGGCTGAAGAGCAGTGGTGTGATCATGGCTCACTGCAGCCTCATCTCCAGGCAGGAGCCACTGTGCCTGGTCAAGTAACTTTTTGTTTCAGTAATCACTTTAAATGTAAATAATCTCACCAACAGAAAGATCGGCAGAACTGATTTATTTTTTTTTAAATGATGTGATACATGATCCAAATAGGCAACTTACGAAATACTCACTGTAGACCTAAAGACACAAATTGGTTGAAAGTGAAAAGATGGAGATAATCTATGCAAATAGTAACCAAAAGAGAGCTAGGGTGGCTATACTAATACCAGACAAAATAGATTTTAAGCCAAAAAATGTTACAGAAAAACATTTTATGTTGGTAAGAGAGTCAAATCATAAGAAGATGTAACAATTATACATACATATGAACCAAAAAAAAAGAAAAAAAGGGCTCCAAATGCAAAAACAAACTAACAAAATTGAAGGAAGAAATAGTTTTACAATAATGGAGACTTCAATACAGGCTGGAGTGCAGTGGCTCTATCACAGCTCACTGCAACCTCTGCCTCCCAGACTCAAGCAATTCTCCAACCTCAGCCTCCCCAGTAGCTGGAACTATAGGCACACACCACCATACCCAGCCAATTTGTGTACTTTTTGTGGAGATGGGGTTTTGTGATGTTGCCCAGGCTGGTCTCAAATGCCCAAGCTCAAGCAGTTTGCCCACCTCACCCTCCCAAAGTGCTGGGATTACAGGCCTGACCTACTGCGCCCAGCCAGTACCCTACCTTCAATAGTAAATAGAACATCTAGACAACATCACTAAGGAATTAGAGGAAATGAACAACACACTAAACCAACTAGACCTAACAGATATATAGAAAAATCTCCATCTAACAAGAGCAGAATATACATTCTTCTCAAGTGCATACGGAACATTCCCCATGATAAATCATATGTTAGGCCACAAAACAGTTCTCAATAAATTTTAAAAGGTCAAAATTATACAAAGGGCCAGGTGTGGTGGTTCACAGCTGTAATCCCAGTGCTTAGTGAGGCTGAGACAGGCAGATCACTTGAGCCCAGGAGTTCAAGACCAGCCTGGACAACATGGTGAAACCCTGTCTCTACCAAAAAAGAAAAAAAATTAGCTGGTGTAGTGGTGGTGAATGCCTGTAGCCCCAGCTACTCAGGAGGCTGAGGCAGGAGAATGGCTCGAGTCTGGAAGCAGAGGCTGCAGTGATCTGAGATGATACCACTACACCCCAGCCTGCAGGACAGAGCAGGACCTGTCTCAAAAAAAAAAGACTAAACAGGACAGGCTTGGTGGCTCATGCCTGTAATCCCAGCACTTTGGGAGACTGAGGTGGGTGGATGACCTGTGGTCAGGAGTTCAAAACCAGCCTGGCCAACATGGTGAAACCCCATCTCTACTAAAAATTACAAAAAATTAGCTGGGCATGGTGGCAGGCGCCTGTAATCCCAGGTACTTGGGAGGTTGAGCCAGGAGAATCGCTTGAATCTGGGAGGCAGAGGTTGCAGTGAGCCGAGATCATGCCACTGTACTCCACCTTGACCAACAGAGCAAGACTCTGTCTAAAAAAAAAAAATTATATATATATATATATATATATGTATACACACACACACACACACACAGTGTCTTTTCCAACAAAAGTGTAATGAAGCTAGAAGTAAAAAATAGGAAAACCTGGATAATTTGCACATAAGTGAAATTTAAACAACATTCTTAAACAACCAGTGGCTCAAAGAAGAAATGACTAGAGAAACTGAAATACTTTCAGATGAATTAAAATAAAATGCAAGGTACCAAAATTTATGAGATGGCATGACAGGAGTACTCAGTGAAATTTATAGCTTTAAATGCTTACATTAAAAAAGAATGATCTCATGCTCACTTTGTCAGCACATATACTAAAATTGGAACAATACAGAGATTAGCTGGGGCCCTGTGCAAGGATGACATGCAAATTCGTGAAGTGTTTCATATTTATTTTATATATACATATGCCTGTAATCCCAGCACTTTGAGAGGCCCAGGTGTGCAGATCACTAGATCAGAAGAAGATCGAGACCACCCTGGCCAACATGGTGAAATCCCATCTCTACTAAAATACAAAAATTAGCCAGGCGTAGTGGCAGGCACCTGTAATCCCAGCTACTCGGGAGGCTGAGGCAGGAAAATTGCTTCAACCTGGGAGGCAGAATTAGCAGTGAACCAAGATCATGCCATTGTGTTGCAGGAAGTCAGGGACCTCGAATGGAGGGACCAGCTGAAGCCATGGCAGAAGAACATAAATTGTACAGATTTCATGGACATTTATTAGTTCTCCAAATTAATACTTTCATAATTTCTTATGCCTGTCTTTACTGCAATCTCTGGACATAAATTGTGAAGAATTCATGGACATTTATCACTTCCCCAATCAATACTCTTATAATTGCCGGCCGGGCGCGGTGGCTCAAGCCTGTAATCCCAGCACTTTGGGAGGCCGAGATGGGCGGATCACGAGGTCAGGAGATCGAGATCATCCTGGCGAACACGGTGAAACCCCGTCTCTACTAAAAAATACAAAAAACTAGCCGGGGGAGGTGGCGGGCGCCTGTAGTCCCAGCCACTCAGGAGGCTGAGGCAGGAGAATGGCATGAACCTGGGAGGCGGAGCTTGCAGTGAGCTGAGATCCAGCCACTGCACTCCAGCCTGGGCGACAGAGCGAGACTCTGTCTCAAAAAAAAAAAAAAAAAAAATACTCTTATAATTGCCTATGCCTGTCTTTAATATCTTGATCCCGTCATCTTCATAAACTGAGGATGTATGTCACCTCAGGATCCTGTGATGATTGCGTTATCTGCACAAATTGTTTGTAGAGCATGTGTGTTTGAACAATAGGAAATCTGGGCATCCAAAAGGAACAGGATGGCTGCAATTTTCAGGGAATAAGGGAAATAACCATGGGGCCTGACTGCCTGTGGGACCAGACAGAACAGAGTCATATTTCTTTACTTACAAAAGTGAACAGGAGAAATATCACTTAATTACTTTTCTCATCAAGGAACAGCTGTGAGAAATAGAATGCATTCCCAGGGGTAGGTCTCTAAAATGGCCACTCTGGGAGTGTCTGTCTTCTATGGTTACAGATAAGGGATGAAACAAGCCCCAGTCTCCTGCAGCGCCCCCAGGCTTATTAGGATTAGGAAATTCCTGCCTAGTAAATTTTAGTCAGACAGGTTGTCTGCTCTCAAACCCTATCTCCTGATAAGATGTTATCAGTGAGAATGCATGCCCAGTGGGACATGAAACTTCATCAGCAATTCTAATTTTGCCCTGGTCCTGTGATCTTGTTCTGTCCCCATTTGCCTTGTGATATTTTAGTGCCCTTGAAGTATATGATCTCTGTGACCCACACCCTATTTGTACAACCCTCCCCTTTTGAAATCCATAATAAAAACTTGCTGGTTTTGCAGCTTAGGGGGCAAGACGGAACCTGCCGACACATGATGTCTCCCCCAGACACCCAGCTTTAAAATTTCTCTCTTTTATACTCTGTCCCTTTATTTCTCAGACCAGCCAACACTTAGGGAAAATAGAAAAGAACCTATGTTGAAATATTGGGGGCTGGTTCCCCTTACACCATTGCACTCCAGCCTAGGCAACAAGAGCTAAACTCCATCTCAAAAAATAAAAGTAAAAATAAAAAAATAAAAGAGAAGAAAGGAAAACTACACACAATCCTTTATGAATATAGACACAAAAATACTGAACGAAATATTAGCAAACCAAAGCCAGCAGCTGACTAACAGTGGTATACACCATGACCAGGTGGGACTTATCCCAGGAATGCAAGAGGACTTCAACATAAGAGATCAATCGATGTAATGCACCACATTAGTGAAACAAAGGGGGAAATCATATTATCATCTCAATAGAGGCAGAGAAAGTAGTTGACAAAATTCAACACCCTTTCATAATAAAAACATTCAGCTAGGAATAGAAGGAACTTCTCAAAAAGAATGAAGAGCATTTATGAAAAAATCCATAGCTAACATATTCATTGGAGATAAATGGAAAGCATTCCCCTTAAGCACAGGAACAAAACAAGGATTCTCACTTTCACCACTGCTACTCAACATTGTACTGGAAGTCCCAGCCAAGAAAATTAGATAAGAAAAAGATATAAAAGCATCTAAATTGGAAAGGAAGAAGTGAAACTCTGTTGTCAGATGACAGGATTCTATATTCAGAAAATTCTACATAATACATACACACACATATATACACATACATGAACCTACTAGCCAGACATGGTGGCTCACACCTGTAATCCCAACACTCTGGGATGTTAATACAGGCAGGTTGCTTGAGCCCAAGAGTTCAAGACCAGCCTGGGCAACACGGCAAAACCCCATCTCTACAAAAAGTACAAAAACTAACAAGGTGTGGTGGCTCACGCCTGTCATCCCGGCTACTCAGATGGCTGAGGTGGGAAGATCACTTGAGCCAGGAGGTGGAGGTTATGGTGAGCCAAAGATTGCACCACTGTACTCCAGCCTAGGTGACAGAGCCAGACCCTGTCTCAAAAAAACAAACAAATAAATAAACCTACTAGAGCTAATTTTAATTCAGCAAAATTGCAAGGTACAAAATCAACACACAAAAATTAGTTATGGAAATATACATGTTAAGATGGCCAACTAGATGCAGCCAGGTACAACAGCTGCCAACAAGGGACTGATTTGACTGGTGCAGTCCTAACGGATCTTCAGAGTGAAGGCACTGAGAGTGGATGGAGGGAAGACACAGAAGCTCGGCTAAAGAGGGAGGAAGCTGGGAGGCACCCTTTCATAGAGATGAACTAAAATCACTTAAAATAATAAATTAGATTTCAAGTAGGAATTTGAAAAGTACTGTCATCATTTTCTTTATAATAAAGAATGTGATATTATATTTATATAATATCACATTTATAATAAAGAATGTGACATGATATTTAAAGAAAATTATTTTTAGAAGTGTTCAATTCCACTTGCAACACTATCAGGCAAACACCTAAACTTTCCTTTGTTCAGGTTGCAAAACGTGAGTATTTCCTAAATTTACTGTGTACATTCAGGAATAAAGCAGAACACAATTTTCAAAATAAAAATGAGCAATTTAATACATTTAAATATGAATAAGTTTCCTAAAAATGATATATTAATAAACTTCAGTACTAAAATATATAAATCCTAAATAAATTTCCATTTCAATACTTCCTTTTGATAGTTCTGTTTTCTCTCTCTTGATACAGAAACAACCTGTATGTATGCAGTTCAATCCCTTAGGCATATATGATTTGTTCACCTTAATTTAGAAAATATCAAGGCCATGCCTGGGAACAGAATTAGGGCATTTATTTGTCTCTCAGCAGTGTGTTTTTAAAATTGTTATGAATAAATAAATTGACCACATCCTTTCTAAAGTGAACAGACAATTTCAGTCAATAATGCACACTATCAGGACATAAAATCTTCCCTACCTTTTTGAGAAATCCTAAAGTTTTCATCAGGGAATAGATTTACACTTAGGTTTTATCATCTATCCTACACTGACATTTGGGGGCTGAATTTGTTGAGGCGATGGGTGCCTCTGTACAGCTGCAACCCAGATTGATCCTTTCACTACTATGCCTTGAGCAAAAACAGTCTTAGGTTACAGGAGTGAATTAGTGCCTTCTCGTTTCCTGCACCCTTTATTTCATGACCTAATCCCATGCATAGGACAAGTAAGAGTAGTCAGTTCATAACGATCTCAGCAGTTAGTAATATAAACAGATACTTGGCTCACAGGGCATAATTTACATTTACTAAGAAAATGCTCAAAACAATTCATTGAAGTTTTTCTATACACACTTTCAGGGATTTTAATGAGTACTTGCTTATAAAACATTGACAATCTTAATCATAATTTTAAAGGGGCAAAAACTAATATGCAATATATCAAGGGAACAGTACCTCAAACTGTTTTCCCAGAATATACTTTACAAATTACCAAAGCAGGTAACTGACCACATTTCCTTTTTAGTTTACCTCGCTAGTTCTTTGATGTTCTATTCACCAGTAGCTCTGTGAATAACTGTTTTAAAACAGATGGGATGAACATCTGAATAACACAACATATATATTTTTTTCTGTCAATAGCCTTATTGATGTGAGGAACATCTCCTCCCACACACACAGTCCTGTGCCTCATCTAATGTGTTAACACTTTGGATAACGACAACAACAGAAGTGAATGCTAAATATCTCATTCAAATTAACTGAAATCTGAGTGCAAATGTGGAAGTATCCATGCAATTCACAAACTGCTGCCAGAGCCTGTGTTTTTAACAGCAGTGTTTGATGATGTTGGCACTCTCGATCATTTTTCATTTTGAAGTTACTGAGTTCAGTAATCCATCCTTTGTGTTTATTTGTCGGGACTGTGAATATCACAAACAATTTAAGATGTTTAGAATTAAATGTTGATTTATATCTCTCAGCCCATAGTGCAATCAAATTAGAAATCAAGACTAAGAAATTCACTCAAAATCATACAATTACATGGAAATCGAATATCCGACATTCTATTTCCACAGGAAATAGTGTTAAGATAGTCTTCACAGTCTGAACGTGTTCATATTCATTAGTTGGAAAAATTTTCAAATATCTGAAAGGATTTGGGTGTTGCTTGTGATTTTTGCACATTGATTTTGTATCCTGAGACTTTGCTGAAGTTATCAGCTTAAGGAGATTTTGGGCTGAGATGATGGGGTTTTCTAAATATACAATCTTGTCATCTGCAAACAGGGACAATTTGACTTCTTCTTTTCCTAACTGAATACCCTTTATTTCTTTCTCTTGCCTGATTGCCCTAACCAAAACTTCCAACACTATGTTGAATAGGAGTGGTGAGAGAGGGCATCCCTGTCTTGTGCCAGTTTTCAAAGGGAATTTTTCCAGTTTTTGCCCATTCAGTATGATATTGGCTGTGGGTTTGTCATAAATAGCTCTTATTATTTTGAGGTACGTTCCATCAATACCGAATTTATTGAGCGTTTTTAGCAGGAAAGGCTGTTGAATTTTGTCAAAAGCCTTTTCTGCATCTATTGAGATAATCATGTGGTTCTTGTCTTTGGTTCTGTTTATATGCTGGATTACGTTTATTGATTTGCAAATGTTGAACCAGCCTTGCATCCCAGGGATGAAGCCCACTTGATCATGGTGGATAAGGTTTTTGATGTGCTGCTGAATCCGTTTTGCCAGTATTTTATTGAGGACTTTTGCATCGATGTTCATCAGGGATATTGGTCTAAAATTTTCTTTTTTTGTTGTGTCTCTGCCAGGCTTTGGTATCAGGATGATGTTGGCCTCATAAAATGAGTTAGGGAGGATTCCCTCTTTTTCTATTGATTGGAATAGTTTCAGAAGGAATGGTACCAGCTCCTCTTTGTACCTCTGGTAGAATTCAGCTGTGAATCCATCTGGTCCTGGACTTTTTTTGGTGGGTAGGCTATTAATTGTTGCCTCAATTTCGGAGCCTGCTATTGGTCTATTCAGGGATTCAAATTCTTCCTGGTTTAGTCTTGGGAGAGTGTAAGTGTCCAGGAAATTATCCATTTCTTCTAGATTTTCTAGTTGATTTGCGTAGAGGTGTTTATAGTATTCTCTGATGGTAGTTTGTATTTCTGTGGGGTTGATGGTGATATCCCCTTTATCATTTTTAATTGTGTCCATTTGATTCTTCTCTCTTTTCTTCTTTATTAGTCTTGCTAGCGGTCTGTCAATTTTGTTGATCTTTTCAAAAAACCAACTCCTGGATTCATTGATTTTTTGGAGTGTTTTTTGTGTCTCTATCTCCTTCAGTTCTGCTCTGATCTTAGTTATTTCTTGCCTTTGCTAGCTTTTGAATGTGTTTGCTCTTGCTTCTCCAGTTCTTTTAATTGTGATGTTAGAGTGTCAATTTTAGATCTTTCCTGCTTTCTCTTGTGGGCATTGAGTGCTATAAATTTCCCTCTACACACTGCTTTAAATGTGTCCCAGAGATTCTGGTATGTTGTATCTTTGTTCTCATTGGTTTCAAAGAACATCTTTATTTCTGCCTTCATTTCGTTATGTACCCAGTAGTCATTCAGGAGCAGGTTGTTCAGTTTCCATGTAGTTAGCGGTTTTGATTGAGTTTCTTAGTCCTGAGTTCTAGTTTGATTGCACTGTGGTCTGAGAGACAGTTTTTTATAATTTCTGTTCTTTTACATTTGCTGAGGAGTGCTTTACTTCCAATTATGTGGTCAATTTTGGAATAAGTGCGATGTGGTGCTGAGAAGAATGTATATTCTGTTGACTTGGGGTGGAGAGTTCTATAGATGTCTATTAGGTCCGCTTGGTGCAGAGATGAGTTCAATTCCTGGATATCCTTGTTAACTTTCTGTCTCGTTGATCTGTCTAATGTTGACAGTGGAGTGTTGAAGTCTCCCATTGTTATTGTATGGGAGTCTAAGTCTCTTTGTAAGTCTCTAAGGACTTGCTATATGAATTTGGGTGCTCCTGTATTGGGTGCATATATATTTAGGATAGTTAGCTCTTCCTGTTGAATTGATCCCTTTACCATTATGTAATGGCCTTCTTTGTCTCTTTTGATCTTTGATGGTTTAAAGTCTATTTTATCAGAGACTAGGATTGCAACCCCTGCTTTTTTTTGTTCTCCATTTGCTTGGTAGATCTTCCTCCATCCCTTTATTTTGAGCCTATGTATGTCTCTGCATGTGAGATGGGTCTCCTGAATACAGCAGACTGATGGGTCTTGACTCTTTATCCAGTTTGCCAGTCTGTGTCTTTTAATTGGAGCATTTAGTCCATTTACATTTAAGGTTAATATTGTTATGCATGAACTTGATCCTGCCATTATGATATTAACTGGTTATTTTGCTCTTTAGTTGATGCAGTTTCTTCCTAGCCTCGATGGTCTTTACATTTTGGCATGTTTTTGCAATGGCTGGTACCAGTTGTTCCTTTCCATGTTTAGGGCTTCCTTCAGGGTCTCTTGTAAGGCAGGCCTGGTGGTGACAAAATCTCTAAGCATTTGCTTATCTGTAAAGGATTTTATTTCTCCTTCACTTATGAAACTTAGTTTGGCTGGATATGAAATTCTGGGTTGAAAATTCTTTTCTTTAAGAATGTTGAATATTGGCCCCCACTCTCTTCTGGCTTGTAGAGTTTCTGCCGAGAGGTCTGCTATTAGTCTGATGGGCTTCCCTTTGTGGGTAACCCGACCTTTCTCTCTGGCTGCCCTTAAGATTTTTTCCTTCATTTCAACTTTGGTGAATCTGGCAATTATGTGTCTTGGAGTTGCTCTTCTGGAGGAGTATCTTTGTGGCGTTCTCTGTATTTCCTGAATTTGAATGTTGGCCTGCCCCACTAGGTTGGGGAAGTTCTCCTGGATGATATCCTGAAGAGTGTTTTCCAACTTGGTTCCATTTTCCCCCTCACTTTCAGGCACCCCAATCAGATGTAGATTTGGTCTTTTTACATAATCCCATACTTCTTGCAGGCTTTGTTCATTTCTTTTTGTTCTTTTTTCTTTTGGTTTCTCTTCTCGCTTCATTTCATTCATTTGATCCTCAATCGCTGACACTCTTTTTTCCAGTTGATCAAGTCGGTTACTGAAGCTTGTGCATTTGTCACGTATTTCTCGTGTCATGGTTTTCATCTCTGTCATTTCGTTTATGAACTTCTCTGCATTAATTAGTCTAGCTGTCAATTCTTCCACTCTTTTTTCAAGATTTTTAGTTTCTTTGTGCTGGGTACGTAATTCCTCCTTTAGCTCTGAGAAGTTTGATGGACTGAAGCCTTCTTCTCTCATCTCGTCAAAGTCATTCTCTGACCAGCTTTGATCTGTTGCTGGCGATGAGCTGCACTCCTTTGCAGGGGTGATGCGCTCTTATTTTTTGAATTTCCAGCTTTTCTGCCCTGCTTCTTCCCCATCTTTGTGGTTTAATCTGCTTCTGGTCTTTGATGGTGGTGACGTACTGATGGGGTTTTGGTATAGGTGTTGTTCCTGTTTGATAGTTTTCCTTCTGA
This sequence comes from Piliocolobus tephrosceles, assembly GCF_002776525.5. NCBI lineage: Eukaryota > Metazoa > Chordata > Mammalia > Primates > Cercopithecidae > Piliocolobus > Piliocolobus tephrosceles. Next base: position 83,267,720 of record NC_045442.1, on the reverse strand, counting down.
TAGTCAGGACTCTCAGCTGTAGGTCTGTTGGAGATTGCTTGAGGTCCACTCCAGACCCTTTTTGCCTTGGTATCAGCAGCAGAGGTTGCAGAAGATACAATATTGCTGAACAGCGAGTGTACCTGTCTGATTCTTACTTTGGAAGCTTCCTCTCAGGGGTGTACTCCACCCTGTGAGGTGTGGGGTGTCAGACTGCCCCTAGTGGGGGATGTCTCCCAGTTAGGCTACTCAGGGGTCAGGGACCCACTTGAGCAGGCAGTCTGTCCGTTCTCAGATCTCAACCTCCGTGTTGGGAGATCCACTGCTCTCTTCAAAGCTGTCAGACAGAGTCGTTTGGGTCTGCACAGGCCTCTGCTGCTTCCCCCTGTTGTTTTTTTAGCTGTGCCCTGTCCCCAGAGGCGGAGTCTACAGAGACAGGCAGGTTTCCTTGAGCTGCTGTGAGCTCCACCCAGTTCAAGCTTCCCAGCGGCTTTGTTTACCTACTTAAGCCTCAGCAATGGTGGGCGCCCCTCCCCCAGCCTCTCTGCTGCCTTGGGGTTAGATCGCAGACTGCTGTGCTAGCAATGAGGGAGGCTCCGTGGCCGTGGGACCCTCCCGGCCAGGTGTGGGTATAGTCTCCTGGTGTGCCCGTTTCCTTAAAGCGCAGTATTGGGGTGGGAATTACCCAATTTTCCAGGTGTTGTGTGTCTCAGTTCACCTGGCTAGGAAAAGGGATTCCCTTCCCCCTTGTGCTTCCCAGGTGAGGCAATGCCTCGCCCTGCTTCAGCTCTCGCTGGTCAGGCTGCAGCAGCTGACCAGCACTGATTGTCCGGCACTCCCCAGTGAGATGACCCCAGTACCTCCGTTGAAAATGCAGAAATCACCAGTCTTCTGTGTCGCTCATGCTGGGAGTTGGAGACTGGAGCTGTTCCTATTCGGCCATCTTGCTCTGCCCCGTGTCTCTTCTGGCTCTTATCCAAGACCATTAAGGTGGTAAGAGTCTGCAAGAACCACAGTGTTATTGGGCTTGGGGTGCCTCCTAAAGCAGATACAGCTTTAGCAACACCCAAATCCTTTCAAATATTTGAAAAGTTTTCCAAATAATGAATATGAACAAGTTCAGACTGTGAAGACTACAATAAATAACCAATTCTTAAATGCCCAGACACAGACAAACATCCACAAGCATCAATATCCAGGAAAACATGAACTCACCAAATGAACTAAACAAGCCTCCAGAAACCAATCTTGGGGAAACAGAGAGAGTGATCTTTCAGACAGACAATTCAAAATAGTTGTTTTGAGAAAACTAAAAAAATTCAAGATAACCCAGAGAAGGAATTTAGAATTCTATCAGATACATTTTAACAAAGATATTGGAAATTCTGGAGTTGAAAAATGCAATTGACACTCTGAAGAATGAATCAGAGTTTTTTAATAGCAGAATTGACCAAACAGAAGCAAGAATTAGTGAGGTTGAATACAGCCCATTTCAAAATACACAGTCAGAAGAGGCAAGAGAAAAAAAAGAACAAAAAACAATGAAACATGGCTACAAGATCTAGAAAATAGCCTCAAAAGGGCAAATCTAAGTTCTTGGCATTAAAGAGGAGATAGAGAAAGAGATAGGGGTAGAAAGCTTATTCAAAGAAATAATAATGAAGAACTTCCCAAACCTAGAGAAAGATATCAATATCCAAGTACGAGAAGATTATAGAACTACCAGCAGGTTTAACCCAAAAAATACTAGCTCAAGTCATTTAATAATCAAACTCCCAAAGGTCAAGGATAAATAAAGTATCCTAAAAGCAGTAAGAGAAAAGAAACAAATTACATACAATGAAGCTCTAATACATCTGGCAGCAGACTTTTCAGCAGAAACCTTGTAGGCCAGGAGAGAGTTGCATGTCGTATTTAAAGTGCTGAAGGAAAGAAAACAATTTTATCCTAGAAGAGTATATCTGGTTAAAATATCCTTCAAAGAGGAAGGAGAAATAAAGACTTTTCCAGACAAACAAAAGCTGAGGGATTTCATCAACACCAGACATGTCCTATAAGAAATGCTAAAGAAAGTTCTTCAATTAAAAAAAAAAAAAAGAAAGTTAATGAGTAATAAGAAATCACCTGGAGGTACAGAACTAACTGGTAATAGTATGTTCACAGGAAACAGAATATTATAACACTGTAACTCTGGTGTATAAAATATTCTTATCTTAAGTAGAAAGACTAAATTATGAAACAATCAAAAATAATAATTACAACCACTTTTCAAGACATAGTAAAATAAGGTATAAGTAGCAACAACAAAAAGTTTAAAAGCAGGGGGATGAAGTGTAGAGTTTTTATTAGTTATTTTTTCTTGTCTGTTTGTTTATGCAAACAGTGTTGTTATTAGCCTAAAATAATGGGTTATAAAATAGCATTTGCAAGCTTTATGACAACCTCAAACTAAAACACATGCAACAGATACATAAAAAATAAAAAGCCAACCAGGCACGGTGGCTCACGCCTGTAATCCCAGCACTTTGGGAGGCCGAGGCAAGCAGATCACAAGGTCAAGAGATCGAGACCACCCTGGACAACATGGTGAAATCCCGATTCTACTATAAATAGAAAAATTAGCTGGGTGTGGTGATGAATGCCTGTAGTCCCAGCTACTCGGGAGGCTGAGGCAGGAGAATTGCTTGAACCTGGGAGGCAGAGGTTGCAGTGAGCTGAGATCACTCCACCAGAGTAAATCACCTTCACTGAAAGGAAGACAGAAGGGAAAGAAAGAAGGAAGACAAAACCATAAGACAACCAGAAAACAAATTACAACATGGAAGCTACAGGTCCTTAGTTATCAACAATTACATTGACTGTAAAGGGATTAAACTCTCTAATCAAAAGACATAGGGTGCATGAACAGATTAAAAAAAAAGACAAAATGATCTGTTGTCTACAAGAAACACACTTCACCTATAAAGACATGCAGACTGAAAATAAACACATGGAAAAATATATTCCATCCTGATGGAAACCAATAAACAGCAGGAATAGCTGCAATTATATGAAACAAAATAGACTTCAAGACAAAAACTACATGAAGAGACAAAGAAGGTCAGTATATAATGACAAAGGTGTCAATTTATCAGGAAGATGTAACAATTGTAAATATGTATATATGCACTCAACACTGGAGCACCCAGATATATAAAGCAAATATTATTAAAGCTAAAGAGCCAGATAGACCCCCAAACAAAAATAGCTGGAGACTTCAGTATCCCATTTTCAGCATTGGACAGATCTTTCAGAAAGAAAATCAACAAAGAAACATCAGACCTAAACTCCACTGTAGAACAAATGGATCTAACAGTTATTCATAAAACATTTTATCCAACACCTACAGAATACACATTCTCCTCAGCACATGGATCATTCTCAAAGATAGGCATTACCTTAGGTCACAAAACAAGTCTTAACACATTCAAAAAATTGAATTAATATCAACTATCTTCTCTGACCACAACAGAATAAAACTAAAAATCAATAACAAGATAAATTTTGAAAATTACACTAACACATGAAAATTAAACAATATGTTACTGAATAAGCAAGGGTCAATGAGGAAATTAAGAAGAAAATTGAAAACTTTCTTGAAACAAATGATAATGAAAATACAAAGTACCCAAACCAATAGGATATACTGAAATTTGTACTAAGTGGGAAATTTATAGCTATAGGTGCCTACATCAAGAAAGGAGAAAAACAGAAAAACTTCAAGTAAACAAAACAACCTAATGATGCATCTTTAAAAACTAGAAAAGCAAGAGCAGACTGAAGCCAAAATTATTAGAAGAAATAATAAAGATCAGGGAAGAAATAAAGGAATTTGAAATGAAGAAAACAATATAAAAGATCAATGAAATAAAAAGTTCATTTTTAAAAAAGTTAAATCAAATTGACAAATCTTTAGCCAGACTATCTAAAAAAGAAGAGAGAAGATCTGGATAAATAATATCAGATATGAAAAAGAAAACATTACAAGTAATACTGCAGAAACTCAAAAGGATCATCAGTGGCTACTATGAACAAACATATGTCAATAAATTGGAAAATATAGAAGAAATAAATAAATTCCTAGACACCTACAACCCACCAAGATTGAACCATGAAGAAATCCAAAACATCGAACAGACTAATATCAAGTAACAAGATATAGCAAGTGACAAGTATTGAGCTATAATAAAAAGTCACCTAGCAAAGGAAAGCCCAGAACCCAATGACTTTGCTACTGAATTCTACCAAATATTTAAAGAGGTACTAATACCAATCTTACTTAAACTGTTCCAAAAAAATAGGAGGAGGAGGGATACTTTCAAACTCATTCTATAAAGGCAATAATACCCTGATACAAAAACTAGACAAAGAGACATGTAAAAACAAAAACTATAGGCCAATATCCTTGATGCATATTGATGCAAAATTCCTCAACCAAATACTAACAAAGAAATTCAACATTGTATTAAAAAATCTCAACATTGTATTAAAAAATCATTAATCATGACCAAATGAGATTTATCTCAGGGATACAAGGATGGTTCAATATAAGAAAATCAATCAATATGATATATCATCAACAGAATGAAAGGCAAAAACCATATGATAATTTCAACTGATTCTGTAAAAGCATTTAATAAAATTCAATGCCCTTTTATGACAAAAACCCTCAAAAAACTGGGTATAGATGGAACATACCTCAACATAATAAAAGTGTTATATGACAGACCCATAGCTACTCTCATACTGAATGAGGAAAAACTGAAAGTCTTTCCTGTAAGAACTGGAACACAACCAGGATGCCCACTTTCATCACTGTTATTCAACATAGTAGTGGAAATCTTAGCAAGAACAATCAGAAAAGAAAACAAAATAATGGCAATCTAAATTGGAAAGGAAGAAATCAAACTGTCCTTGTTTGCAGATGATACAATCTAATACTTGGAAAAACCTAATGACTACACACACACACACACGTACACACATACAAGTATTAGAACTGATAAACACATTCAGTAAAGTGGCAGGATACAAAATCAATATAGAAAAATCAGTAGCATTTCTATATGTCAACAGCAAACAATTCAAAAAGGAAACCAATAAAGTAATCCTATTTAAAATAGCTACAAATAAAATAAAATACCTAAGAATTAACCAAGGAAGTGAAAGATCTCTACAATAGAAACTATAAAACATGGATTCAAGAAAATGAAGAGAACATAAAAAGATGAAAAGATATCTCATGGTCATGGATTTCAAGAATCAATATTGGTAAGATGTCCATACTACACAAAGCAATCTACAGATTCAATGCAATCCCTGTCAAATACCAATGACATTCTTCAAAGAAATAGAAAAAAATTTTAAACTGTATATGGTACAAAAGACCCAGACAGTCAAAGCTATATTAAACAAAAGGAACAAAACTGGAGGAATCACATTATCTGACTTTAAATCATATGACAGAGCTATAGTAACCAAAACAGTACTGTACTGGCATAAAAAATACACAAATATCCATGGAACAGAATTGAGAACCCAGAGGTAAATTTATACAACTACAGTTAAGTCATTTCTGACAAAAGTGCCAAGAATGTAACCAAGGAAAGGATAGTCTCTTCAATAAATGGTGCTGGGAAAACTGGATATCCATATGCAAAAGAAGAAATTAGACCCCTTCTCATGCCGTTTACAAAAATCAAATCAAAATTGATTAAAGATGTGAATCTAAGACCTCAAACTAGGAAACTACTGAAAGAAAACATTGGGGAAACTCTCCAGGAGATAGGACTGGGCAAAGATTTCTTGAGTAATACCCCACAAGCACAGGCAACCAAAGAAAAAAATGAACAAATGGGATCACATCAACTTAAAAAGCTTCTGGACAACAAAGGAAAGAATCAACAAAGTGAAGACACAACCCACAGGGTGAGAGCAAATATTTGCAAACTACGCATCTGACAAAGAATTAATAACCAGAATATATAAGGAGTTCAAACAACTCTATAGGAAAACATCTAATAATCCGATTTAAAAATGGGCAAAAGTTCTAAACAAAAATTTCTCAAAAGAAGACATACAAGTGACGAACAGGTATATCAAAAGGTGCTCAACATCACTGATCATCAGAGAAATGCAAATCAAACTTACAATGAGACACCATCTTACACCAGTGAGAATGGCTTTTATCTAACAGTCAGGCAATAACAAATGCTAATGAGGATGTGGAGAAAAGGGAACCCTCACACACTGTGGGTAGGAATGCAAATTAGTACAACTACTATGGAGAACAGTATGGAAGTTCCTATAAAACTGAAAATAGAGCTATCATACGATCCAGAAATCCCACTACTAGATACATGCCCAAAAGAAAGAAAATCAGTATATGAAAGAGATATTTGCACTCCCATGTTTATTGCAGCTCTGTTCACAACAGCCAAGATTTAGAAGCAACCTGAGTGTCCATCAACGGAATAACGGATAAAGAAAATGTGGTACAGCTACACAAGGGAGAACTATTTAACCATAAAGAAGAATGAGATCCTATCATATGCAACAACGTAATCGATGAAAGTTAAAAGTACACGAGAGAGGCACTTTCTGGGGTCTCCCAGCAACCAGTGGGTGATATTTACGGAGCCATGGGAGAGATTCTTTACTACTTAGATATACTATTTTTAATCCTGGGCATGTACATTTTCGTTGTTTTCTCTGGTTTGCATCTTTATAGGAAATATGTTACATCTTAGTCCTAAAACTCTAGAATAGTAGAATTAAAGATACTTTGTCCTGCTATCACCAAGTTCGGTGACAAATATAATATAAAGAGCACACCAATATGAATCTGAAAATGCAGAATAGAAGAGAGGGAAACATTTGAAAGCCATACTTCAAAACAACCCCAACAGAACAATTGGCAAGTTGTAAAAAACAATATTAAATCTGACCATACACCCACTAGCTGATTCACAGAAATTATCATTTATTCAAATTCCTACCTCCAGACAAGGAAAGTACAACAGGTATGCTGTAGATGAAACGTCCAGAATTTCTGTTTTGTTTGAGTCTGGGACAACCTTCTGGTCTCTCAAGCGTCAGCTTCTTTGATGAATCAAAAGCAGGACCCTATCAATACTGTCATGATGGAGCATCGGTGGCACATAACTGCCTCTCAGGTGTCCACGGTTTCACAAATGCTGCCTTGGTACTGCGCATTGAGTTTTCCTCTAGAAAAGTTATCCTTTTTCTTCTATTCTATGGGGTAGGAATATTTTTTTGTGGAGAAGGAAACTCTGCTGAAAGGTGGAAATATTAGCTTCATTTTCCAAGACCCACTGTATTTAACAATAACCTCAGCCCTTGTTACAAGGTGAACTTGATGATATTTCACTTCTCATCCTTTCACCCCTCCCTGCCTACTCCTACACCTGCATGCTAAGACAGGCAAACACAACCAAAGGTGAATCTAGTCTCCTTTCTTTACAGAGGCATGTCTCCTTGTCTCTTACTCCCATGCAACCATTCTATCCAAAATTATAATGAGGAAAATGACTTGGGTCATCTGTTTATCTCGGACAAGTTCTTTATATTCCTTATAATGCTGCTTAGTATCATATATCTATTTACATATTCAACTTTTCAGATTCATATTCAGTTTTCAGTTTGCTGTAGAACAGACCTTTTCTTTCTGTGTATTTTCTATATTATCTTACAACACATACTCTAAGACCAGATTTCTATTATAACTTTGTTTGTAAGGCTAGATATCACTCTGGATCCTTTTCAATTGTTTAGAATTTTATTTTCATTTTTCAGAGATTTGCTTATATTATCTAATTTACTATCATCACAGATTCGGTTCTTCTAAATATTTAGTATATCGAGAAATATACAAGAAAAATATCTACAAGTAAAATACACGAGTAAATATCTAGTACATACAAGGAAAAAGCCTTGTTGATGTTCTATAAAATCTTTTCAAGAAAAATGTATGTTATTTGTATGATCATCACAGGTTTTGTTTTGGTTTCTTAAAACTTGACACTAGGCCGGGCGCGGTGGCTCAAGCCTGTACTCCCAGCACTTTGGGAGGCCGAGACAGGCGGATCACGAGGTCAGGAGGTCGAGACCATCCTGGCTAATACGGTGAAACCCCGTCTCTACTAAAAAAATACAAAAAACTAGCCGGGCGCGGTGGCGGGCGCCTGTGGTCCCAACTACTCCGGAGGCTGAGGCAGGAGAATAGCGTGAACCCGGGAGGCGGAGCTTGCAGTGAGCTGAGATTCCGCCACTGCACTCCAGCTCGGGCGACTGAGCAAGACTCCGTCTCAAAAAAAAAAAAAAAAAAGAAAAAAAAAACTTGACACTAAGAAAGCTGTGTGCAGGAGTCTTGATAAACTTTTATTTATAGTGTGGAAATACTGCTTTTCCAAATAATACTTGAATTTTCCTGTTCTTGCTCCAATTTTAAACAGGTTTCTTGGACTAGACATTAAACACTTCATCTTTTATTTTTTCCTCTTGTTGACAAAAGAAATTATGTTTCTGCTCATTTTGAAAGAAATTTCAAGATGCTTTCGTGTGGTGGCTTTTTGGGTTCAAGTATCTCCTAGCAAATACCATGCAATTATGTTATCAACAAAACATCTTTTCAGTACTACAAGTAAACAGACCAAGTATAGACAATTTGCAAAGTTGGTAAAGACTACATTTGTGGAGAAATGAGAATTGTATTCCATTCGTCTCTTCAAAAAAAACCCAAAACCCAAAAAACAAACAAACAAAAAAACCAAGGATAATAATATTTTTATGGGCCTTGGTAGTATATACTAGAATTTTAAAGTTCTATTTGTGATAATCTCCACCCTGAGTTATCAGAAAAGAGGAAAGCAAGTGTCAGTCTACATTTGGGAGAATTTTCTACAAATTTTATTATGCTTAGATGAACTTGGAAAAATTAAAAATGGTATTACATAAGTCGAGTTAAATGTTAAGTTTTGCTTTAAATGTATAATAAATAGGCAATGACTTTGCATGAGTCAGGACGCCTTGACCAAAGGAATGGTGTTACTTTTCTAAATAAGATAAAGCAACTGAGACAACACAAATCAGACCAACACTCCTATCTGAGGAATAAATTATCTTTCCAGCTGCTGATGTAGAAGTGTTAAGTAATATCCCTGTATTAAAATAAAAGGGTGGTGAGGCAACATAAAGAACTTTTTAAGAGGGATGAGTCCCAGAAACAGAATGAGGGTCATTTAGGGCATATCTTGCTTTTTGAGGTGATAATTTTGGACATAATTTAACTCCCCTGTCATTTTTCATCAAAACAAACCAAGCAAATATATCCAAACTGAATCCAGAGCTGCCAAGTCAGACTCTATGAATGTTCATTATAACTGTCTATCATCAACCACACCGTCATCAGAGAAAAGGCCATACCATTTGAGGATCTATTTTTCAATCTGGGAAGAATAGCGGGAATGTCATTAATAGCAAGTCATTTTTTCCCTTCTTTGTCCAAAATCATCAATAAATGAATTATTTTTCTATTTTTAATGTTTTAACTGTTCAGTTCCACCAAGTCACATGAGTAGGCAAGAGTAAACCAAGGTAAATTTTTCACCTGGTCCAGAAGATATTTTGCTATTAGTCTATTTAGATCACTCTCACCTTAGTCTTTTTCATCTGCTTACATCTTATGGCACCTTCATAACCATCAATATTATATTCCCTAAATATTTTTGTAACAGATTTCTAAATGTTATAACACAACAGTGTGACAAAATCATACTTCAAAATACAATATGATCAAAGCCCTCCCTTCAAGTTCTCCATAATTTTGTCTTGTCCCTTGATCCTTTTTCCAGACCACTAGAGCACTGACAATCATTGTCTCAGGAAAGAGAAGAATGAAAAGAAAAATCACGTTACCCAAGAAAAGATTTTGACAGTTTGGATTCCTATTTCTAAAGAAAATTTAGTGCTGACTAAAGTTTTAATTCCCTGAAATAGACACATTTCCTACCTCTTGAAATAAATATCTTAAGACAGAGAGACACAAGAATGGAAGAATTAAGTATATAGACATGTGAAACCCTGAGAAATAAAGAACCCAGATCCTGATAAAACTCTCCCAACTGGTTTAGGGCATCCGAGGATGGAAGAAGCTTATGATCTCCATTCCAAGGTAGTTTAGAGGTGGCGGCAGTATCCACAGAAGAAACGGCATCAGTGTATGTGCTAGCAGATAATCCTAGGTCAAGTGTAAAGTAAAGACAATGGAAGAGGTGGGGGCCAAGAGGGCTAACTAGAGGTAGATGATGTGTTTGGATCTCATGGAGAACAGAAAGGCCGGTGATTAGACACCAGCTCGTCTGAAAAATCCAGGTGGAGACACATTGGAATTCATCAGAGAACCAGCATGACACATAAAGAACAGAGGAGAGCAAGACAGGACAAATGCCCACCTCGGGGGTGGCACAGAGCCAGGGGAGTCCTCCCACTGTGGGGAAACTGAGTAAGTGAGTCCCTGGGGACCCACACTTCTGCCATGGACTTTTGCATCCCTGGACTCAGGAGATCTCCCCCGCGAGCTCCCTACCAGTGCCTCCAGGCTGACATGGAGAGCCATGTGGAGTCCTGGTAGAGCCATACTCAGGCACACATGGAGTCCCAGGAGACTTGTATCCCTAGACACTGTGGCACCAGGGGCTGCAGTTCCAGCAGCAGGGGAGGCCAGGCTCCCTTGCATGCCCCCAGTAAAGGGGCCAAATCCACGAAGCTGAGCAGTGAAACATTGTAGGCCTCATCTCAGCTGCACCTTGCAGGATAAGGCCTACTCTCCACTCCAGCCCCACCTGAGTTCCTGGGTTGGGAGCAGCCCTGTATTTCTCTGGGATGGAGCTCCCAGAGGGAGAGGCTGGCTGCTATTTTTGCTGCTCTGCAACCCTCCCTCTTTTTGCTCTTAGGCTTGGGAGGGGCAGGGATTAGGGACTGATGCGGACCCCCAATACAGCACAGTTTCCTTACAGAAGGGTGGCCAGGCTGTTTTTCATGTGGGTCACACCCTTGCTACTTACTCCTCACTGGGCAGGGCTTACCAACCGGGGACCTCGGCAGCCCCCCAGCTGGGCTCTTGGGCCAGTAGCAGTTCCGTACTTCCCTGGGACAGAGCTCCCAGGGGGCAAGGCAGGTCACCGTTTTTGCTGCTCCACAGTCCTCACTCCTGTTGCCCTCAGGCTCAGGAGGGAATGTAGTGGTTGAAGACTGATGCAAACTCCCAGCACAGCACAGCAGCATTACAGAAAAGCAGCTAGACTGTTTTCTATGCAGGTCTCCACTTCTGCTGTTCTTTACTGCCCAGTGCCTCTGGACTTGGGCCCCTAGCACAACCACCCTGTCCCTGCCTAACACTTCAGTCGGTGGTGGCTCTGCATTTCTCAGAGGAGAAAACCCTAGAGACAATCCACAACCTCTCTGTGACTGCAGTTGCCCTTGGGCTGGGGAAGGAACAAAGGGCCTGGTCACTAAGCTGGGAATTCCAGCACACCACAGCCACCACATGGAGAGGAGCCCAGTCTCTCTTCCCTATGAGCTCCCACCTCTCACTCTTTACCAGGCAGGGCCCATGCTCAGGACCACGGAACAGCCACCTCATCTCCAACTGAGCATTCCCACTGTTAGTGGCTTTGTGTTTCCTTAAGGAGGGACTCCCACAGTCAACTAACAGCCACTCTGCCACTGCCATGGCAGTAGTTCTGCCCTTGCTGCCCTTGGACTGCAGAAGAAAGAAAGAGCCCAAAGGTTTTACTCACTCTTCCAGGAGAACACAGTCATCATATAGAGAGGAGCCCAGACCGTCCACCCTGTGAATCCTCAACCTCCCGCTGTTTACCCAGCTCAGGCCAGCAGCGGAGTCACCCTCACCCCTGGCTGGACATTCCCAGTAGCAGCAGTTTTGAGTTTCCCAGAGGTGGAGCACCCAAGGACAACCAAAAGCCCCTTTGCCACTGCTCCTGCAGTGGTATTGCCCTTGCTGCCCTCAGACTGCAGAGGCAACCAAGACCCTGAGTGCTTTAGCCACCCCTCCAGCCAGCCGCATCACACACAAGCTTGGGCCTACAATGCAGCGGCCACACCCCAGGCTGATCGTACTGATTAGGAGTGGCTCTGTAATTTTCTGGGGTGGAGCACCAAGAGACAAGTGAAAGGCCATCTGCCACAATCACAACCAAGGTTGCCTCTCTTATTGTGTCTAAGCTGGGGAAAGAACATAAAGCCGGAGCTTGCCCCAGAGCTACAGTGTGCAGCCTGGGAGTGCCAAACCGAGCTATACAGCCAGCAGTCAAGTGCAAAAGGAGCCCACACTTTCAGAGCACTGAGAGAGGGCACAACAATCCTTAGGAAATAGAGGAGCCACATGACTGACTAAGAGCCTACCTACTGGCCATTCCACTTAAGTGCCATCAACTGGATCACAGCCCAAACTTTAATATTAAAAATACTTTGTTAATATATTCTGACATATTCTTCTGTGAAACCAAGGACAAGAGCTCAGTCACAAATAAAGGTCATGCACAAAACCTCTATCCTCTGGAAACACCCAAATAAGCCAACTGACTGTACTCAAATTAGACAGTTTAAAGAACATCAGCCAACACAGATGAGAAAGAACCAGTGCAAGATCTCTGGCAACTCAAAAAGGCCGAGTGTCTTCTTCTTTCCTCCAATCAACTGCACTAGTTCCCCAGCAAGGATTCTTAACTCAGCTGAAATGGTTGAAATGTAAGAACTAGAATTCAGAATATGGGCTAAATGCCGCAATTTAAAGGCACAGAGTGGAAAGCTGGATAAAGAAGCAAGAACCAAGGTTATGCTGTCTTTAAAAGGCCCGTCTGACATGCAATGACATCCACAGGCCCAAAGTAAAGGGTTGGAGAAAAGTCTACCAAGAAAACAGGAAACAGAAAAATCTGAAGTTGCTATCCAAATTTCAGACAAAAGAGACTTTAAATCAACAAACATAACAAAAGACAAAGATGAACTGTATATAATGGTAAAGGGTACAATTCAACAAGAAGATCTAAATATCCTAAATATATATATGCATCCAATACAGGAGCACCCAGATTCATAAAACAAGTTCTTACAGACCTACAAAGAGACTTCAATTTCCACACAATAGTGGGCCATTTCAATACCCGATGGACAGTAATAGACAGATGATCAAGTTGACAAATTAAAAAAGATATTTAGGACCTGAATTCAACACTTGAACAAATGGATGTAATACACATCTATAGAACTCTCCACCCAAAAACAACAGAATATATATACTTCTCATCACCACATGGCACATACTCTAAAATTGACCACACAATTGGACATAAAAACAATCTGTAGCAAATTGAAGAAAACTAAAATCCTAAGAACCACACTCTCTGAACATGGTGCAATAAAAACAGAAATCAATACTAAGAAAAACATTCAAAACCACACAATTACATAGAAATTAAGCAACTTGTTCCTGAATGATCTCTGGGTAAACAATAAAATTAAGGCAGAAATAAGATACTTCAAACTAATGAAAACAAAGACACGACATACCAGAATCTCTGGGACACAGCTAAAGCAGTGTTAAGAAAGAAGTTGATAGTGATAAATGCCCACATTAAAAAAGTTAGAAAGATATCAAATAAACAATCTAGCATTACATCTAGAGGAACTAGAGAAATAAGAGCAAACCAAACTCAAAGCCAGCAGAAGACAAGAAATAAACAAAATCAGAGCTGTACTGAAGGAAACTGAGATGCAAAAGACTATGTAAAAGATAAATGAATTTAGGAATTAGTTATTTTAGTTATTTGAAAGAATTAATTAGATAGATGGATGAATAGCTAGATAAATAAAAAAAGAGAAGATCCAACTAAATACAATCAGAAATGACTGAATGTAAAAGGACATTACCACTGACCCCACAGAAATATAAAGGAACCCTCACAGACTATGAACACCTCTGTGTACACGAGCTAGAAACCCAAGAAGAAATGGATACATTCCTGGAATCATTCAACCTCCCAAGTTTGAGTGAAGAAGAAATTGAATCCCGGCCAGGCACGGTGGCTCATGCCTATAATCCCAGCACTTTGGGAGGCCGAGGCAGGTGGATCACGAGGTCAGGAGATTGAGACCACAGTGAAAACCCATCTCTACTAAAAGTACAAAAAATTAGCCCGGCATGGGGGCAGGCGCCTGTAGTCCCAGCTACTCGGGAAGCTGAGGCAGGAGAATAGCTTGAAACCGGGAGGCGGAGCTTGCAGTGAGCCAAGATCATGCCACTGCACTCCAGCCTGGGTGACAGAGCAAGACTTCCGTCTCAAAAAGAAAAAAAAAAAAAAAGAAATTGAATCCCTAAGCAAACCAATAATGAATTCTGAAATTGAATCACTAAAAAAAGAGCCTACCAACCAGGAAAAGTCCAGGGCCAGATGGATTCACAGCCAAATTCTACCAGATGTATAAAGAAGAGCTGGTACCATCCCTACTGAAACTATTCCAAAAAATTGAGGAGGAGTCATCCCTCCCTTACTCACTCTATGAGGCCAAAATCATCTTGATACCAAAACCTGGCAGAGACACAACAACAACAACAAAAAAGAAAACCTCAGGCCAATGTTTTTGATGAACACGAATGCAAAAATCTTTAACAAAATACTGACAAACCAGCAGCACATCAAAAAGCTAATCCACCACAATCAAGTAGGCTTTATGCCTGGGATGCAAGGTTGGTTCAATATAGGCAAATCAATAGAAGTGATTCACCACAGAAACACTAAAAACAAAAACTACATGATCATCTCAATAGATGTAGAAAAGGATTTCAATAAAATTCCACATCCTCCCATGTTAAAAACCCTTACCAAACTAGGCACTGAAGGAACATACTTTAAAATAATAAAAGCCATCTATGACAAATGTGCAACCAACGTCATACTGAATGGGAACAAGCTGGAGGCATTCCCCTTGAAAAGAGAGACAAGATAAAGATGTCCTATCTTATCACTCCCAGTCATCATAGTAATGGAAGTCCTGGCCAGAGCAATAAAACAATAAAAAGAAATAAAACCCATCCATTTAGGAAGGGAGGATGTCAAACTACCCCTGTTTGCAGATGATATGATTCTACACCTAGAAAACCCCATAGTCTCTGTTCCAAAGCTCCTTGATCTAATAAACAACTTCAGCAAAGCTTCAGGATACCAAATCGATGTATGAAAATCAATAATAGCATTCGTATGCACCAACAACATTCAAGCTGACAGCCAAATCAAGAATGCAATCCCATTTACAATAGTAACACAAAAAAGTACCTAGGAAAACAACTAACCAGGGTGGTGAAAAATCTCTACAATGAGAATTTAAAATATTGCCCGGTGAAATCAAAGATGACAGAAACAAATCGAAAAACATTCCATGCTTGTGGAAAGAAACAATCAATACCATTAAAATGGCCATACTGCCAAAAACAAAGTACAGATTCAATGCTATTCCTATTAAACTACCAAAGACATTATTCACCAAACCAGAAAAGTGTATTCTAAAATTCATATCAAACCAAAAACGAGCTTGAATAGCTAAGGCAATCCAAAGCAAAAAGAAAAAAGCTGAAGATATCACATTTCTTGACTTCAAACTATACTACAATGCTACAGTAACCAAAATGCATCATACTGGTATAAAAACTGACACATAGACCAAGGGAACAAAATAGAGATCCCAGAAATAATGCTGCATACTTATAACCATCAGATGTACGGCAAAGTAAATAAAAACAAGCAATGGAGAATGGACTCCCTATTCAGCAAATGGTGCTGGGATAACTGGCTATACATATGTAGAAAAATGAAACTGGACCCCTTCCTTACACCATGTACAAAAATCAACCCAAGATGGATTGAAGACTTTAATGTCAAACCTAAAACTATAAAAACACTGGAAGATAACCTAGGAAATATCATTCTGGACATAGGCCCTGGCAAAGATTTCATAACAAAGATGCCAAAAGCAATTGTAACAACAGCAAAAATTGACAAATGTGACTTAATTAAACTAAAGAGCTTCTGTAGAACAAAAAAACCTATCAACACAGTAAACAGGCCACCTACTGAATGGGAGAAAATGCTTACAAACTACGCATCTGACAAAGGTCTAATATCCAGAATCTATAAGGAATTTACAAATCAATAAACAAACAGCAAACCACCCCCTCAAAAAGTGGGCAAAAATATGAACACATACTTTTCAGAAGAAGACATACATATGGCAAACAAGCATATGAAAAAATGCTCATCGTCACTAATCATGAGAGCAATGCAAATCAAAACCACAATGAGATACCCTCTCACACCAATCAGAATTGCTATTAAAAAGTAAAACAACAACAACAGCGAAAACATGCTGGTGAGGTTGAGGAGAAAACGGAATACTTATCCACTGCTGGTGGGAATGTGAATTAATTCAGCCATTGTGAAAAGTAGTTTGGTGATTTCTTGAGGAACTCAAAGTAAAATGACCATTTGACCCAGCAATCCCAGTTTTAGGTATATATCCAAAGATAAATAAATTGTTGTACCATAAAGACACATGCACGTGTATCATTTGTGTCATGCTATTCACAATAGTAAAGATATGAAATCAATCAACCTAAATGTCCATGAATGGTAGACTGAATAAAGAAAATGTGGCACATATATGCCATGGAATAACTCTGCAGCCACAGAAAAGCATGAGATCGTGTCCTTTGCAGCAACATGGATGCAACTAGAAGCCATTATCCTAAGTGAACTAACATAGGAACAGAAAACCAAATACTGCACGTTCTCACTTAGAAGCAGAAGGTAAACATTGAGTACAGAGGAACACAAAGATGGGAACAACATACATTGGGGGCTGCTTGAGGGTGGAAAGATGGAGGAGAGTGGGGATAAAAAAATGACCTATAAAGGTACTATGTTTATTACCTGAGTGGCAAAATAATCTGTACAATCAAAGCCTGTGACAGACAATTTACCTGTATAACAAACCGCACATGTATGCATGAACCTAAATTAAAAGCTTTAAAGAAAGAGAAGTGTTGGAAATTACTCAGAATCATTTGAATAACTCAGCTGAGCATGCCCTAAACCATATGTCTTCAGTTACAAGACACAATATATGTTAAGATACAACATTTTATTTTATTTTATTTTGTTTTATTTTATTTTATTTTATTTTTTGAGACAGAGTTTCACTCTTGTTGCCCAGGCTGGAGTGCAGTGCCGTGATCTCAGCTCACTGCAACATCCATCTCCCAGGTTCAAGTGATTCTCCTGCCTCAGCCTCCTGAGTAGCTGGAATTACAGGTGTGTGTCACCACACCCAGCTAATTTTTTGTATTTTTAGTAGAGATGGGGTTTCATTATGTTGGCCAGGCTGATCTCGAACTCTCAACCCCAGGTGATCCACCTGCCTCGGCCTCCCAAAGTGTAGGGATTACAGGCGTGAGCCACTGCATCTGGCCAAGATGTAACATTTATTTATCAAAGTTTTATAAGTTACAATAGCAAAGACTTGGAATCAACCTAGATGCTCATCAATGGTGAATTAGATAAATACAAAAGGGCACATATACACCATGGAATACTATGCAGCCATGAAAAAGAATAAAATAATATCCTGTGCAATAACATAGATACAGCTGGAGACCTAAACAAATTATCCTAAACAAATTAATTCAGGAACATGAAATGTAATACTGCATGTTCTCATTTCTAAGTGGTAACTAAATATTGGGTATTCATGGACATAACGATAGACACTGAAGATTAATAGACAGAAATTGGGTGGGTTAGGAAGTGAAGAAGCGGGGGTTGAGAAAGTAATTATTGGGTATATATTCACTATCTGTTTGACAAGGTCATTCATATCCCAAACCTCAGCTTCATGCAATATACTTATGTAACAGACGTGAACATGTAATGCCTGAATCTAAAATAAAAGGTGAAAATGTGAAATAAGACACTAAAAAGAGAAAAAGTAGTGGAATACTTCGTGTGTTTCACTGTGATTGCAGAATTATCCTAAAAAAATCCAGACCCCAAAATTTTATGGTTAAGAACATTAACCTACCGGAAAAATACAGTTATACTAATTATGTATTGGTGAAATCTTTTTTCACATCATTAGTTTGTTGTCTAAGAAAACCAATAGCATATATCTAGCTATTCAGCAGCATAACAATCAAACAATAACCTAAGAAAAGTGATTATTTCTTCTTCCATCATTTCAAATAAAAGAAAATCTTATTTGTAGTCCCTGTAATATAAGAATTGTAGAAAAGTTGCCTATGACCTTGTTTACCTTATGACACTGGATACATATAGTCTTCTACTAAGGTCCCTCAGAGACATTTGTGTTGCACATGCATAATCTGAATGATCTCACATAAATGTACTGGCCACTAAAATAAAAAATTTTAAAAAACAGAAAGTAATCTTCGGGAACTTTGTCTTATTTTTAGGCAGAAATGTATCTGCACCTTCACACAGTCTTCAGTCTTCAGGTAGCCAACAAAATCCAAATGATATGGAATTGTTAGTAATTTCTCATAGGTAAATTCTGCTAAACAATTCACCTTAAACACTTAATGGACTGTAACTCTAGCCACTTCAAAAGAACAAATGAAAAAGCATTGATGGGAACAAAATACAACCTGAAAATGTAATACTGGCAAAGTTTAAGTGAACATGGATGCCTAGAGGTATCTGCATGATCTCCAGGATTAGATAACCTAACAAAGTTGGTAAGTCATGTAACTTTGATCCCACTCAGCTCTTACACACTTTTAGTGACTATATAAAGCATGAATAGTACCACCATGTAGTAGACAATATGTAGTTGCCAAGATTTCATTCTAATCCTATGGTCTGATCCTGCGACTAAGCATTTATTAAAAATGTCCACATCTTTCCACATTTTTCTATCTAAACCCATAGATTTCATTGATTTTTAACAAAGAAACTTGATATCTATGGTCACCTGGTAAAATCTGAGCCAGAATTATCAATTATATTTTTGGGGGTAGAACATAGATACAACTGTGAATAAAATATAAATCAAAACATCTATACTAAAGTTAAATTGTTTATTCAATTAATTACTCATATTCATCTATTTTATGCATGGCCATTGAAATACTCTATAAGCTTCTTTGCAAGTGCTTCATTTATCTTATAGATCTTCTGTCTTTTTCCTCCCTCTACTGCCCTTGCTCTGTGTGGGTATCTCTATTTCTTTCTGACCAGCTCTTTTTCATCATTCAAAATCTATTCAGGAAGCAGAAAAAAAAAAAAAAAAAAAAACACTTTAAATAGGACACTTTCAAGTTTCTGTTTTCTTCCCTTACCAAAACAAAAATTTTTACAACATACCTTGATAGTGAATGAACTTTTACTTTATATCGCCTAAGAAATTATTGTCATGTAAAGTCAATTTTTAGTAATATACTCATTTAGTAAAGTAACTTGAGGATTTCTGTATAGGTATTTTTGTAATTGAAGTAAATTTCTCAATATGGGATTCAGATGTCTTATATAAGAATCATCTGTGTACTTTTCCAAAATGCTGATGTTTATGATGGTCCCCATGGAACAGGTCCTTCTTTGGGGAAGGAGTGGAGAAATCTGAAAGTTTCAGATGACACTCAGACGATTTTTGTATGTACTACTATTTCAGAACTGATCAACTTATAGTACTTCTTCTCATATCTACTTGTAAGTTGTCTCTTAAAAATCATTAGAAATTCAAGAGGTTAAAAATGCCATGCTCTTTCAGGCAATCATCTGGCACAGGGTATTATAATAAATGAGATAACAAATCCAGAGAGGTTAACAAAGTCCCCAAGGTCATAGAGCTTGAAAAGCGTTGAGCCGGAATTTAACCCCAATTCCATCTAACTTGGAAACTTATTTCATCCCAGAGGTTTGGGTTGCAAAACTAATTTTGGGGCCTAAGAACTCTTGGCTCTTCAGAGTCATTTACAAAATTGTTTTAATTGAAGGATTTGTACCAAATAATTATGCCTGATGCTGTGGAGTTTGAGCTAAAATCTAGTCTAGAGAGGTTATGACTTGATGGAAGTCACAGAGCTCATGCAGACTCACATTTCCATGGTCTTTGTACTCCTATTTAGTGCCTCTTTCAAATTTATCTTTTATAGTCAAAAATATAGTTATTTTTTATGTATTCATAAATATTTCCCATTGGAAAATCTATGTTCTGGGTCTGATACCACTGTGTCATTAGGAATTATTATCAAAACATATTATTATAGGTATAATAGAAGAAACAAAACCTATATGTAGAGAGAGCAAAGCAGGCAACCTGAAGTCATCTCTAGTCCTTACCTTTATAATCACTGTGACAGTAGCAATACCAGGTGATGTTTTTCCATAAATATCAAAGGCCTCCACCAGAAAAGTCATACTTGCTTCTTGGTCTGGAAATACCTTATAGTCTAAACTCCTTAAAAGGGATAGTTCTCCTGTAAATGGATGTAGTGCAAAAAAGTGCTTCACTTCTGGGCTTCTCATCTGGTAAGACACATTTGCTCCAAGGTCGACATCTTTGGCCTGTAATAAGCAGAAGAATGGTTTTATTAGTGACGTTACCAAAATAAAGAGATGCAGGAAGGATGGAAGTCATGTGTCAGTGCCTAGGACAGCATGAATTTAACGAGGACAAAAAGACACGTTTTAAAAGAAAAGCACATTATTTAATAATTTACCAGAGAGAGGGAAGGAGGGATGAGGGAGAGAAAGATGGAGGGAGGGAGGAAAAGAGGGAGGCAGTGAGAGGGAGAGTCAGAGACAGAGAGAGAGAGCTTCTCACAAGATTCTGTCATTGTTGATGTTATTACTATACCTATATAACTTGAAAAATCACTAAATGAATTATATCACAGTAAAGAAATAAATATTGTCTTAAATGGTTGTTTCTTATTTTCTGCTGATTTGATAACCATGAACAAATATTTTAAATAAAAATAAATACTGAGTGATTTCCATAAACATGATAGATGGCTAAAGTACTATAAGAAAACTAAGAAAATATAAGTAGTAATTCTTTTCCACAGGGATCCTATAATACATCTCTAGAGATCGCTCTACTATACTTCCCTTCATTTAACTAGCATTTGAGTAGTAGTTACGCACAGGTGCTGTAGAGAGCACCAAAAGGAACCAAGACACAATTATTGCCCCACAGATTATGGTCTCAGAGAAGAAACAAGAAACAAATACTAAAATAGAAAGGAAAAAATGTGACATGCTATCCAAAAGATGTTCTAAACTGGGAACGATGTCCTTTAGCTGAAAGGATGGGTTTTCATGGGAGTCTTGTAGAATGGCTATTTCACTCCGTAGTACAGACTAGCAAGTGCACCTCAGGTACAGAAAACCGAATGGAGCAAGAATGAAAATTGGGAAGATTCAGAGTATGTTATAATGTGCATTTTTTAATGCAAACACCTATGTGAACCTCAGCCTTGGTCTCCTCCAGTCAATTATTGACTTAATAATCAGAAAGATGCTATTAAAGCATACATCTTATTATGCAATTTTTCCTGCTTAAAATCCTCTGGTTTTTAATTCAATTTTCAGTCAATGCCATTATCCTTAACTTGGTAAGAGCCACTACATTTTCTAGACCTTTAGCCCCTCACCCCTCACCCTTTCCCGTCTTCCATGATTTTGACCAGGCTTTTTTCCCCCTACTGCTTTAAACAATCTTTCTTCTTTTTCTGCTTGAACAGCCCTTACTTGTCCCTCAGTTCACCATTTAGAAATAAGTTTCTCTAGCAAATATTCTCTGCCTTAGGATTAGGTTAGGAGCTCCACCTCTATTACCTAGGCCTGTTGTACTGAGGACCTACATTTTAACTACTAATTTTCTTGACTGATCGCTAAACCAGCCTGAAAACTCCAAGAGAGCAGTAAATTTGTCTTGTTCACCATTGTATCCCCAAAGTCTTTGTATCCCCCATGACAGCATGAATTTAACAAGACTAGCAGGAGACTTGGCATACTGTACATACTGAAGACATGTTTGTTAAATAAATGAATTAACTAATTAATTAATTGATAGATGAATGGTGGAATAGATGAAGGAATAACGGTTCTCTCCCTGGTCAGTATTTGCCTTATTTAGATTTGTTAATGTCTATTGCTGAGTTCAACTATGGAAGGGATACAGATTATCTGGAAAACTGTGCTAAAAACATTCAAGTTGTGGACTGTAGGTGGAAAAATGGCTACTTTTTTCAAAACATACCTCATAGACCAACTGAGTCAGTATTAAATGAGGTGGTTGCTTAAAAATGCAGATTTGGCCTGGCGCGGTTGCTCAGGCCTGTAATCCCAGCACTTTGGGAGGCCGAGGCGGGCGGATCACGAGGTCAAGAGATAGAGAGTATCCTGGCTCACACCGTGAAACCCTGTTTCTACTAAAAATTCAAAAAATAAGCCAAGGGTGGTGGTGGCGCCTGTAGTCCCAGCTACTCGGGAGGCTGAGGCATGAGAATGGCCTGAACCTGGGAGGCGGAGTTTGCAGTCAGTGAGATTGCGCCACTGCACTCTAGCCTGGGAGACAGAGCGAGACTCCGTCTCAAAAAAAAAAAAAAACAGAATATCCTTTGCCCACTTTTTGATGGGGTTGTTTTTTTCTTGTATATTTCTTTGAGTTCTTTGTAGATTCTGGATACTAGCCCTTTGTCAGATGAGTAGATTGCAAAAATTTTCTCCCATTCTGTAGGTTGCCTGTTCACTCTGATGGTAGTTTCTTTTGCTGTGCAGAAGCTCTTTAGTTTAATTAGATCCCATTTTTCAATTTTGGCTTTTGCTGCTGTTGCTTTTGGTGTTTTAGCCATGAAGTCCTTGCCCATGCCTATGTCCTGAATGGTACTACCTAGGTTTTCTTCTAGGGTTTTTATGGTATTAGGTCTAACATTTAAGTCTCTAATCCATCTTGAATTAATCTTCGTATAAGGAGTAAGGAAAGGATCCAGTTTCAGCTTTCTACTTATGGCTAGCCAATTTTCCCAGCAAAATTTATTAAATAGGGAATCCTTTCCCCATTTCTTGTTTCTCTCAGGTTTGTCAAAGATCAGATGGTTGTATTATTTCTGAGGACTCTGTTCTGTTCCATTGGTCTATATGTCTGTTTTGGTACCAGTACCATGCTGTTTTGGTTACTGTAGCCTTGTAGTATAGTTTGAAGTCAGGTAGCGTGACGCCTCCAGCTTTGTCCTTTTGACTTAAGATTGTCTTGGCAATGAGGGCTCTTTTTTGGTTCCATATGAACTTTAAAGCAGTTTTTTCCAATTCTGTGAAGAAACTCATTGGTAGCTTGATGGGGATGGCATTGAATCTATAAATAACCTTGGGCAGTATGGCCATTTTCACGATATTGATTCTTCCTATCCATGAGCATGGTATGTTCTTCCATTTGTTTGTGTCCTCTTTTATTTCACTGAACAGTGGTTTGTAATTCTCCTTGAAGAGGTCCTTTACATCCCTTGTAAGTTGGATTCCTAGGTATTTTAGGAATGGCGTGGTGGTGCATGCCTGTAGTCCCACCTACTTAGGAGCTTGAATCCAGGAGATGGAGGTTGCAGCGAGCCGAGATCTTGCCACTGCACTCTAGCCTGGTTACGGAGCACAAATCCATCCCCCAAAATAAAGATAAAATGAAATAAATTATTTAGCTATAGCTGAATTAGTGCTGATTGTACTGTCTCATCAAAATTTATAGCCTAATGAAAGTTAAAAGAGAATGGCACTGTTCAAAGATCTCAAAACTGAATGTTCCATGAAATTAACTATGTCAAGCACTCCATCAGTGCTTGTGCTTGTGTTTTTTATCCTCCACACATTTTTCTCAGGAAAAATATTTTATGTGATGATGTGAACATGCTATTAGATGCAAATGCTTAAAGAAAATGTTCACATTTGCTTATGTTGTCAAGATGACGTTGCACTTGTCAAATATATATTTACATATATATATATAATATTGAATAGTCTCAATGTAGTTTTGAAAATCTACTTGTTAAA